>NC_136325.1:5553304-5915508 GCF_964198595.1 Lampetra fluviatilis | reverse complement strand
TGAGGGATCACAGAGGGGAACTTGATAGTGAGGGAGTAGTGAGGAGTAGGGGAGCGGTGTTGTTAAACCGCCCATGCGGCCAGCGCCATGAAACGCGTCACGGTTCAACAAAAAAATGGAAGCAACTCGTAGTTTTGTGGAAACTAAATCGACGGTGGAGGGGGGGGGGCAGTGACCCCACCAGCCCCTCGCACCCATCCCAGAGCCCCCCCCCCGTTGTCAGCTGTGGTGGCCACGTGATCGGCCTTCGCTCCCATGGCATTGCTCACATCCACCACTGCGTTAGTGTCCACCACTGCGTTAGTGTCCACCACTGCGTTAGTGTCCACCACTGCGTTAGTGTCCACCACAGCGTTATTGTCCACCACAGACAAGGAGATAGGTAGAGGGGGGTTGGTTCTTCCCAGACTAAATCACTACAACACTTGGGCTACACAGACCACCCCCCAAAGTAAAGTCTTAAGAGACTTATTTTATTTCTAGATTTGAAGCTTTCGTGACTGCAAGGATTCATACTCTTAGATTTTTTTCGGTAAAGTCATGTAGGTAAAAAAATAGAAATAAAATAATTTGTTATTTTATTTCTATTTGTTATAGAAATAAAATATTTTTTGTTATAGAAATAAAAGAAAAAATATTAATAATTTATTTCTATTTTTTATAAAATAGGAAAAATAATTTATTAATACATGTTTTTCTTTTTATCGAAAATAATAGAAATAAAATTATTTATTATTAGAAATAACATAATTTATTATTTTGTTTATATTTTTTTTTCCTACGTGACTTTACAGAACAAAACCTAAGAGACTTATTTTATACCCTTACGTGACTTTACCGAAAGAACCAAAGAGTATGGATTCCTTCAGTCACGAAAGCTTCAAATCTAGATAAAATCAAGATGTTAACAGACTTTTGAAGCATTTGTTTTGCAAGTAGCAGCACCTATGAGCACTGTGGCAGACGAGGGGATGGGTGGCCAGCACCACGCCCGGTGGCCTGTCTTCCTATTCGAGGCTGAGCCGACCTAGGGGAGGCCCAGCACTAGTTCAGATAATCGTCAGCGGTGTTGGTTGGTCGGGTTTGAATCGCAGCGCCCTCACCGCTACTACACTACCGCTCCCCACTACACACACACACAACACTCACCTCCAACGTGAGGCTCATGTGGATTTACTCTACAACACCCCGGTGGGCTGAAGTTGTAACTAAATTGGCGCCTGATGTCTCCGTGACGAACCTTACCGGCCGTGTTGGGTGGTGGAGGATCACGACACATTGATGCTCACGCGATCTAACCCCCAAAACAAGTATAACCCGTAAAAACAAAGTTTTTCACTATAAATCCTTTATATGCGTGGCGGCTAGAGTCCTCTCGTCCTCTGGCTTGAGATGGCTGCCACCTATGGGTCAGATGATTGCATGGCAGCATTAAGCAATTGGTAATTAAATATATTTTTGTCCTAAAAAGTGTAAAATTTAGGAGAAAAAAAAATTCACGAACATTAATTGTCACGCACAACGAGTCTGTGTGGAAAATGTCAGCTCGATTGGATCATGGGAAGTGGGTTAAAAAACGACCGAAAGATTTGCACGGTCCTAAGCAAGCAAGCAAGTGAACTTAATATAAAGGATTTAAAAATATATTCGCCTGTGGAGGACGCGGGGATCGATCCCGCGACCTTTGGCATGGGAAGCGAGGGCGCTACCAACTGCGCTACTCCGCCAGGGCCTGTGGAGGGGTTACGCTCTGGGCTCCTACACTGTGACGTTCAGCCAAAGTCATGAATGAGTTCTATTTGAATAAATGTAAAATCAATGTTTTTTGCCTAAAAAGTGTAAAATTTAGGAAAAAGAATTTCACGAACATTAATTGTCACGCACAACGAGTCTGTGTGAAAAATGTCAGCTTGATTGGATCACGGGAAGTGGGTTAAAAAACGACCAAAAGATTTGCACGGTCGTAAGCAAGCAAGCGAACTTAATATAAAGTATTTAAAAAAAAAAACCTTTATTATGAATGACTCCATACATGTCGTGGATGGGTCGCTCCACCGAACAACAATAGCATACGCAGTTCAGTCGGCAAGTGCGAATTCGCGTTTTTAGTCGAAGAAACATTTCATAGCCGCCGGTTTTCCGAACGTCGAGGGATGTTGGATCGCAACGTGGTACAGAACCTAGGCTGAGGGTGCTCAGTAATTCACGAAACATCTATCCTGCAGAACCATCGGTGTGAAAAGTGTACATTATTCATATTAAAATAAAACATAATAAAATAATTATCACGACGTTTCGGCCACAACGCAAGCAGCCGTCCTCCGGTGAAGAACAGGTCTGTCTATTTTATTATGTTTTACTTTTTATTATTTTATTATTTCCCTTCTACGTGACTTTACCGAAAGCACCAAGAAGATGAATCCCTGCAGTCACGAAAGCTTTAAATCGAAATTATTCATAGACATTACCTTTCATATAATACGACATGTATTATTCGTTTTACCACGTATAAAAGTCGTCACAAACAGGTATTTAGGGGGGGGGGGAGATGAAAGGAGTACGTGTGCACATGAAAGAGGGATGACAACGCTTGGGGTGCCACTTGGGGACATCTGACGCATGAATGTCGCCGTGGAACGTAAGAAATGTGGGCCTCGATGGGCAAAAGTTCGTAAATGTCGAGTACGTTACTGCGAGCTACCACAGCACGTAGAACGGGATTGGGTCTCAGTACGTCGATGATGTTATCGCGAAAGTAGGAGAAACGGGAGGGCGTACATTGGCATTTTACTGCAGATACTTCTTAGAATCCATTCGCAGCGGTTCATTGGATTTTCTTGAAGACACCTGGGGTGGTGTTTCTGGCCGTCACTGGGTTACACATCTCAGGTGGGTATCTTTTCGGCGAAGGAGATTTTCTGAAGAATGTTGCCCATCACAAGACAGGCTCGATAGTAGAAAACATGGGAGATGGGACAGCGCAGTATAGATTGTGGTACGAATGAGACGAAACATTTGAAACATTTGTTCCCGAATCAAATCTTGACTCTGTAGTCATGGAAATTTAAGCAGAGCATCTTAACGGTGATTGTAAAGTTGAAGAGGTGAGCAGAGAAGACAATCTGTATTTTTTAAAATTTTAACCAGACGAGTCCATTAAAATTCACTAATTCGCACTCATTATACACGAAGTGCTTTGAATAAATGAACCACAATAACTCGCTGATCTCGTTAAGGAGCATAAACCATCGCGAGAACTCCGGTCATCCTCGCAGCGCCCATCAAACAGATGATTACCGCATCGCGTGCTTTCAGATAAACTTCTGCGCCCATCTGGAACGCTCTTTCTTCCGCTATTAGGAAGCCATTGTGGAGCGATACACTTTTAAATCGAGAATGGAAACGGAATTTCTTTAGAAATACTTTTGGTGGTCACACAAAGGGCCGAGCCGGTGTCCACCAACTCAAATTTCCAAATCGAACGTTGCCTCTGGTGCTTCCTTAGCTTTATTGATTTGAACTATGTAAACAGAAACGTGAGTTAAAAAGCTTGAACATTTGAATATAACTAAGTAAAGCTACAAAGGTCAACAGATAAAAAATTATGCTTGAGCCTCTCAATACACTAATCGTATTTAAAATTTTAAAAATCATCAAGTCAGATGAAGAGAATCGCATCACCACGACCACCAGGTGCATGTGCTGCTGCTACCAGAACCACCAGAATGTGTTGCTGCCAGAATGTATGTCTGCTTTCACGAGTTTGTTGGTGACCGACAAACAACGTGTTTCTCAATGTCCTCTGACCAATACGCCCTCCCATGTTATGTACGTTCGTTAACCTCAATGCACCTCAAGATCACCTTCTCACAGCTAACAATGTCCATTATAGCCACCCATTACAGTGTGTGATGAAGTCTTGAAAAACTGCGTTGCTGACTGGACGACAACAACAAAGCCTTTCAATAGAACCGGGGCCTTTCGATGCAACAAACTACAATGCTATCAACGACAGCGACCGAGAGGCATCGCCAACTCAGCCACTGTGGCTATCGGAAGCCACGTCTCCATCCCAGTGGGAACTCTGCCTGTGGCTCCAGAGGCGGAAGTTTGTGCGGAAGGACTTGTCGCAGTCGTGGCAATTGAACGCCTTCACCTCGCAGAACATCTCCTGATGGCGCTCCAAATCCTGCAAGAGGCTGAACACGACGCCGCACTTTGTGCACGTGTGCGGGAAGTCCACGTCCTGCGCCGCCGCCGCGGCGTTAAGCTCCGGGGGCGGAGGGCTCTCCACGGCAGTGGTGGCGGTGGTCACGAGCGGAGCTGCTCTCCGATCCGCTCTCACCGCCCACGCCTTCAGCTGCCTCGCCTTGGCCGCGCTGTCCCTCCTCAATCGCGGCGGCGACGACGCAGGATGCAGCCGCACAAGCCGGGGCTTGCGGCAGCTGGCGTGCGCCCCCTCCTCTTCCTCCGCGTTTGCCAACCCGTAAACCCTCTTGTGCTGCGGCTTCGTTTTATCCTCAACGATTTCAGCGCCGCTCTTCACTGCGGGGCTGCTGGCGGAGCTCGGGATCGCACTCTCCGCCTGAGATTCCTGGAAGTCATCATTGCGCTCATCGCCGCTATCGTCACCTTCGTTAGAGTTCACCTCAACGGTCACAAAATTAGCGTCAGTGTCGTCTCGATACTCAACTTTCACGTCTTTGCTCTGCAGAGATCTGGCCGCGTCAGCATCAGGGAGGGACAGCAGCAGAGAGTACGCCGCCAGTTTGGCCGCGGAGGTCGACGCCAGGTAGACGGTACGCCGCGGTGACGAGCCAACGGCAACGTCTGAGTCCGACGCTGCGTAAGCAGCGGCAGCGCCGGCAGATTCCTCTCGCCCGGGCTCGGCGGCGGCGGTGGTGGCGGCCTCCTCTGGGAGGGACGAGGACTGGGCCGCACGGCCCTCGGAGAGGAAGGCGAACGTCTCCGAGTCGTGGTGCACCTTCTGGCGGTGGCGCCACAGGCTGTAGGCCGTGCGGAAGGTGCGCTCGCAAGGCCTGCACATGAAGTGCTCCTGCCCGCACATCAACTCGTGCTCCTCCTTCCTCTCGTCGGCCGAACACAGCACCAGATCGCACGGCCGGCACGACACCGGCTCTTTGTCGCCCTGCTCGGCCGCGGACACCTCGTCCGTCGTCGTCGGCCGGGGAGCGAAACCGGGCACGGCAGGACTCTCCACTCTCCCGACGTTGAGGGCCCTCTCCGCAGAACGATCGCCTCTCCTCACCGCGTGCGCCCTCGTCCTCGGCGCGGCGAGAGCGGCGCAAGCTGCCGCCACGCAGTTCTCGCAGTAGCGCCCAGAGGCGTGGACGCCCACGGGTCTCTCCGACGAGAAGCGGCGGCCGCAGTGCGTGCACGCCGTCACCGGCACGCCCATGTGCACCAGCGCGTGCTCCACCGCCTCGCTGACGAACGCGAAGCGCGCCCCGCAAAGGTGGCACTTGAGGCGCTCCAGGTCAAGGTGCGTGCGCGAGCGCCCGCACGCGCCACGCCGCACCCGCTCGGACAGCACGGGCGCGTCAGCGGCGCGGGCGCCCCCGCGGAAGTGGTCGGATCGGCCGTCGGGCACCTCGACCTTCACGGGCCACATGTGCCCCACGACCGGCAGATCCCACAGGGGTTCGCTCTTGATGGCGTGCGCGGGAGATGCGGCAGCGTAGTCATCGCCGCCACCCGCGTCGCACTCCTTTTCCGCACGGTGCTCTTTGTCTCTATTCCACCCCGCGTCGGCGTCGGCGTCCGAGAAGTCGTTCTCGATGTCGAAGGAGTCGTTGTCGCGCCCGTTGAAATCGCAGCTCTCTTTGCTTTTGCCGTCGTGCAACGCGGGGACGTCGTCGTCATCGTCGTCGTCGTCGTCACCGCCGACGACGTACGGCTCGCACGCCTCCACCAGGCAGCGCAGCTCCAGCTTCCTGGCGGCGCGGCGCAGCGGGCGCACGTCGGCGCGGCTCACCGTCACGTCGCCGCGGTACACGTAGCCCAGCACCTGCTCGAACGTTCCTATGGAGACAAAGTCCACCACGAAGGGGCCCATGCTGCTGCAGGGGGCGCCCAGGAAGAGGCTGCGGAAGTAGCCGCTGGTGCTGCTCAGCACCGCCTTGTGCGCCAGGTAGCGGCGGCTCTGCACCTCCACCACGACGTCGCAGAAGGAGCCGCGCTCACGCAGCTCGCACAGCTCTTGCAGCAGAGTGGAGAGCTGCTTGGCACTAAGCAAGTTCACGTCATCCTCGGCATTCTCAGCCATTTTCCGGCGCTTGTTAACGGAAGGTGTCCCTAGCAATAGAGAAGAGATCGTCAGGGAAATCTGCTCGTGGCGTTCGGATACAGAACATTTGAATTAAAACAGCTTTCCTCTCAATTGCATTGTCTCCTCAGTGGCCAGGCCACACCAGGGGTGTGTCTGCAGAGCAAAATAATCTGGGAGGCGAGTGGATATTTTTTTTTTGGAAACGCAAGGCTTCAGAATGTGCGCCACTTGTAACCATCGAAGCGCCACGTAACGCACTTTTAGAAGATACCATCTTTACACGTGGTGTCCCAAGGAAATGCAACACCAGTAATGTATGTTGAACTTCTTTTGCACCGTACGTACAAGGACAGGCTAATAGGGGATGAGGGCCTCCCCACACGGTAGAAGTTGTAGGGGTGCATTTGACCATACGTCACCAACTCAGTCAATGCAGATTGAACAGCATGGAATACAAACATGGGAGCATAGAAGTACAGTAGAATATTGGGTATTTGCTGCACTGCCGCATGCTGCCCACAACATAGCCCAACGGATGGTTATTACCCCATTGGAACCTCCTTTGCCAGTAGCAAAATATGATCATTGGTTTTTTACCCTTTTATCTGGCAACAAAACTGACGCCTTTTTTTACAAGGAGCCATGTTTGCATTGACCACAATACCTGCAGTCATAATGCAAACAAAAAACACGACTCTGATAATGTATGCACTGTCCTTGAAATTGATTGGTCCACACCCGAGACAGCTTTTCTTAGAGCCTAGTCTCACATGGTGTTGGACCAGATGACGCCAAAAGGCGCACAACTCAAAGACAACGCACCATCAGAGTATGAGAGCTCGGGGTAAGCATGTACAGCATTGGAACCTCCTTTTCCAGTAGCCTTTTGAGTGTTGTTTCTTTAGATGTGATGGGGGGGGGGGCCCATCACATCTCAAGAAACAACACTCAAAATACAGACAGGTCAGCAACCTGCTTGCTACTACGCTGCCCAATATGCACCACTCTACAGTCTCACAGGTGATAATCGTCACACACACACAAACATAATCCGATCTACCAACCCCACACCTTCCTACATTTGAACCTCCACGTAAAAAATGACTAGTTATTTTTTTTACACAACATTAGTGACATGGCCTTCTGCGGGTACGTAATTTCAGCTTCATTGATTCAGTACAAGCAAAGTCTGGTGTCTCATCAGGAGCATCAAGCTTCCTTGAACAAATGATGGTGAACTGCCAGGCTGTCGCCTGATGATGCTAGTTGTAATTACTGGTGAAACGTCGTACTCGAATTGTAAATCTTGTGGGTTTAATCTCCAACACACGGGTGTGCTGTACTAGTAACGAATTGGCATGTTTTGTTTACATGAAAAACCTAATGGGCTGTCGGGTGGTGGCGGGTTTAACAAACACATTTATATTTAGATTTAAAGCTTTCGTGACTGCATGGATTCATATTCTTGGTTCTTTTGGTAAAGTCACGTAGAAGGGAAATAATAAAATAATATAAATGTAAAACAATAAAAATATTTATTTATTTTATTTTAATATAATAATAAAATAATATAAATGTAAAACAATAAAAATATTTATTTATTTTATTTTATTATTTCCCTTCTACGTGACTTTACCGAAAGAACCAAGAATATGAACACATTTATATTTACACGGTCTAACCCAAAAACCCCTCTTGTGGATAATATTGGTCGTGAAGGTCACGTGTTAAACTGCCTGATGTTAAAAGCAAGGACCCACTCTTTCAGATACAGGTCCTAGCTTTCAATTACAAAATAAAGTATACGAAACATCAGAGATCGATACTTGCTCTTGCATAACCCAAGCAGCACTGCTTGAGGTTCGCCAAGGATTGAGGGGTTCACCAGAGATCATGGAATTTAAAAGAAATCACGAGCAGCAGAGGGTAAGGGTTCCTCATAGACGAGACACGTTTCATCACAGGGCCATTAATTCATAATTGATGTGTTGGTTAGACCGCGTAGGAACGATGCCAATGTGTACGCATGTGCGTCAAACTTCTTTCGTGCCGTACGTAGGCCAAACGTGCTAATCGGAGGTACGAATCATGCGACGAAGGAGGGTGCGGGCTCGTTTATCGTGCATCGCACATCCTAATCCACCCGAATAAAGCCGTCACGTGGACAAACATGTACAATTGTATGAAAAATAATAATGGGTTTTACCCTTTCTGGCAATAAAACAGGAGGTGTTAAGAGGTTCAAACACCAAATAGATACCTTTTGCGAAGTCTGCATTAACTGCACGCACTTGCGGTGAACATCGAAACAAACATGCTCTGATTATACAGGGTGCTTCAAAAATGTTACACTTATATGGGACTATCGTTTTTCATGGAAAAAGAACGGCTAATACACTGTAACATGAAAACGAATGTATGTTAATAGCTTCAAAAAGTCAAAGAGTCTCCACTTCTTTGCCATCGTTGTCAACACATGCCTGGAATCTTCTCCAGGTGGTCTCCAGAGCCCGGAGGCACATTTCTTGTGGTATTGTTGCAATGACATTTTCAATTTTCTGTCGGAGGTCTCGCACATCACGTGGCTTGGTAGCATAAACACGTTCCTTTACCATACCCCACAGCCAGAAATCACAAGGCGTGAGATCCGGCGAACGTGCTGGCCATTTCACAGGCCCTCCTCTGCCAATCCATCTCCGCTCAAATTTTTTGTTAAGATGAGCGCGAACATTCGAAGCAAGGTGGGATGGAGCACCATCCAACTGAAAGTATCCAGTAAGCCGGATTTGTAGTGGCAGGTTGTCCTCTGCATAATTCTCCATCATGTGCAAGAAGTCACTACTGTTGATTGTGGCGTTTTCAAAAAAATACGGCCCTACCACTCCAGTTCCAGTGACTGCACACCAGACATTCACCTTGGGACTGTCTCGTTCATGATCACGCACAACACGAGGATTCTCAGTACCCCACAAGACACAGTTGTGTTTGTCCACGTGTCCGCTCACGTGAAAGGTTGCCGCGTCGCTGAATGCCACAAGTCTGTGAATGTCAGGTTCCAAATTCTGCATCTCTATGAAAACTTTGCAAGCCTCAACACGAGCGGCTTTATCTGCAGGACGTAAGGCTTGCACAGTCTGCAAATGATATGGCTGCATTCCCAGGTCCTTGTTCAAGATTCTCCACACCGTTGCCCGGGGAAGACCACATTCTACGCTTAATTGTCTGGTTGATTTCCCTGGGCTACGCAAGAAAGCTTCTTGTGTAACAGCTATGTTTGCCGGGGATCGGCCTGTTCGTGGTCGACCGCTGTTCCCTTTGTAATTATCAGCGACAGAGTCGGTTTCGACGAACTTGTTGTAAACGCGATAAATGGTCAATCTGGAGGGTGGATCGCAGTGGAAATGATCTCTGTATTTGTTGCGAACCACCGTGGGTGACTGAAAGACGTCCATCCACGCAGCAACCTTTCTTCTTTGCTCCAAAGTCAATCTCGTTGCCATTTCAGTCAACTGCAAGGGAAAGAAAAAAAATTCTCAGAAATATTTTTTTTTAAATTTAAGCACCCTGTATAATTGGCCTACACCAGAAACAGCATTGTTCTTTAGGGCCTAGCCTCACCAGTGTCAGACCAGAGGGTAAAGCCAAAGGGCCAACAGTGCAAAGGCAATGCACGTATCAGAGGGTTTATACTGGTAGGAACCTCCTGGTTACACCAGCCCACAGGGGATTATTGTGTCCGTCCGTCCGTCCGTCGTGCAGGGAGGGGCTGGGTGGAGAGGGAGGGGCTGGGGAGGGGCTGGGTGGGGAGGGTGGGGAGGGGCTGGGTGGGGAGGGGCTGGTCACTCCGTGGTGCCCTTATAAAACTCAACGTTTAACCTACTCACGCCGGCTTGTGCCCGCCCTCACAGTCGGGCATATTTGCGGAATACACCACGCCGCCGTTGACCCTGGCCATTGACCGAGCAACCCAACGTTCCTACCAGCTCCCTCCGCAGGAATATGTTAGCTCAGGGTGAGCAGCTATATCATGGGATACCTTTCGCATGTTCACTACAAGTACTTGCAAACTTGATGCCTTGAACATCTTAACACTTCCTGTTTTAAAAGATAATCTTATTTTTCATACTTGGGACCTTTTGCCGGTATCAAATGACACGTAAAATGTTATTTCTTCAGCACACCGGCTATGCTGACACAACAACAACAACAACAACCGCTATTCGCCACTCAGTCGCGGTGACTTTACCAGGCTACGTGCACGTCAAGGCCACGTGAAGCGTCAACGCACCCACGCACACGCATCGAGTGGCATTTCACTCCACGCAGATCTGACCCAAAAATATATATTATGAAAAAACGTGCTTGCGTTTATTTACACGACTCAGGAGGGGAGTCCGTGCAGCAGACACTGAAGCCAAGGCCAGGCACTGACAGCACGCTACAGAACGTGACAAGACAAAGGCCCCCACCCGTGGGTTCGATCCCAGACCCTGATGATGTCTGCCGTATATTTGGAGTTTGCGTGTCTCTCCCCGTGGTCGTGTAAAATTTCCTCTGGGTCCGCCCGCTTGGCTACGTACGGTGCGAAAGAAGTTCAACATACGCTACATACGCAAAGCGGTCGTAGTGGAGAGCGGTGGTGCAGCGGTTAGCGCGCTGCGCTACGAACCTGGCGATCAGAGTTCAATTCCCGCTCACGACCAACCCCAGTGACGATTATCTGAACCCTTCCTGGGCCTCCCCTAGGTCGACTCAGCCTCAAATGAGTACCTGGTGCGGTGTGTAAACATCGCCACTGGGGAAACAAAGGCGGACGTAGTGCTGGTCACCCACGCCCTCGTGTGCCGTGCGGGCCTTCATAGGTGCTCGCTAAAAGCACTTGCCCCAAACAGTCTAAGGCTACACGGGGGATCTTTGTCTTTGTGGTTAATACAGCGATCAGCGTACACTGTAGTTAGTGTACCGTACTATTAGTAAGGAGTTACAGCAGGTTACGTCTACAAGTTGCGATGATCGGAGTGCAATTATTGCGCGGTGATTGATTGGAGCCGACTTTCCAGTGCCGCTGGTGCACAGGGCAATGTTGATCTGTGCGATTGGTGTAAAGTTATAATTTAGTTTAACACGTAGGCTTTCGCAACCAATAGCCATAATACAGGTTTAGTTTGGGTTAGATCGCGTAAATACATGGTGCTTAAAAAAATGTTTAACACTTTTTGGGACTATCGGTTTTAATGGAAAAGAACGGATAATACAATAACATAACAAATGTATATTCTTGGTTCTTTCGGTAAAGTCACGTAGAAGGGAAATAATAAAATTATAAAAATATAAAACAATAAAATTCTCACGACGTTTCGACTGCAACACAAGCAATCGTCATCAGGTGTGAAATCCACAGCAAAATATATAACAAAAAAGTGGCGGTTTTTCAACTTTTCTTGCTGTGGATTTCACACCTGATGATTGCTTGTGTTGCAGTCGAAACGTCGTGAGAATTTTATTGTTTTATATTTTTATTATTTGATTGTTTCCCTTCTACGTGACTTTACCGAAAGAACCAAGAATATGAATCCCTGCAGTCACGAAAGCTTTAAATAAAAAATATATAACAAATGTAATGTTAATAGCTTAGAAAAGTTAAAGAGGGTCTCCACTTGTTCATAGTTGTCAACACGTGGCCTGGAATCTTCTCCAGGTAGTCTCCAGAGCTCAGAGGCTGCAACATTTCTTGTGGTATTGTTGCAAATTCTCAGAAGTGTTAAACATTTACTTTAAGCACCCTGTATATAAATGTGTCGTTAAACCCACCACCGCCCCGACACAGCCAATTTACTATTATAATGAGCCAAGAATGGCTGTATTCTTGGGTCATTAGATAGGTTCAAAACAACACAATATCGATTATTTTTTACCGATCTACGTGACTTTACTGAATAGACCCAAGAATATGAATTCCTGCAGTCAAGAAAGCTTTAACTCAAGAATGTGTACTCTTTGGTTCTGTCGGTAAAGTCACGTAGGTATAAAATAAAATAAATCGCGACGTTTCGGACGCAACACAAGCGTCCGCCATCAGGTGGGACAACCACAGCACGAAACAATTGCTCAAGTTTCGATTTAAAGCTTTCGTGACTGCAAGGATTCATCTTCTTGGTTCTTTCGGTAAAGTCACGTAGAAGGGAAGTAATAAAATAATATTTTATTGTGTTTTATTTTTATTATTTTATTACTTCCCTTCTACGTGACTTTACCGAAAGAACCAAGAAGATTAATTGCTCAAGTGCCCACTTCACCAATTGTTTCTTGCTGTGCCCACTTCAAAAATTATTTCTGGCTGTGATTGTCCCCCACCTGATGAAGGACGCTTGTGTTTCGCCCGAAACGTCGTCATTTAATTTATTTTCTACCCACGTGACTTTACCGAAAAACCACGAAAACTTCAAATCGAGATTCAAGAATTCTAGATTTGAAGCTTTCGTGACTGCAATGATTCATATCCTTAGGTTTTTTCGGTAAAGTCACGTCGTGATTTTTATTTTATTTTACTTTTTAATGTTTTTACCTACGTGACTTTACCGAAAAAACCTAAGGATATGAGATTCAAGAATGTGTCCTGCGCGTGACGTCACTCAACGTAGGCCAGCCCCCTCATGAATATTCATGACCAGGTGACGCCTTCCAAATAGACCCCCCCCACCATTCATAATTGGTGGGTGACGTCACTCAAGAACGTGTCCTGCGCCTGACGTCACTCCACGAAGGCCAGCCCCCCTCATGAATATTCATGAGCAGGTGACGTCTTCCAAATAGACCCCTTCCCCACCATTCATAATAATTGGCGGGTGACGTCACTCCACGGGGGGGGGGGCCCAAGGCGACTCCCCCCCCCCCTCCTCAGGGGACCGGGTGTATTTTAAAGTTTAATTTAATTTAAAGTTTACTTTATTAGGTAAAGCCCTGTGAGCCATGGGGCTCTTCTTTAAGTCGGGTGCCACCGCAACAAACTAAATATTTCGATTTAAAACTTTCGTGACTGCAGGGATTCATCTTCTTGGTTCTTTCGGTAAAGTCACGTAGAAGGGAAATAATAAAATAATGAAAATATAACATCATAAACTAAATATTACCGGAGAACATCTTAAAGCGACGACGCAAACAGAGAAACATCCTGGAATAAACCAGCAAATCTTCGGTTAATATTAAACTTTACAAGCGAAAGGCAGACCGCCCGCAAAGTGATATTCATCGATTCGTGCGGTGACGCACACTTATTTAACTTAAATGTTATACTGTAATCCCTTGTTCATCATTGACGTCATGTGTACAGTGGGGTTTGTGTACAGTGTGGTTTGTGTACAGTGTGGACGGTTTATAGTGGGGTTTGTGTACAGTGGGGTTTGTATACAGTGTGGGCGGTTTACAGTGGGGTTTGTGTACAGTGGGGTTTGTGTACAGTGTGGGCGGTTTACAGTGCAGGCTTCCGTAGCAATGGCCGCGTTCGGCGTTTGACGTCTCAGCAGCGACACCGGCGAGCCCAACGCGAGTCGCGAACGCAGCAGCAGCTGCTACAGCCGTGGGGCTGTTAGGAGGGGGGGCACCCAGTGGGGGGGGGGGGGGGGGCACCCAGTGGGGGGGGGGCACCCAGTGGGGGGGGGGGCACCCAGTGGGGGGGGGGCACCCAGTGGGGGGGGGGGCACCCAGTGGGGGGGGGGGGCACCCAGTGGGGGGGGGGGGCACCCAGTGGGGGGAGGGGGGCCCGAAGTGGGGGGTGGGGGCCCGAAGTGGGGGGTGGGGGCCCTAAGTGGGGGGGGGGGGGGGGCGACCCCCACCCACTCACCCAGGTGCCCCCCCACTCAGGTGCCCCCCCCATCCACCCCCCACCCACTCACCCCCCCACCCACTCACCCACTCACCCACTCACTCAGCCAGGTGCTCCCCACCCACTCACCCAGGTGCCCCCCCACCCCCCACTCACCCAGGTGCCCCCCCCCCACTCACCCAGGTGCCCCCCCCCCCCACCCACTCACCCAGGTGCCCCCCCCCCCACTCACCCAGGTGCCCCCCCCCCCACTCACCCAGGTGCCCCCCCCCACCCACTCACCCAGGTGCCCCCCCACCACCCATCACAACGATCGTCGTCACCATCACCACCACCACCACGACCGTCACAGCGAGAGCGGGCGGGGTGTGTTGAACGCGAGGGGTAAACTCACGTGCGCAGAGCCCGACGGAGAGGGACGCGGGCTGCTGCCCGACGACTCGTTGACGAGGAGTTGAACTTTCTCGTGGCTCGCTCGCTCGCAGCTGATGGACGACGAAGGGTGTTTGGGTGGGGGGACTATCTGCAGGCCGCGCCTGCGTAGACACGGCGGTGGTGAGGGGTGGGGGGGGGACGGCGGAGCACACGGGAGCGCTGCTTATATCCCTCCGCGGTGAAGCCTCCGCGCGTCACGTGACGCGGGGAGGGGTGACGTGTAGATTGGTCAGGAATTAATCGGTGTATCGACTCCTAATCGATTTAATCGAACCTCGCGATTCAGTGAGCTGAATCGATTGTGACGCACTGAGGGTGAGGGGGAGGAGGGAGGAAGGGGAGGGGTAAGGGGGGGGGGCAGATGAGGGGGTTGGATAAGTGAGGGAGGGGTGAGGGGTGATGGGTAGTGAGGGGTGATGGGTAGTGAGGGGTGATGGGTGGTGAGGGGGGGAGCAGCTTGATCATCATCACAATCCATAGGCAAATATCCCGTAATAAGGGGCCGTCCATAAATGACGTCACGCGATTTTTGACCCCGCCCCTTCGTCACGACGTCACAAAAAGTCAGACCCCCCCCCTCAAATATGACGTCACAAGGCTCTGCCCCCCCCCCAAAAAAAAAACATGCTTCAAATCGCTTCAAACTATTGTCATTGTAGTGCGTATTTAATGTGGCGCTGCACTCTGATGTTGTAGGAGAAAACATTTATTAAAAAGTCTATTTAATTAAGTAGAACGTGTTGTCTGTATTTATTTAAAGTTGCGCATTTTGATGTGACGTCACACGTCTCAAACCCCCCCCCCCTTGTCACACATCGTCACAAATGTCTGACCCCCCCTACCCCCTAGGTGCGTGACGTCATTTATGGACGTCATGTGTTTCCACTCTCCTTTGTCTCGTTGTGCCAACATTGCTCAAGTAGTGGCCACATCTTTCTTGGTTCTTTCGGTAAAGTCACGTAGAAGGGAAATAATAAAATGATGAAAATAAAATTCTCACGACGTTTCGATTCCAGCACAAGCAATCATCATCATCATATGATCTGGATTGCGATCCGCCGAGGGGTAGGTGGGTAGCTTGATAAGCGGTCATATTTACATTGCTACATACAGGTTGCTTAAAAAATGTTAACACTTATATGGGACTATCGTTTTTAATGTAAAAAAATTAACCCGTAAAAACAAAGTTTTTCACTATAAATCCTTTATATGCATGGCATCGGTTTAATTTTATTATTCATTTGTTTTTCTTGAGTAAGAGTTTCATTTTTATCACATTGGTATTTTAAATTAAATATGAAAATACAAATTTCCTAAAAAGTGGAAAATTTTGGAAAAACATTTTCACGAACATTAATTGTCACGCACAACGAGTCTGTGTGCAAAATGTCAGCTCGATTAGATCACGGGAAGTGGGTTAAAAAACGACCGAAAGATTTGCACGGTCGTAAGCGCGCAAGCAAGTGAACTTAATATAAAGGATTTAAAAATAACGGATAATACACTGTAACATGATAACAAATGTGTGTTAATAGCTTGAAAAAGTCAAAGTCTCCACAGGTTCGCCATCATTGTCAACACGTGCCTGGAATCTTCTCAGAAGTGTTCACATTTTTTGAAGCACCCTGTACAGTACACATCTACATTTCTATATACTAAGCTATTTTACTGGTAGGAACCACCTGGTTCCACCAGCCCACAGGGGATTATTGTGTCCGTCCGTCGTGCATCCAAAAATGGGAGGGGTGGGGCTGGGTGGAGAGGGGAGGGGCTGGGAGGGGCTGGGTGGGGAGGGGCTGGGTGGGGAGGGTGGGGCTGGGTGGGGGGTGGGAGGGGTGGGGCTGGGTGGGGAGGGGCTGGTCACCCCGTGGTGCCCTCATAAAACTCAACGTTTAACCTACTCACGCCGGCTTGTGCCCGCCCTCACAGTCGGGCATATTTGCGGAATACACCACGCCGCCGTTGACCCTGGCCATTGACCGAGCAACCCAACGTTCCTACCAGCTCCCTCCGCAGGAATGTGGATTTTTTTACCAGGTAAGGCCCCACTGAACTATGTAGCTGTTTTTCAGAAACAACCTGGCCACGAATGATAACTCAACGAAGTTGCCTTACCATGTGGAACTTCATAGCGGCCAAATAGTTAAAACGCACGTGTCCAAATGTGGAGGGAAAAACCCGGAGGACCCGGAGAAAAATCCACGCGACCACGGAGAGAACGTGCCAACTCCAATATACAGCAGGCGTCAAGGTTGGGATCGAACCCACGACCTCCTGTATACCTGGCGAGGTAGTTAATATATTGACAAATTGTACTTTTATTATGATGTACAAATAGGGTGCCCACGTTTGGACTATTTCCACATTTTGCCTTCTGTCAAAATAGAAAACGTAATTGTATTTTGGCTTTGACGGCTCACATCACACCTATAGGCTAAAATAAACTAGCTGATGTAAGGCATTCCTTTAAAAATACTTTCATGCAATTACATTCCAGCGTCTGCAATGGTGAGGGGGGGGGGTGAGATGTGACGGGAGGGGGTGATGAATGGTGAGGGGGTGAGGGGGGGGGGGTGAGTGGTGAGGGGAGGGGGTGAGGGGGGGGGGGATGAGTGGTGAGGGGGGTGAGAGGAGGGGATGAGTGGTGAGGGGGGGAATGAGTGGTGAAGGGAGGGAGTGAGGGGGGGGGCGATGAGGGTGGATGAGTGGTGAGGGGCGGTGGTGATGGGTGAGTGGTGAGGGGGAGTGAGGGGGGGGTGAGCGGTGAGGGGGGGGGAGTGGTGAGGGTGGATGAGTGGTGAAGGGAGGGGGTGAGGGGGGGTGAGTGATGAGGGGGGGATGAGTGGTTAGGGGAGGGAGTGAGGGGGGGGGTGAGCGGTGAGGGGGGGAGCGGTGAAGGTGGCTGAGAGGTGAGGGGGGGGGATGAGTGGTGAGAGATCACGGAGGGAACTTGATAGTGAGGGAGTAGTGAGGAATGGGGAAGCGGTAAACGAAAGTTTCCCCAAGCCGGAGCACAACAAAGCAGCTGTTGTTGTTAAACCGCCCATGCGGCCAGCGCCATGAAACGCGTCACGGTTCAACAAAACAAATGGAAGCAACTCGTAGTTTTGTGGAAACTAAATCGACGGTGGAGGGGGGGGCAGTGACCACACCAGCCCCTCGCACCCATCCCAGAGCCCCCCCCCCGTTGTCAGCTGTGGTGGCCACGTGATCGGCCTTCACTCCCATGGCATTGCTCACATCCACCACTGCGTTAGTGTCCACCACTGCGTTAGTGTCGACCACCGCCAAGGAGGTCGTGGGTTGTTCCCGGACTAAACACATTCCTGCGGAGGGAGCTGGTAGGAACGTTGGGTTGCTCGGTCAATGGCCAGGGTCAACGGCGGCGTGGTGTATCCGCAAATATGCCCGACTGTGAGGGCGGGCACAAGCCGGCGTGAGTAGGTTAAACGTTGAGTTTTGTGGGGCTGGGTGGGGGGTGGGGCTGGGTGGGGAGGGGCTGGTCACCCCGTGGTGCCCTTATGAAACTCAACGTTTAACCTACTCACGCCGGCTTGTGCCCGCCCACAGTCGGGCATATTTGCGGAATACACCACGCCGCCGTTGACCCTGGCCATTGACCGAGCAACCCAACGTTCCTACCAGCTCCCTGCACAGGAAGGTGTTCTAGGGATGTGTGATTGTGTTTGTGATCTTGTTGTGTAGGGGTATTACCGATCGTGATATCAATTATTCTTGCTTCAACATTAATGATTCTCGCTTGAACAATTGTGTGTAATTATGTCAGGTGTCGGCATTCATATCTCACCGCAGGATACAGGTCGTCATTGCAATGATGCACGAAATTAGGAACACACTCGGAAACCTTTTTTTAATCTAAGCAACTTTAATCTCAACTTACCCTAACATCAAACTCTTATCATCAGAATACCAACAGTGCCCATGCAAAAATACGTACTTATCAGTCCATACTGGATGATCATAAAAGCATCAATGGTCAAATCTCACGATCACGTGGTTAAACCAGAATAGGCAGCACCTCAAAGTGGAAATATTCGTACAGAATGCGTCGTTATCAAATGCGTGTCAAAGTTAGAAAACGTTGACGATTGGATCTCACAATCCGTGATTAAAATACAATAGGCTGTCTGGTGGCAAAGCAACCATACACAATTCCCTTGTCATGGTGTGCGAGTCATGCAAGCTGACATTATTCTTGGCCCACAACCTGCACAAGGAATAGTTAAACAAATAGTGAGTGTAGCGTTAATGTTTCCCCCTTCTTTCTTTTTTCTCAACAATACCTCGAGTCCCACAACGATGTGGAGGACGGCAGGCTTGGCTCACAGTTTTACTGGTAGGAACCTCCTGGTTACACCAGCCCACAGGGGATTATTGTGTCCGTCCGTCGTGCAGGGAGGGGCTGGGTGGGGAGGGAGGGGGGGGCTGGGTGGGGAGGGGCTGGGTGGAGAGGGTGGGGAGGGGCTGGGTGGGGAGGGTGGGAGGGGTAGGGGTGGGAGGGGAAGAACTGGGTGGGGAGGGGCTGGGTGGGGAGGGTGGGAGGGGCTGGGTGGGGAGGGTGGGAAGGGGCGGGTGGGGAGGGTGGGGCTGGGTGGGGGGTGGGAGGGGTGGGGCTGGGTGGCGAGGGGCTGGTCACCCCGTGGTGCCCTTATAAAACTCAACGTTTAACCTACTCACGCCGGCTTGTGCCCACCCTCACAGTCGGGCATATTTGCGGAATACACCACGCCGCCGTTGACCCTGGTCATTGACCGAGCAACCCAACGTTCCTACCAGCTCCCTCCGCAGGACAATGTGTTAGTGCGCTCGCGGTCCCGCTGCTCACTGCTCCTTCGCACCGTTGTCTGTGCATCGTGCTCGGGGCTCGTTGGGCAGCCGTTAGCTGCTGCGCTGAACGTTCGCAGCTTATCTGCACGCCAGGCTCGATCTGAAGTTGGAGTACTCCGAGGCCACGCCACTCCTCATTCCTTGTCAGCAGCTGCCTGCTTCGCGCGAGCAACCTTGGTGCCAGAGGTCGCAACCGGGTACCGGATACCCGTACCCGATACACGGCTACCCGTACCCGGCCGGGTACGGGTACGGGTACCCGTTTGCGACCCTGGTGCGGCCGGGTACGGGTAGGCCGTGAGTCACTGGTGAGTCACCGTTTGTCACTCATTTTCCAACGTCTTGTCTCTTCTCACAATTCAAGTTCCTAGAATCAATCCACCCGCGCCTGCAACATGGCTTCATCCCAGAGTTCACAATCGGGTTACCCGTACCCTACCCGATACCCGGCCGGGTACGGGTAGCCGGGTATCGGGTAGGGTACGGGTACCCGTTTGCGACCCTGGTGCGGCCGGGTACGGGTACGGGTAAGGAATCAAAACCCGTTTGTGACCTCTGCTTGGTGCCCCCCGCCCCCCCTCGGGAGGTTTCCTGTTCCACGCTCACTCTCCAGACTCGTGGAACATCAGTCACTTGGACAACAGAACTTTTCCAGCCTATAGATTTGGACATTTCATGTCCACTCGATATTGGTGGAGAACTCAAATCTCCACTTAACTTCTCACGCGTCTTAGCTGCTCACGGTATTACATGAAAATGCATTCGCACAACTCTTAGCTTAGTACAGTACAACTTCTTGAAGCTCTTGACTCTGCAAAGTGACTCAAAACATCAGGAAAAAACATAGAATGAAAACTTTCAGCGATACTCAGTCTGTCAGCACGGAACTCAACACTTAGCGACACAGAGCCTCTGCAAAACTCAACCCTTGGCTGGCGACAGGTGCCAGTCCCAGAGTTTGCTGCAGCAAAACTCGACACTTATGGTTGATTTCGTGGACCATACTCTGGAGTTTGCCTCCCATCTTTGCACACGTGGTGCATCCAGAGTTCATCCCTGGTTCTGGCATCTGATGTCATAACCCCTATCAAACGTATTTGATCCCCTGCTGATTTTGTACGTTTGCCCACTGACGAAGAAATGATCAGTCTATAATTTTAATGGTAGGTGTATTTGAACAGTGAGAGACAGAATAACAACAACAAAATCCAGAAAAACGCACGTCAAAAATGTTATATTGATTTGCATTTTAATGAGGGAAATAAGTATTTGACCCCTCTGCAAAACATGACTTAGTACTTGGTGGCAAAACCCTTGTTGGCAATCACAGAGGTCAGACGTTTCTTGTAGTTGGCCACCAGGTTTGTACACATCTCAGGAGGGATTTTGTCCCACTCCTCTTTGCAGATCTTCTCCAAGTCATTAAGGTTTCGAGGCTGACGTTTGGCAACTCGAACCTTCAGCTCCCTCCACAGATTGTCTATGTAATTAAGGTCTGGAGACTGGCTAGGCCACTCCAGGACCTTAATGTGCTTCTTCTTGAGCCACTCCTTTGTTGCCTTGGCCGTGTGTTTTGGGTCATTGTCATGCTGGAATACCCATCCACGACCCATTTTCAATGCCCTGGCTGAGGGAAGGAGGTTCTCACCCCTATCAAACTCCTTCCCACTGGAGGCCATCCCACCATTTGTGGGGCACAGACCCACTTAATTGCCCCTAAGTGTGGTGTGTGTGTGTGTCTGTAGCGAAGCTCATTGTGAAACGGCATTCTTCTCTCTGGGTGTTCATGTGTAATAAGAGCCTATGTCCGGCTCACGTGGTGATCGGCTCTGCCGGTCCTGCTTTACAGCCAATGGGGGGAGAGCCTGGGAGCATGGCCCTGGCGTGATCGAGGGATGTCAGCTAGGGCGATTGGTTCTGCTGGTTTTGGTCTCAGCCAATGGGAAGACAAGTCAGGGGCGTGGTCCCGGGAGTTGATGGGGAATCTAGAAGATTCGGCGCAGGCTACCAAAGATTGGCTGGAGCGTACCACGTGACCCAGGCATTAAATAAGGGGAGAGATGAACGACACGTGGTCAGACGAAGAACGAAGGGAGAGAGGGGCCACGCGCGAGCGGGGCTCCGAGTGCCACGTGGCGGTGCATCTCTTGTGGTCTGTCTGCCCACTTCCCGTTGCCTGCCAGCAGCGGCGAGTGCTGGTGAACTGGAATCAATAAAGGACCGATTCCACAAGTCGTCTCCAAGAGTATTATTACATATGGATAGGTTTATCCCTTCTCCTATTGGGCCTGATATGCCGAGTTCAAGTCCCACTCAAAACCAACCAGAAATTCCTCGTTTATTTAATTAATTCGTTAAGGCACATTAAGCCCCCGAAGCTTCTCCAACCTTTGCACATGTGCATACATCAGGTCAGCCTGAATTCATCCGTGGTTCTGGCTCCACAGACATCCTGGCACCTGATGCCATAACCCCTATACAACTCCCCTCCCTGCGGAGGTCATCCCAAGATTGTGTGAGTGCAGATGTTCTTAATTGCACATCGGTGTGGTGTGTCTGTAGCCTTGTTTATTGTGAAATGGCCTTCCTCCCTCTAGAGGTCGACTCATCCTTAAAATGAATTCCTGCTGCAGTATGCAATGACAGCCATTGGGAAGAGAAAGTCGGTAGGGGAGGCTCTGGTTATACCCCTGGAATACATATCATTCTGGTCGTGGAGAATTAACATAATTAGTATTATGTAGATCTGCTGAATGATCCTTTGTTGAAATACTTCAATACAAAACTTCCATAATTCGCTATCAAGTTTATATGCCTAACCCAGATCGGTGGATGTTAATAAAAAACATGCAACTCGTCATATTAAAAACCTCCTGACTATTTGCTGTATTGTCATGTAACAATATATCCCATCACCAAAGTTCATGTTAAATGCCAGGATGCTTACGAATGCTCATATGCATGGTTGGGATTTGAATGTTTCAACTTCTCAAGCACCAGGGTTTGTTTAATTCAGAGAGTGAAACAGCAAGGAACATTTTTGTCTCTTTGCCCTGTATTTGCCCTCGGATGGGCAGTGAGTTTATCGTGTTTTGCCATGGGACCTCCCGTGCTCTCTCAGACATTCCTCTCATAAAAGGATAACTCTTGCTCATGCAAGAGTTATTCCTTAATGGCCGATCATGAACATTTGCTCCTTTACAAAACATTCTACGGCTTTAAGGCCCTCTCCACAGATCTGGTTATTCTCATCATGCCCATCTGATTGATGTCTCTTGTGTTCTGTTTACCCACTTCTCATTCTAGTGCTGCTTTGGCTTGGTCATCTGGTTTTCCCGACTTTTAGCATGCAGGGAACGCATATTTGTCTCCAAGGAGCCATGACGTAAAAAATAGACAATATCACACTTAATATACATTTTTCGAAAAGGTATATACAGTAAAACCTTGGATTGCGACTAACTTGGTCTGCGAGTGTTTTGCAAGACGAGCAAAAATTTGTAATAAATATTAATTTGATAAACGAGCGAGGTCTTGCAATACGAGTAGTACGTGTGTACGCTTTGTCTGCCGAGCGTCACGTGATCACAACTGATATATACGAGTGCTTTGGATTACAAACACGTTTCCGGAACGAATTATGCTCGCAATCCAAGGTTTTACTGTATACCACAGGAGCATAGAAGTACAGTAGAATATTGGATATTTGCTGCACTGCTCCCTGCTGCCCACAACGTAGCCCAACAGATGGTGATTAGTCCACTTGCTGTACCGCCTTCTCCTGGCAAGCCAGGCTTTGGCACCTCAACACCCATGGGAAGCGTGTTTCCCCAACATTTGCGTGATCCACCAGCCCTCACCTCCACAGTTCTGGAATATAGACACGCGTCGCCACCAAAAATCTGCCTTGGCCTCATACGCTTGTGACGCAGGAGTATGGGGGTTTCCGAATTGTGGCCTCAATTCCTCTGCATGGTTAACAATTAAGAGTGCATAGCTGGTATTGGTGGTCTCAATGATAATTCCGTATCCTTGAAATGCGGTAGCCGAGCCTCAAGCCTTTTGCAGGAAGGCGCTGCCTTGAAATGTGTGGGCAGTTTCGGGCTGAGAATTGTCGTTGTTGTGTGGGAGGAAACGGTACCAAGAGAAAGTAATCCCCCCCCCCCCACAATCACATCTAAAGAAACAACACTCAAAATACAGACAGGTCAGCAAACCTGCTTGCTACTACGCTGACAAATATGCACCCACCCTCAAGTCTCACAGGCGAGAATCGTCACACACACACACACAAACATTATCCAATCTACCAACCACACACCCAAGTCTTCGTACATCTGTACCTCCACGTAAAAATAAATTCCAGTATTTTTTTGAAAAACAACCCATCAATTACACATCGTACTCGATTTGTAAATGTTGTGGGTTTAATCTCCAACACACCGGTGTGCTGTATTAGTAACCTTACTAAAAAAATTTATACTTTGATGGGATTATCGTTTTTTCATGGAAAAAGAACGGCTAATACACTGTAACATGATAACAAATGTATGTTAATAGCTTCAAAAAGTCACAGAGTCTCCACTTCTTTGCCCTCATTGTCAACACACGCCTGGAATCTTCTCCAGGTGGTCTCCAGAGCCCGGAGGCACATTTCTTGTGGTATTGTTGCAATGACATTTTCAATTTTCTGTCGGAGGTCTTGCACATCACATGGCTTGGTAGCATAAACACGTTCCTTTACCATACCCCACAGCCAGAAATCACAAGGCGTGAGATCCGGCGAACGTGCTGGCCATTTCACAGGTCCTCCTCTGCCAATCCATCTCCGCTCAAATTTTTTGTTGAGATGAGCGCGAACATTCGACGCAAGGTGGGATGGAGCACCATCCAACTGAAAGTATCCGGTAAGCCGGATTTGTAGTGGCAGGTTGTCCTCTGCATAATTCTCCATCATGTACAAGAAGTCACTACTGTTGATTGTGGCGTTTTCAAAAAAATACGGCCCTACCACTCCAGTTCCAGTGACTGCACACCAGACATTCACCTTGGGACTGTCTCGTTCATGATCACGCACAACACGAGGATTCTCAGTACCCCACAAGACACAGTTGTGTTTGTCCACGTGTCCGCTCACGTGAAAGGTTGCCTCGTCGCTGAATGCCACTAGTCTGTGAATGTCAGGTTCCAAATTCTTCAGCTCTAAGAAAAATTTGCAAGCCTCAACACGAGCGGCTTTATCTGCAGGACGTAAGGCTTGCACAGTCTGCAAATGATATGGCTGCATTCCCAGGTCCTTGTTCAAGATTCTCCACACCGTTGCCCGGGGAAGACCACATTCTACGCTTAATTGTCTGGTTGATTTCCCTGGGCTACGCAAGAAAGCTTCTTGTGTAACAGCTATGTTTGCCGGGGATCGGCCGGTTCGTGGTCGACCGCTGTTCCCTTTGTAATTATCAGCGACTGAGCTGGTTTCGACGAACTTGTTGTAAACGCGATAAATGGTCAATCTCGAGGGTGGATCGCAGTGGAAATGATCTCTGTATTTGTTGCGAACCACCGTAGGTGACTGAAAGACGTCCATCCACGCAGCAACCTTTCTTCTTTGCTCCAAAGTCAATCTCGTTGCCATTTCAGTCAACTGCAAGGGAACAAAAAAAAATCTCAGAAAACATTTTTCTTTAAAGCACTCTATACATGTGTAATAAAAGACTCCGTCAGGCACTGCTGGTCTCGTTGGTCTTTTATTCAAGTTCTTTCTCCGCACCCCGCTGGTCTCCTCCGCGGACCAGCGTCGTCTCGCGCGCGCCCCGCACGCACTTCCTCCTCAGCTCCTCCACTCTTCCTCACACCCCGCTGGTCCTGACAAGGGACCAGCGTCTCCTCTCGCGTGCCACGCACGCTCCTCCGTCAGCTCCTCCTCGCGCGCGCCCCGCACGCACTCTCCCGTCAGTCGCTCCGTTCCTCCCCGCTCCGCACACCGCTGGCCGACGGTGTGCCGAAGCCCCATCAGCCACGTGGCTGATGGCGCGGCGGCCACCCAACGTGATCCCGCCTCTTCACTCCAACAACTGACCCGATCTCTTCCGGGCTCCCCTCTATATCTTCTTCCCCAAGTGACCCTGACTCCTCCCCTTCTGGATCGTCAAATCCGGCCTTCCCATACTGCCCTGCTGGCTCCACCTCCATTCACCTCGCTTCCCATTGGAGCCGAGGTGAACGGTGGCCCCTCCCACACGCCCCCCATACCGGGCTCCGCCCCCCAATACCCCGGGCCGTGTGATTGGGCCAGAGCACAGCAGCAACCCCATTTACGCTCGCATTACACATGCATTGCCTTTGCCTCTGATTGGCCTACACCAGAAACAGCTCTTTAGGGCCTAGCCTCACCAGTGTCAGACAGAACAAAGGCAATCAGAACGTTTATAGCTCAGGGTAAGCAGCTCTATCATGGGATACCCTACGCATGTTCACCACAAGTACAGTGAGGGAAAAAAGTATTTGATCCCCTGCTGATTTTGTACGTTTGCCCACTGACAAAGAAATGATCAGTCTATAATTTTAATGGTAGGTTTATTTGAACAGTAAGAGACAGAATAACAACAACAAAATCCAGAAAAACGCATGTCAAAAATGTTATAAATTGATTTGCATTTTAATGAGGGAAATAAGTATTTGACCCCTCTGCAAAACATGACTTAGTACTTGGTGGCAAAACCCTTGTTGGCAATCACAGAGGTCAGACGTTTCTTGTAGTTGGTCACCAGGTTTGCACACATCTCAGGAGGGATTTTGTCCCACTCCTCTTTGCAGATCTTCTCCAAGTCATTAAGGTTTCGAGGCTGATGTTTGGCAACTCGAACCTTCAGCTCCCTTCACAGATTTTCTATGGGATTAAGGTCTGGAGACTGGCTAGGCCACTCCAGGACATTAATGTGCTTCTTCTTGAGCCACTCCTTTGTTGCCTTGGCCGTGTGTTTTGGGTCATTGTCATGCTGGAATACCCATCCACGACCCATTTTCAATGCCCTGGCTGAGGGAAGGAGGTTCTCACCCAAGATTTGACGGTACATGGCCCCGTCCATCATCCCTTTGATGCGGTGAAGTTGTCCTGTCCCCTAAGCAGAAAAACACCCCCAAAGCATAATGTTTCCACCTCCATGTTTGACGGTGGGGATGGTGTTCTTGGGGTCATAGGCAGCATTCCTCCTCCTCCAAACATGGCGAGTTGAGTCGATGCCAAAGAGCTCCATTTTGGTCTCATCTGACCACAACACTTTCACCCAGTTGTCCTCTGAATCATTCAGATGTTCATTGGCAAACTTCAGACGGGCATGTATATGTGCTTTCTTGAGCAGGGGGACCTTGCGGGCGCTGAAGGATTTCAGTCCTTCACAGCGTAGTGTGTTACCAACTGTTTTCTTGGTGACTATGGTCCCAGCTGCCTTGAGATCATTGACAAGATCCTCCCGTGTAGTTCTGGGCTGATTCCTCATCGTTCTCATGATCATTGCAACTCCACGAGGTGAGATCTTGCATGGAGCCCCAGGCCGAGGGAGATTGACAGGTCTTTTGTGTTACTTCCATTTGCGAATAATCGCACCAACTGTTGTCAACTTCTCACCAAGCTGCTTGGCGATGGTCTTGTAGCCCATTCCAGCCTTGTGTAGGTCTACAATCTTGTCCCTGACATCCTTGGAGAGCTCTTTGGTCTTGGCCATGGTGGAGAGTTTGGAATCTGATTGATTGCTCCTAATCTCAGCTCGTTACCTGTATAAAAGACACCTGGGAGCCAGAAATCTTTCTGATTGGGAGGGGGTCAAATACTTATTTCCCTCATTAAAATGGAAATAAATGTATAACCACCCTCCCCACGCAGCCCCTCCCCACTCTCCCCACCCAGCCCCTCCCCACCCAATCCAGCCCCACCCAGCCCCTCCCTGCACGACGGACGGACGGACACAACAATCCCCTGTGGGCTGGTGTAACCAGGAGGTTCCTACCAGTAACAAATGTAATGTTAACAGCTTGAAAAAGTCAAACAGAGTCTCCACTTTCTCGCCATCGTTGTCAACGCGTGGCCTGGAATCTTCATCAGGTGGTCGGTCTCTCCAGAGCCCGAAGGCTGCAACATTTCTCGTGGTGGTGGTGTTGTTGCAAATTCTCAGAATTGTTCACATTTTTTGAAGCACCCTGCTTATAACTGTGTCGTTAAACCCGCCACCACTCGACACAGCCCAATTTAGTAAGGTTTGTCACGTACACGGAACATGCAAATTCGTTACTAGTGCAGCACACCGGTGATGCAGAGCAACTGCACAACATTTACAATCGGAGTGCGATGTTTCAATTCGTGTGCACGGCGATTGATGGCAAGTGTGTCAGTGGTGCAAGGTGCAGTGATTAGTGTACAGTGTGATTGTGTACAGTGTGATTGTGTACAGTGTGGTTGATGTACAGTGTGGTTGATGTACAGTGTGGTTGTGTACAGTGTTGTTGATGTACAGTGTGATTTATGTACAGTGTGGTTGATGTACAGTGTGATTGCGTACAGTGTGGTTGATGTACAATGTGGTTGTGTACAGTGTGGTTGATGTGGGGGGGTGAGGACCACCCACCCAGGTGCCCCCCCACCCACCCAGGTGCCCCCCCCACCCACCCAGGTGCCCACCCAGGTGCCCACCCACCCATCACAACGATCGTCACCACTGTCACCATCACCATCACCACCACCACCACGACCGTCACAGCGAGAGCGGGCGGGGTGTGTTGAACGCGAGGGGTAAACTCACGTGCGCCCCCCACCCACTCACCCAGGTGCCCCCCCCCCACCCACTCACCCAGGTGCCCCCCCCCCCCCACCCACTCACCCAGGTGCCCCCCCACCCACCCAGGTGCCCCCCCCCACCCACTCACCCAGGTGCCCCCCCCCCACCCACTCACCCAGGTGCCCCCCCCCACCCACTCACCCAGGTGCCCCCCCCCCCCCACCCACTCACCCAGGTGCCCCCCCCCCCACCCACTCACCCAGGTGCCCCCCCACCACCCATCACAACGATCGTCGTCACCATCACCACCACCACCACGACCGTCACAGCGAGAGCGGGCGGGGTGTGTTGAACGCGAGGGGTAAACTCACGTGCGCAGAGCCCGACGGAGAGGGACGCGGGCTGCTGCCCGACGACTCGTTGACGAGGAGTTGAACTTTCTCGTGGCTCGCTCGCTCGCAGCTGAGGTTGGGTGTGGGGGGTGGGGGGTTGTGTGGGGCTGGGGGGGGGGCCGAGGTGCAGGGCGCGCGCGTTCACAGACGCGGGCGGTGGTGGCGCGTCACGTGACACGCGCAGGTTACAGCCCCGCGCGTGTCACGTGACACGGGGGGAGGGGTGAGAGGGGGGTATTAAGGGGCGTAGTGATGGGGGGAGGGGGCAGGTGTTAAGGGGCGGGGTGATGGGGAGAGGGGTGAGTGGGGGGGAGGGGTGATGGGGGGAGGGGGCAGGTGTTAAGGGGCGGGGTGATGGGGGGAGGGGTGAGTGGGGGGAGGGGTGATGGGGGGGAGGGGGAAGGTGTTAAGGGGCGGGGTGATGGGGAGAGGGGTGAGTGGGGGGAGGGGTGATGGGGGGGAGGGGGAAGGTGTTAAGGGGCGGGGTGATGGGGAGAGGGGTGAGTGGGGGGAGGGGTGATGGGGGGGAGGGGGAAGGTGTTAAGGGGCGGGGTGATGGGGGGAGGGGTGAGTGGGGGGAGGGTGATGGGGGGGAGGGGGGAGGGGGAAGGTGTTAAGGGGCGGGGTGATGGGGAGAGGGGTGAGTGGGGGGAGGGGTGATGGGGGGAGGGGTGATGGGGGGGAGGGGTGAGTGGGTGGAGGGGGCAGGTGTTAAGGGGCGGGGTGATGGGGAGAGGGGTGAGTGGGGGGAGGGGTGATGGGGGGGAGGGGGAAGGTGTTAAGGGGCGGGGTGATGGGGAGAGGGGGTGAGTGGGGGGGAGGGGTGATGGGGGGGAGGGGGAAGGTGTTAAGGGGCGGGGTGATGGGGGGAGGGGTGAGTGGGGGGGAGGGGTGATGGGGGGGAGGGGGAAGGTGTTAAGGGGCGGGGTGATGGGGAGAGGGGTGAGTGGGGGGGAGGGGGTGATGGGGGGAGGGGTGATGGGGGGAGGGGTGAGTGGGTGGAGGGGGCAGGTGTTAAGGGGAGGGGTGAGTGGGGGAGGGGTGATGGGGGAGGGGTGAGTGGGGGGAGGGGTGAGTGGGGGGAGGGGGCAGGTGTTAAGGGGAGGGGTGATGGGGGGAGGGGTGAGTGGGGGGAGGGGTGATGGGGGAGGGGTGAGTGGGGGAGGGGTGATGGGAGGAGGGGTGAGTGGGGGGAGGGGTGATGGGGGGAGGGGTGAGTGGGAGGAGGGGTGAGTGGGGGGAGGGGTGATGGGGGGAGGGGTGAGTGGGGGGAGGGGTGATGGGGGGAGGGGTGAGTGGGGGGAGGGGTGATGGGGGGAGGGGTGATGGGGGAAGGTATTAAGGGGCCATCCACTTAGTAGGGTGCGCAAAAAGTCTGTCAAAGCTTGACCCCCCTCCCTGTAGGCACGCGAACCTTTTACACCCCCCCCCCAATCCTATAGAACGGCCGATATTAATCCTCGCAGAAACGATCGAGGATTAATATACTATTACCGTGACTGCAGGGATCCATACTCTTTGGTTCACGGAGGTAGAAAATAAACTAAATCAACGACGTTTCGAGCGCAACACCAGCCTGATGACTGACTCGCTTGTGTTGCGCCCGAAACGTCGTACTTTAATTTATTCCTACGTGACTTTACCGACAGAACCAGAGTAATATTAACGTGTTTAAGCAAACAGATCGTCCACCGCCGGACGATCCAACTCATCTTCTTGGTTCTTTCGGTAAAGTCACGTAGAAGGAAAATAATTCAAATAAAACATAATAAAATTATTCTCACGACGTTTCGGCCACAACGCAAGCAGCCGTCTTCAGGTGGAGACCAGGTCTGCCTTCTCGACAGAGCTGTTCTCCACCTGAAGACGGCTGCTTGTGTTGTGGCCGAAACGTCGTGATAATTATTTTATTATGCTTTATTTTTATTATTTTATTATTTTCCTTCTACGTGACTTTACCGAAAGAACCAAGAAGATGAATCCCTGCAGTCACAAAAGCTTTAAATCGAGATCCAACTCATGTGAAGGTCAATGTAGACAAATTGTTATCGAGGCCTCACCCCCCCTGTTTCCGATGCGCACATTGTCAGTAGCCCCCCCCCCCATATGCACGCTAAGAATTTGGGTTAAACCTCCCCCCTCCCCCCTCCATGCGTACGGACTAAATGGATGGCCCCTAATCGGTGTATCGACTCCGAATGTAATCTTGCGATTCGGTGAGCGGAATCGATTGTTGACGCACTGAGAGGGAGGGGTGAGGAGGGAGGGAGGGGGGAGGGAGGGGGTGAGGAGGGAGGGGTGAGGAGGGAGGGGGGAGGGAGGGGGGAGGGGTGAGGAGGGAGGGGGGAGGGAGGGGGGGAGGGAGGGGGGAGGAGGGAGGGGTGAGGGGGAGGGAGGGGGGAGGAGGGAGGGGTGAGGGACGGGGGGGGGAGTTAAGTAGCTTGATAAGCGGTCATATTTACATTGCTATATGCAGGATGCTTCAATAAAATGTTAACACCTATATGGGACTATCGTTTTTAATGGAAAAATTACGGATAATACACTAACATAACAAATGCATGTTACTCTTTGGTTCTTTCGGTTAAAGTCACATAGGTAGAAATAAAATAAATTACGACGTTTCGATCGCAACACAAGCAACCGTCATCACTCGGAACCGATACAGCAGGACAACTGCTGATTTAGGAGTAAGATCTGCCAACAACAAGAGCTCATACAGGGTTTTGGTGGGCTCAACCCCAGGGGCAAGTGGGCGGAGCGTGAGAAGGAAGAACAGGGGGGGGCACGGAGGGAGTTGGGCACAGGTAATAGATGAAAGGGAGAGAGAAGCTGGGTTAGTGATGCTAATGTGAGACAATTAGCATGTCAATGATACTGGATGCTGCAGCGTTGGCTGCGCGCTGAGAAAGGGGGGAGGCAAGGAGGGAGGGAGGGAGCTGGGCACAGGTAATAGATGAAAGGGAGAGAGAAGCTGGGTTAGTGATGCTAATGTGAGACAATTAGCACGTCAATGATACAGGATGCTGCAGCGTTGGCTGCGCGCTGAGAAAGGGGGGAGGCAAGGAGGGAGGGAGGGAGCTGGGCACAGGTAATAGATGAAAGGGAGAGAGAAGCTGAGTTAGTGATGCTAATGTGAGACAATTAGCACGTCAATGATACAGGATGCTGCAGCGTTGGCTGCGCGCTGTGAGACAGGGGGGAGGTAAGGAGGGAGGGGGCGGGGGGGGGGAGTTGGGCACAGGTAATAGATGGATGTTAACAACATTGTTATCAGAGTAACAAAACGTCGTGATTTATTTTATTTCTACCTACGTGACTTTACCGAAAGAACCAGAGAGTATGGATTCCTGCAGTCACGAAAGCTTCAAATCAAAATGTATGGTGATAGCCTGAAAAAGTCAGTCTCCATTTGTTCGCCATCATTGTCAACACATGCCTGTAATCTTCTACAGGTGGTCTCCAGAGCCCGGAAGCACATTTATTGTGGTATTGTTGTAAATTCTCAGAAGTGTTCAACATTTCTTTAAGCATCCTGTACAGTACACATCTACATTTCCATATAATAAACTATTTTATTTTATTTTACCAGGTAAGACCCCAAATGAGCTATGTAGTAGCTCTTTTTCAAGTGACCTGGCCACAAATGATAGCTCAACGAAGTTGGCTTATCATGTGGAAATTTATAGCGGCCAAATACGCACATTTACACTAGGAGACCTCCTTTACCAGTGGAAAAATATAGTAATAGGGTTTTACCCTTTCAACTGGTACAAAAACTGACACCTTTATACAAGGGATCATTATTACTATATTTTGCCACTGGTAAAGGAGGTATCATAGTGTAAATGCTTACCCCGAGCTCTCAATACTCTGATAGTGCGCTGTCTTTGAGTTATACGCCTTTTGGCGTCATCTGGTCCAACACCAATGGAGACTAGGCTCTAAGAAAAGCTGTCTCGGGTGTAGACTAATCAACTTCAAGGACAGTGCATATCATTATCAGAGTTGTTTCTCTTGTTTGCATTTTGACTGCTTGTGTTGTGGTTATTGCAAACATGATCCCTTGTATAAAGGTGTCAGTTTTTGTACCAGTTGAAAGGGTAAAAACCTATTACTGTTACTAAATACGCACATGTTTAAATGTGGAGGGAAAACCCAGAGGACCCAGAGGAACATCCACACGACCACGGGGAGAACGTGGTAAACTCAAATACAGGCGTCAATGTTAAGATCGAATCCACTACACCTCCTGTATTCCAGGCGAGGTAGTTAATATCTTGCCACATTGTACTTTTATTTTATGTACAAATAGGTTGCGCACTTTTGGACTATTTCCACATTTTGTACTTCCGCCAAAATATAACACATTCCTGCGGAGGGAGCTGGTAGGAATGTTGGGTTGCTCGGTCAATGGCCAGGGTCAACGGCGGCGTGGTGTATTCCGCAAATATGCCCGACTGAGGGCGGGCACAAGCCGGCGTGAGTAGGTTAAACGTTGAGTTTTATAAGGGCACCATGGGGTGACCAGCCCCTCCCCACCCAGCCCCACTCCCCACCCTCCCCTCTTTGGATGCACGATGGACGGACACAATAATCCCCTGTGGGCTGGTATAACCAGGAGGTTCCTACCAGTATAACGGAATTGTTAGTTTGCCTTTGGCAGTTCACATCACACATTTCGGCTAAAACAAACTAGTTGATGAAAGGCATTCCTTAAAGAAAACATTAATGTGATTGCATTCTAGCATCTGCAGTGCTGTGCAAGATATTAACCCCAACCGCGATAATGTTTCATGAGTTTAAAATTTCAAGTCGCTATTTCTTAAAATCTATTGACAGCAGACAATTGGCTTTTATAGAAGACACCTGGGTGTTTCTGGCTGTCACTGGGTTAAAAAATCTCAGTGGTATCTTTGTGGCAAAGAAGCCTACCCGAATAATGCCACGCACGACGATGGGAGGAGGGTGTGTTATTACCTATCGGCTGGGATTGTAACAATTAGGCAATTAAAATATTGGGTTGCAATCGTGCGTTTGAGAATGATTTTCAAGTCCGGTAACGTTTGCACGTGTGTTTCGTGAAGGCAATTAATGGTGACAGGGAAAATTAGATAGAAAATACGGACATGACAGCAGCGATCGAGACAAACCATGGACAAGACAGATAGACCATACAAACAAGACCAATGGTACAAGAAAGTAATAAGGGAGTTTTGATTGAGCAGATGAGACGGCACAATATAGATTGTGGTACAAATAAGATGACAAATAATAAACGCTTACTCCGAGCTCTCAATACTCTTGATAGTGCGTTGTTTTTGAGTTGTGCGCCTTTTGGTGTCATCTGGTCCAACACCAATGGAGACTAGGCTCTAAGAAAAGCTGTCTCGGGTGTGGACCAATCAACTTCAAGGACAGTGCATATCATTATCATTATCAGAGTTGTTTCTTTTTGTTTGCATTTTGATTGCTTGTGTTGTGGTCATTGCAAACATGATCCCTTGTATAAAGGTGTCAGTTTTTGTACCAGTTGAAAGGGTAAAAACCTACTACTAAATAATTTGTCGTTGAACCAAATCTTGACTGTAATCATGGCTATTTAAGCCGAACATCTTCACGGTGATGCTGAAGTCGTAGAGGTAAGCAGAGAAGGCGGCGGCAATTGGGAAAAACAATCTAACTTTTTTTTATTTAACCAGATGAATCCGTTCAAATTCACTATGCATCGTTACAAACCACAAGCAATAAAATATATTCACATGAACATACTAAGCTCGGCTAGTACAAAGCTACACGGTTTCCCATTCATGCGCTCACACTAAGGACACAGAAGCCGTTCTGCACCAACTCAAATTTCCGAATTTCCACGTTGCCTCTGGTGCTTAGCTAAGCTTTATGGACACGGACTAAGCAATCGGAAACGTGAGCTAAAACATCTGAAACGTTTAAAGAATATAGTTAATCTATGACAGTTGAACCATTTAAAATTAGGCTTGTGTAGTAGCTCTATACACTCGTTGTGTCTTGATTTTTCAAAAACACCAAGTCAGAGAAAGAGGGATCACATCGCTACCAGCATGTGCTGCTGCTGCTGCCAGAACATGTCTGCTTGCACGAGATACTGTTGGTGACCGACAAACCACGTGTTTCTCAGTTGTCCTCTGACATCTACGCACGACTTACATATAGTTGTAACAAAAAACTTAGTACGAAACGTGAGTATATTACAATAGAAGGCATTTAAAACTACATTATTCACCTAACATTGATACGGTGGATACAAGGACAAAAAACGAGTTACGCGTCCAAATGGAAAGAAACTACCAACTCCTTTCTCACGATAATTACAACACGTTCCCGCTCATGTCATCTGCACAGCAACAAACACAACCGCACAAACCCGGAGACCCGCGAGCTCAAGTCCATGTCAACGAAGCGCGAGACGGTTCACCACCAATTCTTAATGTGATATTGCCTGTGATGATAGGAATTCTAATTTACCTAGAATATGATCTGAAGTATCCCGTTTAAAACGTTATGATGAAACCTCTTTGTACATACGTGTGTGTGTGTCTGCAGTCCAGTGAAAAGTGCACGAGGTTTAAACTGAGCGTGCAGCAACTATCAACTATTCGCTGTGCCATTAGTTCGGCAGGCAGGCAGGCATCTCTCGTGTCTAGATTGCAGAAGTCGTTGCAGACAACTTTGCCAAATAAACTTTTGGTCGAACGGGGAGAACACGTGGGCCTTGGCAATTTTTGTTCCAATTTGTTGGCAATGGAGACCATTGGCACATTTTCATCAAATAAATGAACGATCACTTGCAGATTCTAGATTTGAAGCTTTCGTGACTGCAAGGATTCATAGTCTTAGGTTTTTTCCTGTGACGGTTCCACCTGAAGACGGAGGCTTGTGTTGCCTCCGAAACGTCGTAATTTTATTTTATTTTACTTTTATTAATTTAAATTTTTTACCTACGTGACTTTACCGAAAAAACCTAAGAATATGAATCACTTGCAGCCCAACTTGTCAATCGGCTGCTGGTTGAGGGCCTCCACACACCATGTCGGTTGTTGAGGGGGGGGGGGGTTAACCATACTTCACCACGCTGGTCATTGCGGGTTTGGGGGCCGTGGCCCCAGTACCAGTTCAAATATCACTCGCTATTGACGCGAGCCGTGGCCAGAGACTGAGCTCAGGCAGCCGGATTCGTAATGAACGTAAGCAAATCAATACGCCACACCACTCCACTAATGAATTCTTGACCAACTTTCCTGTATTTTTTTTACCACATCTTATCATTGTAAAAGGCGTAGGTGCGACACAATATTCGTTGCAGTGAAATGCCAGCTCAGATCTTCTTACAGCGTAAAAAAAAAACTTGATCCGAGTTGGCACTTTTACTGCAGTTGGGTAAAAAAAAGAGACACTCGCCAAACACGTGAATGGGTCACCCCCCCCACGCCTCACCTTTACACGCAGACACGTTGACGACCAGTGCGGGAGAATGCGCGCCCCTGCGACAATGCAAACCGGCTACAATTTGGCTGTAGTGAGGTCACGTGGGTTGTAAAAGGCTGTTGTGGAGGGTTTGTTACTGCTGAGAAAATAGCGACACGTTTTTCTTTCTCGGGTAAAATTCAACAAAGATGAAACTGGATAACAAAATTTTAAAAAATCCTCTAAAAATTAAAGGAAAATACATCCTTTATCAATTCTGACTCTAGCGGGTTTCTTTATCAGCAGTATCTGGGATTCGTTTTTATTATTTGTACACACTTGAGTAGGACAAAGAAGTCCGCAGTTTGTCCCTTTAAAAGAAAACAGGCCTCTGGGCCTATTTCAACACGGATTTAATGAATCAACGGATTATCATAGGTTACAATAGCTTAATAAAACACTCTACAATACGTAAGAAACAAATTGTATGCAGTCGTGATGTTCAACAGAGACTTTTACAACACGTTCAAGTTGCTACAACAATGCAACATTGAAGTACAGCTTTGTAATGCAGAAGTGTCACAACGGACTTGGTTCACGTGGCAGTAAAAATTGGGTGAGTGTGAAACCCATATATATCGGGTGGAAACCAAAACAATCAAAAGGAAAATTGTGGGTCACCTTCAATACTCTTTGGGTCTTTCGGTAAAGTCACGTGACTTTACCGAAAGACCCAAACAGTATGAAGACCTGCAGTCACGAAAGCTTTAAATCACCTTCAATACTTTTCAAAAAACAAAAAAACACGTCTTTGGAAACGTAACGCAATGTGCAGTAACAACAAATTAAGGGAAACACTGAAAAATTCACACTCCAAGGCATATTTACAAACGGTCAACATTGATTTAAATTTGAATGTATTTTAATGCACTTATTGCTATTTATATTTTTCATACATGCCGAACCTTAGCTGGAGCGCCAATGAAGAAGCACTCCGCGTGACATAGCCATAAAACACCCGGCGACAACTTAATATAATTTCTCCAAATGTTAAGATCACCTTCTCACGGCTAAAAATATCCATTACTGCTGCCCATGGCAGTGTGTGGTGTAGCCTTGTGAAACTGGGTTGCCAACTGGACGAAAACAAAGCCTTTCAATAGAACCAGGACTTTTCGATGCAACAAACAATGCCATCAACGACAGCGACCGAGAGACATCGCCAACTCAGCCACTGTGGCTTTCGGGAGCCGCGTCGCCGTCCCAGTGGAAACTCTGCCTGTGGCTCCAGAGGCGGAAGTTTGTGCGGAAGGACTTGTTGCAGTCGTGGCACTGGAACGCCTTCACCTCGCAGAACAGCTCCTGATGACGCTCCAACTGCTGGAAGAGGCTGAACACGACGCCGCACTTTGTGCACGAGTGCGGGAAGTCCACGCCCTGCGCCGGCGCCGCTCCCGCGGCGCCGGGCTCCAGGTGCGGAGAGCTCTCCACGTCGGCGGCGGTCACGAGCGGAGCTGCTCTCCGATCCGCTCTAGCCGCCCGCGCCTTCAGCTGTCTCGCTTTGGCCGCGCTGTCCCTCCTCAATCGCGGCGGCGACGGCGACGCAGGATGCACAAGCCGGGGCTTGCGGCAGCTGGGGTGCGCCGCCTCTTCCTCCTCGCTGCCCAGCCCGTGAACCATCTTGGGCTGCGGCTTCGTCTTATCCTCACCGATATCAGCGCCGCTCTCAACTGCGGGGCTCTCCGACTCTGGGTTGGCGGAGCTCGGGATCGCGCCCTCCACTTGAGATTCCTGGAAGTCGTCATTGTGGTCATCGCCGCCCCCGCCGTCATCGTCGCCGTCACCTTTGTGAGTGTTTACCTCGACAGTCACGAAATTAGTGTCCGCGTCTTGACACTCCACTTTTTCCTCTTCTGCGGAAAGCATCTCATTTGTTTTGTGGTCATCCTTTAGCGCTGGACCCAGCACTATCAGGATTTCTGAAACCGCCTTGGCCTCTTTGTCGCTGTCAGTCTCCACTGGAATGTCGCTCTGAAGCGAGCCGGCCGCTGCAGCGTCAGAGAGGGACAGCAGAGAGTACGCCGACGGTTCGACCGCAGAGGCCGATGCTAGATAGATGGCAGGCAGCGGTGACGAGTGAGCGACGATTTCCTCGGACTTGTCCGCGTCTGACACCGCGTCTGACACCGCGTCTGACACAGCGTCCGACACAGCGTCCGACACAGCGTCCAACACCGCTTCTGACACCGCCTCAGCGGCGCCAGCGGATTCCTCTCGCTCGGCGGCGGCCTCGGGGGGAGATAAAGGCTGGGCAGCAGGGCTCTCGGGGAGGAAGGCGAACGTCTCCGAGTCGTGGTGCACCTCCAGGCGGTGGCGCCACAGGCTGAAGGCCGTGCGGAAGGTGCGCCCGCACGCTCTGCACATGAGCCGCTGCTGCCCGCACATCACTTCGTGCTCCTTCCGTTCGTCGGCCGACCACAGCACCAGATCGCACAGCCGGCACGGCACCGGCTCTTTGTCGCCCTGCTCGGCCGCGGAATCCTCGCCCGTTGTTTTCGTACGGGGTGTTAGTCCGGGCGCGCCAGGGCTTCCCGCTAGCCCGAAACGAGGACCCCTCCTCCCCACGCACTTCCTAACCCTGGGCGTAGCGAGGGCGGAGTCCGGCGACGTGGGCGAGGTGTCCAGCTCGGCCAGCAGCTCGAGCCGGTGCCTGCGTTGATGCATGCGGAGGTTGCCCTCCCTGCGGAACGACTTGGGGCATACGGAGCATACGTACGGCCTCTCCAGCATGTGAGTCTTGGTGTGCTCCCGGAAGCGGCAGTAGAAGGGGAAGTTCTTGCCGCATTCCCCGCATATGTAGCCGCAGCCCTTGCCAGCGGTTTTCACCTTTTGGCCATCTTGGGCGCTCAAGTCGGCCTCTTGCGTCTCTGCCGGGGGCTCCTTTTTCTCATGATCATCCTCGTCATCTTCTTCTGTGTTGTTCTGCTCAGAATCCTCGCCAAATTGGGCAAGTTTTTTCACGAGAAGCCTCTGCTCCAATTTCCCACCAGCAGCTTCGTCGCCCCACGAAATGTTTTTGCGTTTTCGTGGGATCTTTTTCTGACTTTCCTCCGAGACAGCATCTGTCTGCGTTTCACTGTCAATGCCAGTGACCGATTCTTGATCTTGACATCCTTTGTCTCCATCACCAGATTTGGGGTCAGTCGACTTTTCCGGACTCAACTTAACAATGGATTTCTTGGCTTGAGAAATGTCCACTTCTGCAGAATCTCCTTCAACATTTAGGCTGCTCTTTTGGTTTCCATTGATTTCTCCACCGTCGTCAATGTGGAACTCGATGTCATTGACTTTATTCAATGTCGCGTTTCTCTCCCCACTGACCAGAAGGGTCTGCCCATCACTGCTCATTTTCAACGCATCATCATCTTTGTCCCCCTCCACTGCTTGGCTCCCATCATACGACAACGTCTCCTCCTGAGCAGCTTCCAAGACGTGGTCCTGTGTAACAGCTTTGATTTCATCTTCAATGCCTTCGACAGTTGTTTCAACGTTCTCCATCGCATGCTCCACATCGTCCTCGTCAGGTTTAACATCAGCAGGCTCTGTCTGCAGTAACTGTTCACTGCTAGAGATTTCTTCATTTGTGACATCCGCTTTCTCCGCATCTGCCAGAAGACCGTCAGTCTCTAACGCATCGTTCTGGCTCCTGGCTGTGCTTCTATTCCCCCGTTCAGCCCTGGCACGCCTTCCCAACCCCAGCGGCGCGCGACCTTCCTCCACCCCGTCGGCGCCTCCGTCCCCGAGGCGGTCGCCGGCATGAGGCTCCGCCTGTCCATCCAGCGCCCCGCTCACGAAGGACGGAATCACGAGGAAGACGCGGGAGGTGGAGTCTTCCGAGGACTCCTCCAGACCGCCGGCCAGCGACGCGGCGTGCTGTGTGCGCCGGTGCGTCCAGGCCTTGTAGCTCGTGAGGAAGCGCTTGCCGCACACGGCGCAGGGGTATGGCCGGTTGGCGCTGTGGTAGACATCGCCGTGGCGCTTCAGAGCCCGCACCGTGCGGAACACCTGGCCGCACTCGTCGCACCAGATTTTCGAGGCGTTCTTGACGCGGAGCTTTTCCAGCGACCACTTTTGCGCGGTGTCGCAGTGGCGGTCGTCGGCGGCGGGGGGCCCCTCCTCCGCGAGTCGGCCCAGCACCAAGCTCGTGCGAAAGCTTTTCAAGCCGGGGCTCCCATCCTCGGCGACATTGCAGGGTCTCTTGTTGGAAACGCCGCGCTTAAGGCCCGGGCCAGACGCCGCTCTGCTACCCTTGTGGCTACCAGTACCCTCCACAGCCCCCGCCGACGAGGAGCCCTGCAGTGATCTCTCTACCTTTGCCTGCACGGAAAAAAGACGATCGGGGCTGCAGGCTTTGTCGTGTTTCTCCACGTCCTGCTGCAGTTTTCTAATCGTCGCCTCCAGTGGGGTGGTCCGTTTTGCTACTGTCGGTCTCACGGGGGCCTCCAGCGGCAGCGAGTCCTGCTCGCACCGGGTTCCATTCTTGACGCTTTCGCCAGGATCTGCATCGGGACGGACGTCGCCACTTTTGCCTTCGTGGCAGACGGCCGTGATAGAAATGCTGACGAGGGTATCCAGAGCCTCGCAGCCACCTTGTTCCCGAGACTTCGCCGCAAGCTCCGGGGTCTCCAGCGCGGAGATCTCGGAGAAGTCGGCATTTAACTCTCGTTGATCTGGAGCACCTCCCACTGTCCCCTGTTCTTCTTCGCTCGCCTCAATCCTTTCCGGCTCGTCGACTCTCACACCTCCATCGCCGGCCTCTTCCCCCTCACAGCAGGCTTCTTCAACGTGGGCGCGCAGGTGACACACCGACTGCACTGCGCCCAGGCCATTGTCCACAGGGGAAACTACTCCGACGATCGCAGGAACGTCGTCCTCGTCCGAGTGAGTCCCATCGTCCGCCTGCCCTTCGCTCACCTCTCCCCGTGGCACCGCCTCACCCAGGGGATTGTCGCTCACCGGCACGCCCTCGGTGCTCACGTCGCCGTCGCCGCCGCTTCCGCTCTCGCGCGCCGCGTGCTGTGCAGGCCGCCCGCTTGGCAGCGCGGCCAGGAAGGGCACACCCAGCGCCCGGCCCAGCGCCCGCACAGCGCGCGCTCGCGCCGCGTCCACGCGCACGCTCGCCGTGTACAGGAAGGACAGCACCAGCTCGAAGGTGCCAGGCTCCACGCCGGCGATCTCCACGTTGTACACGGCCGAGGAGGTGCCGGCGCTGCCGCCTGCGAGGGAGAGACGCTCCTCCCCGAGCGCCGACCCGCACGGCAACGCCGAGAACAGGCGGCGGAAGTAGACGCTGCCGGCGGCCAGCACGGTGCGGTGAGCACGGAACTTGCGTTCGCCCGCAATGAGCGTCACGTCGCAGAGCGAGAGCGCGGGGCGCGCCTCCCGGTCTGCATCCAGGAAGCGCAGCAAGGCCCTGGCGTAGGTCTCGTCCGTCGCGCACAGCATCGACTCGGCCATGATGATACTGGATGCCCAGTTCACGGTGTCGCAGCGTGAGAGTGGGGGATGTCGTGTCCCGTGCCGCCAGAGATTCAATTCACCTTGAATGTCCCCCTGCACACACACACACACAAGGGAGAGCACAGTTGGAAATTAAGACCTGCACACAGTAGTAGAGCTTAACAAAGCACATTCTACAGAGCAACGCTTCAATCCATCAGGGAGTCGTTCCTGTCAAGAGCATTGCGAGTTGTCTTTGTGGTTGTTGAGCACTATGTTGGCCATGGCTGTGGTTGTTTAAATGCTTACTTCAAACGATTTAATAAAGTTATAAAAACACTGCGTACTACTCTTTCAACACTGATAACCTTTCTAACATGGTTAACATTAACAATGATAGAATAAACTATAAGGTGAACCACTAAATTCTGGGTTAACATCACAAAGGTGTACACCACCCACACCGGGCAGCAAGTTTGCTCCTTCCCCCCCCACCCCCCCCCCCCCGAGTCCCTGAGAATCATAAGCGGAGCTTCTGCCACAAGAGCAGCCTTCATGGAAATTGGCGCCAAAATCCGACTGCAGCCGGACTGGCTGGTGAAGCGGGAGCAACGACAGCCAACGTGTCGTTACCACTTGGCTGTGAACTTCGCTTTTCTCGCTGCAATTCTTTTCACAGAATACACAAATAGTTTCCCGCTTAGATTTACACGATTTTTTTCCGGCTTCCACACAACGGGTTAGGCACCTGTAACCACACGTACAGTTCAACAAACATGTTGAGTTCTGCAGATCATTCGCCCACTTATACTGCCTTCAAACGGTACTCAATTTGCGCGGTAGTTGCACTGAAGTGAAAATCAGAACTAAGAGGCGGTGTTCAGAACTCCACCAGCAGCAATTGCGACATCCCTTCTTCCAATCGCTTTTGTGCAAAAACTCTCCCCTGCGCACACATTGAGACCCAAACTGAAGAGAGTGTGACACTATGAGGTGCCAGTGCAAGACAAAGAACCAGGCATTCAAAACCCATCACATGGCTAATTCCATGACAGCCTGACGGACCAGGTGCTATACTATTAAACCAGGTGGCAGTCCATTTCAGTCTGCGGTCCAAACAAAGCGTTAATTGCTATCAAGTGAGGTGAGAAAATATTAGTGGTGGCCAATAAGGGGATTGGTATAGCCCACAGATTTCTGGCTTCCATCGTCCGCGAAGCTTAGGGGCAACGCTAAACCGCATACCCGCAAACCATGGCAGATGCGAATACTTGACGTGCAAATGGAAAATTTAAAAACGCTCCGGTGTGCGACTGTGGTCACCCAGAACAGACCGTTGGAACATATAACCCGATTCAGGAATAAGAAGGAAGCATCACAGCGATTCACCACTCCACTACTCCTGATGGAATTGTCTGGCTCAACCACCTCAATGTAAATGCAGCACTACAGCCTCAGGTCTTACCAACACAAAGAACATCAGCTCTTGAGCTCATGTGCCATGCAAGGCGGTAGTGATGTGCCAGCTTCTGCCTCAACAAAACACATTCCTGCGGAGGGAGCTGGTAGGAACGTTGGGTTGCTCGGTCAATGGCCAGGGTCAACGGCGGCGTGGTGTATTCCGCAAATATCCCCGACTGTGAGGGCGGATATGCCACTAAGTTGAGCTATCATTTGTGGCCAGGTCGCTCCTGAAAAATAGCTGTATAGATCGGTCGGGTATTACCTGGTATTAAACATGGCAATGTGAGATACAGGACTACGTATGTATAACTTATTTCATATTGTACGTAGCCAAGCGTGTTATGCATGTTGAACTTCTTTCGCACCGTACGTAGCCAACCGTGTTATGCATTCTAGATTTGAAGCTTTCGTGACTGCAAGGATTCATACTCATAGGTTTTTTCGTTAAAGTCATGTAGGTAAAAAAAAGAATAAAACAAATTTTCTCTATTATTGATTTCTATTTTTTACGTACGTGTTATGCATGTGGAACTTCTTTCGCGCCGTACGTAGCCAACCGTGTTATTAATGTTTAACTTCTTTCGCGCCGTACGTAGCCAAACGTGCCAACAGGAGGCGCGGGTGGCAAGGGCAACCAAGTGGACAACACAAAAAGGAGCTCTGGAGCGAACCGATAGGAGCTGCGCCGTACAAATGCCGGCCCGTGTGACGACGCAACTCTCTTTGTGTAAACTTCGCGGATGTCCAGGGCCACGACAAAAGTGTCGCGTTGCGGCCAAGACCGCAACAAGTGCCGTGGCGGCGGCGGTGTCTCTCACACTTCCCGTTCGAGCCTTTTAACAATGCGAAGAGGGGGGGGAGATGGGAAAACCGTCACCATTGACGTCAATCGCCGGTGACGTCAATCGCCCGTGACGTCACCGCGCACGCGCGCCGCTCCCCAAAAAAAATTACAAAACGCAACGCGATGACGTCATCGCGGCTTGGACCCCAACGGCTTCCCGCGCGACGCGATGACGTCAATGCGCCGTGATGACGTTGGGCGCAACGGCACGACGCGATGACGTCATCGCGTCCGACACAATTGAAAGCGCCGCTTTTAACGGCCCTCAAAATGGGGCGGGAGAGCGCGATGACGTCGTCGCCTCGCAATGTGCTCAACGTGCCACCGAACGCGACGCGATTACGTCACCGCCGCCAGCCAATGGCGAGGGCCGCCCGTGACGCCGTGCCATTACGTCACCCCGCGGAAAAAAAAGGACAACGCAAGTTCTCTACGGACAAAAACACGCAAAAAAAGCAGAAAAAAAGGCGCTTAAGTTTAAAATTTCCCGCCGTTTTTGCGCCGAGATGTACCCCGAGCCGAGAGCTGCGACGTGCCCCCGTTCCCCGCGCGTTCACCTGGCGAGGCGCGGATGGTTCCCCTCACGCCGCGGTGCCTTTCCGCCTGGGCGGGAAAGAGCGCGCTCCGCCGTCAGCAAGCCACACCGACCATGTTGAGATGACGTCATGCGCTGCGCCGGATGAGGTAATGCGCGCGCGGTGGGGGGGCGTGGTCAAGCGTGGATGGTTGGGGCGGGGGGGCGTGGTCAAAGAGGTGGGGGCTAGCTCGAATGGGCGTGGCCAAGCGCGGGGAGAGGTGGGGGGGTAACGGTGGGCGTGGTCATAGCGTGTGGGGGGAGGGGCTTGCGTGGTGTATTGGGCGGGGGAGTGGTCAAAGAGGTGGGGCTCGCTCGAATGGGCGTGGTCAGGCGCGGGGAGAGGTGGGGGGGGGTAACGGTGGGCGTGGTCATAGCGTGTGGGGAGAGGTGGGGGGGTAACGGTGGGCGTGGTCATAGCGCGTGGGGGGAGGGGCTTGCGTGGGCGTTGTGTATGGGGCGTCGCCTCGCGCGCTGCGAACGTTGATGTTTTTATTTTAAATAAAATAGAAAATGTATTTATCATTTTACATTTTATTTAACAAAATTATTTCATTTAATTTTTTAAAGCATCTAATAAATACGGCCACGAACAATAAACACGTTCGTCAGTAACCGGCCGTAAAATAAAAGCACAGGCAACAACGTTTCGGGCGACGACCCTTCACAGCACGACGTTTCGGGCATAATACAACAACTAAGGGTGTGTGTGTTTTTTAAAATGTCATTATGAAAGCGCCTCGTACAGCAACACAAAGTCATGGTTACAGTCACCATAGGCGGCATGGAATGCGGGCACCGTTAGAGCCGAGAGAGATTCATTTTAAATTTAAACTTCTTTTGTTTTGTAAAAACGTGGCCACCACCTCCACCTTGACTGTTGTTGGGCTGATGGGTATGCACTCGTGTCGGAGGTGGCTGTGGGACATCTGCATACCCATCACAACCCACACGCTTCACCCCCGAATTCTTGTACGGGGGAAATTGAATTTTCAGGTCCATGCATTCATTGTACATCCGTTTCAGTACGGGGCAGAAAATCAAGTGTTTGTTTGTGTTTCTCCCTTGTGATGTGAGTTTGTAGGATGAACGTTGAGATCTAGAAGGCCACGGGGTGACCAATAGGGTCTGCATTGGTCTGTGATAAGGTAGGGCACTGATAAGGGGTTGACAGGTTTGCTATTCTACACTATATACTACACTATACACTACACTATACACTACACGACTACTTTACCTGTCAACCCATACGGCTTACGCGTATTCTTGTACAGGGAAAATTGAGTTTTCAGGTTTATACATTGTACAGCCGTTTCAGTACCAGGCAAAAAATGCAGTGTCTATTATTTTGTGTTTCTCCCTTGTGATGGGAGTTTGTAGGATGAACGTTGGCATTTATAAAGGCACGCGGTGACCAATAGGGTCTGAATTGGTCTGTGATAAAGTAGGGCACTGATAAGGGGTTGACAGGTTTGCATCTCTGAATTAGCTGTATAGCTCTTCGGATTCCTCCAGTAAAGAAAAACATGATTTTAACATAATATGATTTGAACATAATACGATTGGAACATAATGTGATTTGCGGTAGGGCGTGGACTACAAGGGAGTTATTCTCCATGCGGTATTATACCTAGTCAACATACACACAGATAAACTCACACAGAGATCCATAGACTCACACAGAGATCCATAGACTCACACAACAACAACAACAACCGCCATTCGCCACTAAGTGGCGGTGACGTCACCACGACGCTTGTGCCAGGCCATGTGCACCCTGAGGCCACGTGAAGTGTCGAACGCCCGCTGGCAGGAGGTCACGGGGCAGACCCAGGTGCCACGGGTCGACTGACCGAGATGACCGAGACGACTGGCTGATGCACCACCTGTGCCCCCTACTGTGCCAACTTGCTGTGCTTTAGCCACCCGGCGCTCCGCTCGTTGTTGTGAGCGTCGCTCCTCCGCCCTCCGTTGTTGTTGGAGGGCGACTGCCTCCAACTGCCCAGTAGCGTCCTTCACGAGCCTCCTCCACTGAGGCCGATCGTGACACCGCTGGTACCAGTCATCGGCAAGTCCACTCAGCTCCACGTCCTCCTGTACCACATCACTCCATCTCTTCTCTAGCCCGTGCCGCGCCCGTTTAGCCCCCTCGATCCGGCCGAACAAAAGCTGTTTAGGCATGCGGTGGCTGGGCATGCGGGCTACATGACCCAGCCAACGCAGCCTTGCCTGCCGGAGGAGCTCACTGATGGGACTTTGCCCAGATCTTTCAAGGACTTGTGAGCTCCTCACACAATCCAGCCTGGTTAAACCCAGGATGGATCGTAGGCAGGCCAGCCTAAATGTTTCCAACCGGCGAAGATGCTCCACTAGGGGGGTCCACGTTTCGCAAGCGTAGAGAAGGGAGGGAATGACCGTGGCCGAGAAGACCTGAAGCTTCGTGCGGAGCGACAGACCAGGTAGCTTCCACACAGCGTTACGCAACCGATGAAAAGATATTGCCGCTCGACTGATTCGGAGTGAGACCTCTGCTGATAAACTGGAGCCGGTCATAAGCACACTGCCCAGGTATGGGAAACTCTCCACTCTCTCCACAACTGCCCCATCACCGATTGGGAGTTGTGGGGGTGGAGTGCCCGATGGTACAAAATACCCAGGCAGGTGCTTAGTTTTGGTGGGGCTGATGGTAAGGTCCCACCTCTTAGTGGCACGCTCCAGTCTCAGCAGCAGCGTCTCCAACTCCTCTTCTGAATGAGCAGCTATTACCAAATCATCGGCATACATAACGTGGTTGACCAATAGGGAGCCATCCCTTGATCGCACCCGGGCGTCGATCAGCCTCCCATTATATCTGTACCAAATGGTAATTCCCCCGGTACAGCTATTGAAGGCTTCACGAACTACGCAGTCGAAATAGATGTTAAATAATGTGGGAGCCAGAGGACATCCCTGTCGCACCCCAAGGTGTACAGGGAAAGGCTCCGACTCCCGGCCACGTAGTTTTACCCGGGCCCGCTCACCATCATGAAGGTCCTTAATGATCGTGAGCAGAGGGTCAGGGACTCCGAAAGCACGAAGAACAACCCAGAGCCCAGTCCTACTGATGGTATCATAGGCCTTGACCAGGTCAATAAAGCAGAGATGTAGGTCTTTTTGGAATTCCCTACACCTCTGCTGTAGCAGACGGACAGAAAATATGGCATCTGTGCAGGACCGCCCTTTCCTGAAACCGCATTGGGGCTCCGCAAGCCTCTCCTCAGCGTGCCTAGCAAGGCGATGTTGAATAATCCTTGCCAGACTCACACAGACCCATAGACTCACACACAGACCCATAGACTCACACACAGACCCATAGATTCGCACATAAACCCATAGACTCACACAGAGACCTATAGTTTTTTGTCCTGCCAAAACTCCGATTAGCGCGGTTGGCTACGTATGGTGCGAAGGAAATTCAAAATACATATATATACACGTTTTCGCATTTATTGCGGCTCTTAAAATAGTTTTTTTAACCTAATTCTAATAAAAATTACTCTGTTATTTTGGTTAGCCCCTGCCCTGGCAAGCAGTGCCCATCACGGTACACATCGTTTATTTTAAAGGGATGGCTGGGCCCCTTCTCAATGCACGTGAAAAAAAACCCACCATGTGGCGTGACCTCATTCCAATTACGGCTGTTTGAGAGCGGGTGGAAGAAAAACACCACCGTCATCTGCTTTAAACAAAAAACGCAATCTGCACGAGTATTTTTTTTACGTCTCAAGTGAAACTGTATTCAACTCCGCCAACAACAAACAACAACCCACGCAGAGCCACAGTGCAAGCTGACAAACTTTCACGTACACACGTGTAGCACTGCACATTCATTCAATTGTGATATATTGTACTAGAACAAGGGTGAGGTTATGGACAGGGTGGTCAATATGTCTTGTGACCCCCCCCCCCCCCCAAATTAGTGCAAGCTATCATTGCATGAATTGTGAACATTAATGTACACACGTAACACTACATTCATTCAAATGTGATGCTATATTCTGTACTATGGGGAGGTACTGGAAAGGGTGGTCCAGATGTATGGTGACCCCCCCCCCCCAATTAGTGCAAGAAGCTATCATTTCATGAATTGTGAACATTAACGTACACGTGTTACACTGTACATTCATCCAAATTTGATCTTGTACTAGGGGGGGGGGGTAGGTACTGGACAGAGTGTTCTAGATGTCTTGTGACCCCCCCCCCCCCCAAATTATTGCAAGCTATATTTTCATGCTTATTGCATAAATTGTGAACATTAGTGTACACACGTGTTACACTGTACATTCATCAAAATTTGATCTTGTACTGGGGGGGGGGGGGGGGGGGGGGTAGGTACTGGACAGAGTGTTCTAGATGTCTTGTGACCCCCCCCCCCCCCAAATTATTGCAAGCTATATTTTCATGCTTATTGCATAAATTGTGAACATTAGTGTACACACGTGTTACACTGTACATTCATCAAAATTTGATCTTGTACTGGGGGGGGGGGGTAGGTACTGGACAGAGTGTTCCAGATGTCTTGTGACCCCCCCCCCCCCAATTAGTGCAAGAAACTATCATTTGAACCTTATGGCGGGACCCCGTGGCTCCGAATAAACGGAAGTCAAAATCGTAATTAATGATTTTTTTGGCGACTCCGTCCCACCGCGCACATAAAACGTCGCGACCCGCCTGGCGCTGATCATTCTGTTGTCACGTCGTGTCCAAGCGCAGCAGCAGCAGCAGCGAGGACGAATTACGCAGAAGAGCTGAACAAGCGAATGCACTCCACACGCTCGGGTATGGGCAGGATCATCATGAGTCTCATCCAAAGCTGCTCAAACTTCCCGCACGACTTAAGTCATTTATTTGTCATCACGGTTTGCGTAATAAAGCGAAACTGCTATACTCGGTTGGGTTTTTTCGGTAAACTCACGTCGGTAAAAATTTAAAATAAATTAAAATAAATTAAATCTTCAGGGAACCTGAAACGTCGTGATTTAATTTATAAAAAAAATTTACCTACGTGACTTTACCGAAAAAAACCAACGAGTATGAATCCTTGCAGTCACGAAGACTTCTAATCTAGAATTAAGTGAAACTGCTCTCTTATCTTCATTATTATTTGTGACCTACCAATGTCTGCAGCCAGGATCGATCGATCGATGACAATCTGATTACCTGCAGATATTTAACAGATGACATGCGTTGCACCGTTTATTCCTCCTGTTTGATTATAACACTGGTCAACACACTTTTCTTGGCATAAGGTATTCCAACGGGTTTAAGATAATTTTGGGGTGCCGATTCCAAATCTGGCATCAGTTTTTGTCTATCACATAAGGTTTTTGAGATATCAAATATTGCATTTTCAATAAAAACTGCAGAAGAAAAATATTAAATAAATGTGGATATCTACATAAAATTATATTATAAACGCACTATCCTAAAAATACAGCACCATATTTTAACACTAAAGTAGTCACTGACTCGCAACAACTTGCAATCATAAGTGACAGAGTTAATTTCGGGTAAAATCAATGAAAATGGGGTATGCCGATAGCATAAAAATGAGATGTGATAGAGCAAATCTGAGATCAGATTTGGAATCAGCACCCTGAAATTAGTCTAAAACAGCTGCAAAAGTCCAGGCCAGAAATTTTTTTTTTTGTTGTTGACCAGTGTTATAATACTTCTCTTTTTCGATTTAAAGCTTTCGTGACTGCAGGGATTCATATTCTTGGTTCTTTCGGTAAAGTCACGTAAAAGGGAAATAATAAAATAATAATAATAAAACAAAATTCTCACAACGTTTCGGCCACAACGCAAGCAGCCGTCCTCAGGTGAAGAAACAGAGCTGTCGGAAAGACAGCGTCTTATTTCCCTTCTACGTTACTTTACCGAAAGAACCAAGAATATGAATACTTCTCTTGTCCGTACGCATCTGTGCAGATAGGTTTTTTGTTGTTACGGTTAAGCCATAGTCCCCACACACCGATTGTATCAATGTGGATAATAGGAGCGGCCACCCACTACTCTGTAGAGTAACTTTGGTATAAACGCTTGTGACAATATGAACAGCGCATTGAAAACGCGTACTATTTCATGTACCGTTTGCAAAGTGTGTCCACAATTCCACACACTGAGAAACACGATGATTGACAGAGGGGTGTAAATTATTTTTTCGATAGTGTATTTAAATAGAGGTACTGCAGGTAAGTAGTTTTTAGTTTTAAAGGCATCGTTTAACAAGACAACACTTGCCTTCAAACCCATTGGTGAAAAAGAGAACAGTTTTTGTTTATATTCTTGGTTCTTTACCGAAAGAACCAAGAATATGAATCCCTGCAGTCACGAAAGCTTTAAATCAAAGTTTTTGTTTACATTATAATATAATGTTTACATTGTAATGTAATGTTTACATTATAATGTTTACATTGTAATGTAATGTTCACATTATAATTTAATGTTTACATAATGTAATGTTTCCATTATAATGTAATGTTTACATTGTAATGTAATGTTTACATTATAATGTAATGTTTACATTATAATATAATGTTCCCATTATAATGTAATGTTTACATAATGTAATGTTTACATTGTAATGTAATGTTTACATTGTAATGTAATGTTTACATTGTAATGTAATGTTTATGCGAGAGCCGGGGGCTTATGGGACCCCGGGGTCCAACCATCAGATTAATTTCATGAATTGTTAACTTTAATGTACACACGTGTAACAACACTGCACATTAATTCAAATGTGATACATTGAACTCAGGTGGGAGGTGATATTGGACACAGTGGTCCGGATGTCTTGTGACCCCCAATTAGTGCAAGCTGTCATTGTGTGAATTGTCAACATTAATGTACACACGTGTAACACTGTCAATTCATTCAAATGTGATAGCTTGTACTATGAAGGGGGGGGGGGGGCGGGGGGTACAGGACAGAGTAGTCCAGTTGACCCCTAATATTTTTTATTAAAAATATTCAGGTTAAGAGAATTGGGGGGGGGGGGGGGGCACAAGACATCTGGACCACCTTTTGCTGTATAGGCAACGTATCCAACACAAGTTTACAAGCATGATGGACAATGTCAGTGTGGAAACACAACCATGGACTTTTCAACCCACTCCATCGTAACCACTCTCTGCCCACTATTCGTGTGCTATTTAGGGCCATTTCCCAAAGACACCTCTTATATATTTAACCTTTTAAGGCCGCACAAAGTGTTATGGATGAACGTGTTGGGTTGTTTTTAAATCCTTTATATTAAGTTCACTTGCTTGCGCGCTTACGACCGTGCAAATCTTTCGGTCGTTTTTTTACCCACTTCCCGTGATCCAATCGAGCTGAAATTTTGCACACAGACTCGTTGTGCGTGACAATTAATTTTCGTGAAAATTTGTTTAAATTTTTTTACACTTTTTAGGAAAAAAAATGTATATGTAATTACCAATTGCTTAATGGTGGCAGGCAATCATCTGACCCATAGGTGGCAGCCATCTCAAGCCAGAGGACGAGATGACTCTAGCCGCCACGCATATAAAGGATTTATAGTGAAAAACTTTGTTTTTACGGGTTAATTTTTTAAATGTTATTATAATGGCTGCTTGGCGATTTGATTCTGTTCCTTGGCAATCGCCGCTTGCGGTCATCCTTGCAGTGGCGGCCTTCAGATGCGCATCTGCGGCCTGTCTTGAACGCTGTTCCTTCCAATATCACTGGTCAACACACTTTTTCTGGCATAAGGTATTCCAACGGTTGTAATGTAATTTTGGGGTGCCGATTCCAAATCTGGCATCAGTTTTTGTCTATCACATCAGGTTTTATGAGATATCAAATATTGCATTTTCAATAAAAACTGCGGAAGAAAAATATTAAATAAATGTGGATATCTACATAAAACTATATTGTAAACATACTATCCTAAAAATACAGCACCATATTTTAACACTAAAGCAGTCACTGACTCGCAACAACTTGCAATCATAAGTGACAGAGTTAATTTCGGGTAAATCAATGAAAATGGGGTATGCCGATAGCATAAAAATTAGATGTGATAGAGCAAATCTGAGATCAGATTTGGAATCAGCACCCTAAAACAGCTGCAAAAGTCCAGGCCAGAAAAAATGTTTTTTTTGTTGACCAGTGTATTAGGAAACCACTAGGAGTTATGGACTTTTAAATATACAGTAAAACATTGGATTGCGAGTAACTTGGTCTGCGAGTGTTTTGCAAGACGAGCAATTTTTTTAAATAAATATTAATTTGATAAACGAGCGAGGTCTTGCAATACGAGTAGCACGTGTGTACGCTTTGTCTGCCGAGCGTCACGTGATCACAACTGATGTACGACGAGTGCTTTGGATGACAAACACGTTTCCAGAACGAATTATGCTCGCAATCCAAGGTTTTACTGTATGTTGAAAAAACTAATTTCTTTATAACTGCAGTTTGTGTTTAGTTTGTCGTCGTCCCCCCGCACCCCTCAGATTAGCAACAACAATAATTAGTTAACAAAAAATCTCAACACATTCGCCACTCTCTGGCCGATTCACCTGCTCTGAAAAAGTATAATTTAATCTAACATCACATATATTTACAGTATTTATATTCCTCTTAAGGCTGTTTTTTTAGTTGTGCTTGTGCACCACAGCTAATGCAGTAATCGCCAAATAATCGACCAAAATGTAGTAATATAGGTCAGCGACAATATACGATTTTGCAAGCAACTAAATAAGTACGTGTCAAATACAGGCAATATAAATGAGTGCACCGTGGATGAACAGTAACACCCCGGTTTAAGTCGGAGATGTGTTCCTGAAAGTTGCGACGGATAAGGAGACAGGACGGACGATGCTGTCAGCGACGTGAGTGTGGGCTTGAGGCCACGTAAATCAGGTGGCGGTGTTAATCAAGTATTTGCGACTTTAAATGGGGAAGACGTAAATCGGGGCATTACTGTGAACGTTAAGCCAATCGTACACAAGCTTTTACATCATTGGAACCTCATTTGCCAGTAAAAAAATATGATAATTGGTTTTTTACCCTTTTATCTGGCAACAAAACTGACACCTGCGCCTTTTGGCGTCATCTGGTCCAACACCATTTGAGACTAGGCTCTAAGGAAAGCTGTCTCGGGTGTGGACCAATCAACTTCAAGGACAGTGCATACATTATCAGAGTTATGTTTTTTGTTTGCATTATGACCGCAGGTATTGTGGTCAATGCAAACATGACTCCTTGTAAAAAAGGTGTCAGTTTTGTTGCCAAATAAAAGGGTAAAAAAACAATTATCGTACACAAGCTACTGACTGAACTTCATTAGCATCATTGATCAGCAGGTGCCACCCAGCCGCTAGACACAGCAACCACGTTACATTCACACGGTGAGCGGGAACCTGTAAAGGCCGGCACACGGCTCACGGCGGAGTGGGTGGGCCAGCACCACGCCCGGCCACCCTCGACTCCACGGTGGCGATCTTGACACATCGCGACCTCGGGGAAGCCCAGGACCAATGCAGATAATCGTCACCGGTGTTGGCCGTGAGCGGAAATCTCCGAGCTACGACGGCTGGACGCCGACCGCCTCCCCCGCGTGCTTCTTCTGGTGGCGTACGAGGTGGTGCTTGACGCGGAACGGCGTCCCGCAGACGTGGCACGGGTAGGGCTTCTCGCCCGTGTGGATGCGGCGGTGCGTGCCGAGCTCCGAGGGCCGCGCGAACGCCTTGCCGCACTCGACGCAAGCGTAGGGTCTCTCGCCCGTGTGGCAGCGCCGGTGCATGACGAGCCAGGAGCGGCGCGCAAACCCGCGGGCGCACACCTCGCACGCGTACGGACGCTCGCCCGTGTGGCTGCGCGCGTGCGTCGCCAGGAAGCCGGCGCGAGCGAAGCTCTTGCCGCAACGCTCGCACACGTAGGGGCGCTCGCCCGTGTGGCGGCGCCGGTGCAGCGTCAGGTTGGAGGAGTGGGCGAAGCGCCGGCCGCACTCCTCGCACACGTACGGACGCTCGCCCGTGTGGACGCGCCGGTGCGCGGCCAAGTGCGCCCGCTGCCCGAACGCCTTGCCGCACTCGGAGCAGGCGTGCGGCCGCTCGCCGGCGTGCACCAGCTTGTGCGCCTGCAGGTTGCAGCGCAGCGAGAACGTCTTGCCGCACTCGTCGCACATGAAGGGCCGCTCGCCCGTGTGCGAGCGGCGGTGGCGGTTGAGCACGGAGGCCTGCGCGAAGGCTTTGCCGCACTGCTCGCACGCGAACGGACGCTCGCCGCTGTGCGTGCGCTCGTGCTTGCGCAGGTCGTGGCGCCGCGAGTAGCGCTTCCCGCAGACGCCGCACGCCAGTCCCGCCGAGACGCCCCTCTTGCGGCGGCCGGGCCTGTGAGGGGGCCTCTCCATCACGTCCGTCGCGCTGTCGACCTCGCGATCCTCGACGGCTGCCCCCCCCCCTCTCGGACGCGTCTCGCGCCGCTCCCCTTCCCCCTCCTCCTTCTCACCCTCCTCCCCTTTCTTATCCTCCTGCCGCTGCTCCTCCGTGGCACCCATGATGACGATCACCACGGCCGCGTCGTCCTTGTCTTGGCCCCACACGCTGGCGGCCGCCGCGTTGTGATACACGGACACGTCCTCCTGCACGCCGCACGTGCTCGAGGCTTCCGTGACGAGCTCGTGATGTCCGTGCTCCGTGCGCTGTTCGTGCTGCTCCTGCTGATCGTACTGCTCATGCTGCGTGTGCTGTCCGTGATGCTCCTGCTGCTCGTGTTCCATGTGCTGTCCGTGATGCTCCTGCTGCTCGTGATACTCATGCTGCGTGTGCTGCTGTCCGTGCTGCTCCTGCTGCCCGTGCTCCGTGTGCTGCTCGTACTGCTGGTACTGCTCATCCTCCGTGACCTGTCCGTGCTGCTCCTGCTGCTCGTGATACTCATGCTGCGTGTGCTGCTCACGCTCAGCTGCGACCTCGGGGCAGGACTCCGCACCTGGTTCTGTCAGAGACGCCCCCCCTTCATCTGCGAGCGAGGGTCCAAAACGTACGTGAAAAATAAAGCCCTTCCCAAAATGAGACATAAGCACACACGCCTCTATGGTAAACAAATTATAAACTAAAAGCGTTTTTTTATTTTACCAGGTAAGGCCCACTGAGCTATAGATCTTTTTTTCAGAAGTGACCTGGCCACAGATGATAGCTCAACCGAGTGGCTTATCATGTGGACATTTATAGCAACCAAATACTCTAAACGCATGTTTCTAAATATGGAGGGAACATCCGGAAGACCCGGAGAAAAATCCACGCGACCAGAGTGAGAGACATGAAATCTCCAAATACAGTAGAACCTCGGAGATCGAACGCACCAGAACTCGAACAAATCGGTATTCGAACGACATTTCCGAACATTTTTTGCCCCGGAAACCGAACGAAATTCGGAGGTCGAACGGCCAATCGTGACTTGAAAAAACCTGTACGGCTGAGACGCGTATGGCCAGCGTGCATGACGCTTGCCCAGACAAAGCGGACTCCCCTTCCAAACAATAACACCACCACCTCCTCCTCCTCACCACCTTCCACTCAAGCCATCAACTCTCCTTACTACATTTATTTCATTTATTCCATTTATGTATTGTGTTTCTTGTTTTTTTGTATGATTTTATGCATCTAATTACTGCAAACTTCGTGTAAAAATGCTTTATAATGAGAGATTTCCTTGTGTCTGGAACCAATTAATGTCATTTACATTCATTCTTATGGGCAAAATTAATTCGGTGTTCGAACAAATCGGTGTTCGAATGGCCTTCTGGAACGAATTAAGTTCGATCTCCGGGGTACCACTGTATACAGAAGGTGTCAGGTTCGAGATCGAACCCACGATCTCCTGCATACCAGGCGAGGTAGTTAGCGTCTCTCCATCGTGGTGATGCTACTGCATTGGCGGCGATGCCTAATCGCAGTTAACAAACGTCAATAACACTGCCCTTAAAAGTCAAAATATTTAACAAGCGACGTTTCGGGTACTGATCCGTCTTCATAGCCCATGAGTCGACTTAGGGGGAGGCCCATGTGCTATGAAGAAGGCCCGATGCCTGAAACGTTGCCTTTTTTGTACACATACAAAGATCCCCCCTGTAGACTTTACAGACTTCTGGGGCAAGTGCTGTTAGTGAATACCAATGAAGGCCGGCACACGAGGTGGGTGGTGGCCACCACCACGCCCGGCCGTCTTTGTCTCCCCAACGTTGACGTTTTTACACAAACATACAACGACCACCACACAGACGCCACCGCACAATCTCACCTGGCTGTACTGGGGTCACAGAAGCAATATGAATAATCACTTGCGTGCATTCGTTTGCAGGGTCACAATCTTCGTCTGCAAAACAAACAAAAAAGGCACGAATAATGCCGTTATCAAAATAACATCTTGCGCTGAGCATTTTCCAAACAAGACGCTTTCTATGAGACCTCCTTTACCAGTGGCAAAATATAGTAGTAGGTTTTTACCCTTTAAACCTACTACTATATTTTGTCACTGGTAAAGGAGATGTCTCATAGTGTAAATGCTTACCCCGAGCTCTCAATACTCTGATAGTGCGCTGTCTTTGAGTCGTACGCCTTTTGGTGTCATCTGGTCCAACACCAATGGAGACTAGGCTCTAAGGAAAGCTGTCTCGGGTGTGGACCAATCAACTTCAAGGATAGTGCATATCATTATCAGAGTTGTTTCTTTTTGTTTGCATTTTGACTGCTTGTGTTGTGGTTATTGCAAACATGATGCCTTGTATAAAGGTGTCAGTTTTGTACCAGTTGAAAGGGTAAAAACCTACTACTATAAGACGCTTTCTACCGCGCGTTTCTTGATCAATGTAGTTATCGGGATCAATCCGCTGGCGTCTTGAACCACCTAAGGGCCAGTGAATGTCTCTCAACCATGCAGGGTGCTAGCGCTGAATCCTATTCATCATCTGCCATGGTCTACCCTCTGCTGGACGAAGCCCTTCCCCAAGCAGTCGCCATCTCGCTCCGATTCAGATGATCGTCGCTGATGTTGACTGTGAGCGGGAATAAAACTGGTGGCCAGGTTCGGGGAAGCGCAGTGCGCTACCCACGATACCACTGCTCCCCACTCGCCTTACGCAAACAACGATCGCTCGAAGAGCATTTAACAGAATGTTGGGTTCAAGTCCTGCTCGAAGGCAACGATGAAGGCCGGCACGGTACACGAAGCACCGTGCCCGACGCCCTTTGTCTCCCCAGTGCTAATGTTTATGCACCGCCTTCAGATAGACATTTCAGGTTGAGTTTCAAACAATGAAACTATTTTTATTTTACCAGCGATTAGCTAATTTTTTAGAAGCGACCTGACCACAAATGATAGCTCAACCAAGTGGCTTACTGCGTGGAAATTTATAGCGAGCAAATACTGTAAACGCACATTGATGCTAAATGTGGAGGGAAAAACCGGAGGACCCGGAGAAAAATCCACGTGACCACGGGGAGAGAGACGCACAAACTAAAAATATACAACAGGTGTCAGGGTCGGATTCGAACCCATGACCTCCTGTATACCAGGCGAGGTCATCAAATGTCGCCACCATGGCGCCCAACATCTAGACGAGGCTTCGGACAGGTTCAGGATAAGCATCAAACGGTGTTGGCGGCCGTGACCGAAGTCGGGTCGCCATCCCCCGTGCCCCCTCACCGTCGTAGCTGTCTCCACGGTCCAGCACCTCGCGAAGCACGCGGCTCAGGTCGGCCTCGTGTAGCTCGCTCGGCTCCACGGCGACGAACTTGATGGACGGTGGTGGCAGTGGCGGTGGTGGCGATAGCGGCGGCAGCGGCGCGTTAGTCGCTCCGGGTCCCAGGCCTGGGCAGCGAGCGTGGGGGGATCGGGCGGATGCGTCAATTCAACCGTCGGTGGGTATTTTCGCGAGCAGTGAAATCAAACCGAATCGTCGTCGCATCACTCCGTTCGTCGGAGCCTCCCGCCGGCTGCAATTCAAATCCCAGATCGACTCCAAACTTAGTACAGTAAAACCTTGGATTGCGAGTAACTTGGTCTGCGAGTGTTTTGCAAGACGAGCAAAATTTTTCAATACATTTTAACTTTATAAACGAGCGAGGTCTTGCAACACGAGTAGTACGTGTACACGCTTTGTCTGCCGAGCGTCACGTGATCACAACTGAGCCGATGGTTCTTCTCTCTCTCTCTCTCTTGCTGCGGGATTGTGGGTAATCGTCTTCCATGCTCAGTCTCAGTCGGCGTGCCTCACTCGTATAGTCAACATCCGTGCGAGCATATACCGTTTACTATAGTGTTGTGACCACGTGTGTGTGCGTAAAGTGTCATTGGATAGGTTCCTTGTTAAAGTCGCACAAGAAGAAAAAGATTCCAGTGAGCCAACAGATGGCAGTGATTCCGTTAGTGATGGTGAAAGTCGTCCTACACAATAACCCTCCTCCTCTCCTCTCTTCTCTCTCGTCTTCCTCACACCAGCCACGATTCAATTTAATGAATAATTGTGATTACTTTATATTACATTTTAAATAATAAAAATATAAAAAGGTATTTTGTATCAATCATTTTTTTAAAAATATTTTTGGGTTGTGGAACGAATCATCCGAGTTTCCATGATTTCTTATGGGGAAATTCGCTTTGATATACGAATGCTTTGGATTACAAACACGTTTCCGGAACGAATTATGCTCGCAATCGGCCTCGGTCGTCCTCGCAGCAGTAGCCGTGGCGGCTTTTAGCTGGTCGTCAAACGAAGACAGATCACCGCATCGAGCGCTATCAGGTGCGCTTCTGCGGCCGTCTGGAACACTCTTCTATTCGATGTTAGGAAGGCACTGGAGTTATGCAATTTTAAATCTCGATTTAAAACTCATTTCTTTACGACTGCTTTTTGTGTTTAGGTTGTTGTCCTTCCCCCGCACACTCCGATTAGCACTGTTGGTTACAATCTTGTTGAACTTTGTAGTTTGCTCTTCAACACACCGGTGGCGCTGCTAAAGCAGTAATAAACAGGTTTATTCAGGTGACTTGATTAATCGGCTGTGTTGGGTGGAGGAGGGTTTACAACACACATTTTACTTTTGTGATCCGACCCAAATTTTTGCTTTTCCATACATCTGTCTTTCCATATATCGCCACAACCGCCGCCACCACCACCGCCAACACAGCCTCTCGTGGCAGAGGCCTACACAGCGCGACTCACCCTGCATGACGCCCTGGCACGTGACAAGGTGGGAAGAGGTGGCCACCTCGACTGTCCACGGCGCCAGCACCTCCAGGCCGCACGAGAGGGGGGCCTCCTCCACTGCGGAGATGAGACAATCCCGGCAGGGATAAGACCCGACTAGCCATCGCCCGTGGCACGAAGGGTAACTCATCAGCCATCGCCGAATCGATCGACCCTCATCACCTTACCATTAGTACGGTTAGCTACGTACGGTGCGAAAGAAGTTCTACATACAGCGAGGACGAAGTGAGCAGGGACCAACGTGAAAAGGACGTCATCCTTTTCACGTTGGTCTCTGCTCACTTCACACATCGCACTACGTTCCATTCACCAAAGGCCTGGGTCAACAGGTCAACAGGTCAACAGGTCAATGCCATCGGTGCCACTGCACTTCGTCAGTTTCCTTCAAGCCGTTATATCCGGCGGTTCTGTCCACGGTCGACACCTGACCTCCGTGGTTCATTCTTACAGATTCACCACCACAACCGCCACCACTTGAGGTCTTCCCTTCAGTCTGGGCAAACTGCCCTCCATCCTACACATATCGACACCTCGCCTACTTATCCAATTACATCGACGACAATGAACAGAAACTTAAGATCTCTGCCCCCCATAGCAACACGGGCACTATTCCTTTCTCAAACACCTGGCAAGTAAACACTTAAGTTGACCTCTCTACTTGTCTTAAGTAAAAACTATTAAACTATTTGTATTTTACGAGGTGAGGTCCACTGAGCTACGTAGCTATTTTTCAGAAGCGACCTGGCCACAAATGACAGCCCAACGAAGTGGCTTATCGCGTGGAAATTTAAAGGAGCCAAATACTCTAAACGCATGTTTCTAAATGTGGAGGGAAAAGCCGGAGGATCCGGAGAAAAATACATACGAGCACTGGGAGAGAGACACGCAAACTCCAAATATACAGCAGGCGTCAGGGTCGGGATCGAACCCACGACCTCCTATAGACCAGGTGAGGGAGTTAACATCTCGCCGCGGTGGCGATATATTAAGTGGCTCGTGTAGCGTTTGCCACAGACAGATTAAACTCAACACAGTGGGGGGACAGGCCGGATAGTGGCGGTGATCAAAATAAAAGCACGGCGCGGCGGCCGGAGACCGACAGCCGCACAGGGGCGGGAGCGAGCGCCAGAGGTCGCAACCGGGTACCCGATACCCGTACCCTACCCTGGTGCGGCCGGGTACGGGTAGGCCGTGAGTCACTGGTGAGTCACCGTTTGTCACTCATTTCCCAACGTCTTGTCTCTTCTCACGATTCAAGTTCCTAGAATCAACCCACCCGCGCCTGCAACATGGCTTCATCCCAGAGGTCGCAATCGGGTACCCGATACCCTACACGATACCCGGCCGGGTACGGGTAGCCGGGTATCGGGTAGGGTACGGGTACCCGTTTGCGACCCTGGTGCGGCCGGGTACGGGTAAGGAATCAAAACCCGTTTGCGACCTCTGGCGAGCGCGCGGCCTCCGCGGCCCACCCACCCTCGTCGGCGCAGGCCCCGTGCTGCCGCTGGTGGCGCGCCATCATCTGCTTGGTGCGGAAGGCCTTGCCGCACAGCTCGCACACGAAGGGCCGCTCGCCCGTGTGCACGCTGCGGTGCTGCGCGATGGCCCAGGCGCGCGAGAACCCGCGGCCGCACACCTCGCAGCGGAAGGGCCGCTCCCCGGTGTGGCAGGCGCGGTGCTGCGCCAGCCACGCGGCGCACGCGAAGCCGCGGCCGCAGCGCTCGCAAGCGTACGGCCGCTCGCCCGTGTGAGCGCGCCGGTGCACCGCCAGGTTGGCCGAGTGGGCGAACGCGCGTCCGCAACGCTCGCACACGAAGTCGCGGGCGCCCGCGTGCTTCCTGGCGTGCACGGCGAGGTAGCGCGCCTGGGCGAACGCCTTGCCGCACTCGGCGCAAGCGTGCGGCCGCTCGCCGGCGTGCACCAACTTGTGCGCCTGCAGGTTGCAGCGCAGCGAGAACGTCTTGCCGCACTCGTCGCACATGAAGGGCCGCTCGCCCGTGTGCGAGCGGCGGTGGCGGTTGAGCACGGAGGCCTGCGCGAAGGCTTTGCCGCACTGCTCGCAGGCGAACGGACGCTCGCCGCTGTGCGTGCGCTCGTGCTTGCGCAGGTCGTGGCGGCCGCTGAACATCTTGGCGCAGACGCCGCACGCCGCCGGCTTGGGGTCGAGGCGCGGGCGCCCGCGGGGGCGGGGGAGGCGCGGGGGCAGCGTCGGGCTGCCCTGCCCCGTCTCGTCGCTCGCGACGTCCGTCGGCGGGGTCGGCGTCTCCACTGTGACCGCTTCTCCCGCTTCACGGCTACTAAGCGTGCTCCTCCTCGTCCTCGGGGGCTCCCTCACCTCACCTGCGCGTCCCTCCGCCGCGTCTCTGCCTTCTGCACTCACGAGTGGACATGCGCGGTGGTCAAGTGACCCAATTCATAGAGCTCCTTAAAAAACTAAAAAAACAGACCTCTTAGCTTGGAGATGTCAAGCAGCCTGAATATTACCAAGCACTCTGACGTCTTCACGATCACTAGAATGTCTAGGCAGTCTGACACACGTTTCAAGCATTGTTAATAACAGCGATGAAAAAAATACTTTATAGTTACAATCAAGCCCACCATTCCAGGCGGCTGGGAATTAATCTCCTAAGGAAGCCGGCAGCACGTGGAGCGAAACTAGGGACGTCGCGTTTGCAGCAACCCCCGCCCCCCCCCCCCGCCCCGAGCAAAACGTTTCATCTCCTCACCGCCTGTGCCATCGGGAGGCTGTGGTCCATCCCCAGCGGCGCTCGGTCCAGCGACGCTCGCTCCCCGTCTGCGTCTCTGCGTCCCCCGTGGACTGTCCCAACCGGGGTCCCGTCCCCCGCGCCCCCGACAACCTGGGCCCCTCGCATCCCCGGCTCCCCCGGGCCGCTCAACGGCCACGTCGTCGTCCGTGGCGCCCAGCAGAGGCGACGCGGGAGACTCGAAGTCAGCGGCCGCCCCGAGGGCTCCCGTGTCTCGCCCTGCGTGCAGCCGATTAAGACGCAGATCCCCCGTGTAGGCCTCGGCAAGGTAAGGTAAAAGTGTAAAAACAACGAGGCTACCTTTACCCTACCTTTTACCTTACCACAATACAATCACTCTACCCTACCTTTTACCCTTTAGCAGGTAAGGTAAAAGGTAAAAAGCAACGAGCCTACCTTTTACCCTACCCTTTACCCTTACCCCTTGGCATGTCGACACCTTTACCCTTTTACCCGGTAAAAAGGGTACAATTACCTTACCTTGCCGAGGCCTACTCCCGTGTAGGTGGCAGGGCGTGGCGGTCCCCCGTTCACCGCCGAATCTCAGAACACGTTAATTTTATTTATAGAGGCGTAACGCTGCTGCTTTTAAAGACATTGCACTCACCGCAGGGGACTGTAACGACACGACCGCACTCTATGATAGCCGGCGCCAAACTGAACCAGCCGCCCTCCCGCATGGCCTCTTCTGATTCCGTTCCGATGACGGAAAAGGTTGAACAGACCGTCAGGGCAAATTCTCTTCTCCATTAACTATTAATAGCGGCATGACACGCGAGGGGATGGCGGGGTCACAGCACCATGCCTGGCCGCCTTCGTCTCCCCAATGCTAATGTTTACACACCGCAGCAGGCGATTGTTTAAGGCTGAGTCGACCTAGAGGAGGCCCAGGACCGGTTAAAATATTCGTTGTCGCGCAGTGCACAAACCACTACAATAACACTCCCCCCCCCCCAATTAAATACACACATGCGCAACAACAGGCATAAACTTTTCCCAGGGTGCATCACTGATCCTAGAGACTATTTTCAAATGTCGTAAAAAATGGACATAGGCACACCCCATGGGAGCAAGAACTGAGCTAAGATCAGATGTAGTGTTGTTATAAACGAAGGTGTGTGCTTTTATCAGAAGTTACCATTTGCCTTCACCCTCTCCTACCAGTGAAATACAAGCATGCTTGCTGCTATCGGGTTGTGACTATGTACCGCTTTTACTGAATAAACACTTCTGTGTAACTGGTTCAAAGTAAAATGACATTTACAACCATCAGTCTATGGGCCTCCCAGGCCAATATTTCCCACGGGCACGTGTTCTCCATCTCAGAGACTAATCGTCATAGTGTAGCCCGCTATATGTATGCCGCTGTACTATCTAAACGGCTGACTCAGGCCCTGTTTCTGCGCTGTACGAACGCTGGAACCATCAGCAGCAGCTGTAATACTGGGTAGAGAGGGGAGGGTGCGGAGGGGCTGGGTGGGGAGGGAGGGACTGGGTGGGGAGGGGAGGGTGGGGAGGGTGGGGCTGGGTGGGGCTGGGTGGGGAGGGGCTGGTCACCCCGTGGTGCCCTTATAAAACTCAACGTTTAACCTACTCACGCCGGCTTGTGCCCGCCCTCACAGTCGGGCATATTTGCGAAATACACCACGCCGCCGTTGACCCTGGCCATTGACCGAGCAACCCAACGTTCCTACCAGCTCCCTCCGCAGGAATGTGTTCGAGTTCTCTGAGGTCACCTTCACTGTGGTCGGAGATCCGGTGTGCAGATTTGGCACCGAGCTGCTCCTCTTCCCTGGATGAGTTTGCATTTACATCCATGCCTGGCGGTGTGAGAGGGACAGAGCATTCAATGCTATACGAATTACATGGTGGTGCACAAGAACAAATATCATGAGAAAAAAACAACACGTGTCAATAACACTTTTGCCTCAAAATAAAAAATATTTGTAACAGGTGACGTTTCAGGCAATTGCACAAAGTATTTGATGTGTTGTGAAAAAATGGCCATGGCCTGAAACGTCACCAATTAGATTTTTAATTTTATGTTGACGCACGTTTTGAGTTTCAGTCCAGACCGCTTTACAGTTTGTTCAATTCATCAATTATAACCCAAATTTTCAATACGATACGAAGCATACGCGTTCCGTGCAGAGGTCATTTCTGTGTGATCTCATCTGCTGATGACCGTGTGACCTGATGAGGCCAAGAGATTCATTCAGTCGACAGGATTATCTTGAATCTGTAGAATCCGATGGTTAGAGATCATTAAAAGTGTCTGGGTTAAGGCTAGGATAGAGACAAAGTTAATTCTATAGGTAAAATGGTAGTGCCATTTTCTCGGCTATAGTTAATGCAGGAGTCAGGATGTTGTTAGATGAATGGTCAAAGTTAATCAGGTCACGATTAAAGATATATTCAGCACTTGAGATAATGCCATTGTCAGGGTTAGGGCTAGGGCTAATCCAGGGGTCATAGTCTTAGGGTTTGAACCAGGGTCAGAGAGAGGTGGAATGCTTGGGTGAGAGCTAAGATCATGGTTATCGTCAGGGACAGGGTTACAGCCAAGGTGTGGGTAAAATACTCCGGTCAGAGTCAACGCAAGAGTCGGTGTTTGGGGTCAGTGTGGGAGGTCAGGTCAGAGATAATGCAAGGGTCAGAGCAGGGGTTAGGGTCATTGGAACAGGGATGGTTTGAGGGTGAGGGTTTTGTCTCGGATCAAGTTTAGGATCATGGCTAGAGAAAGGGTCAAAGCTAGGATCAAGACTAGTTTTAGAGTCGGGGCTAGGGTTAGGATCAAGGTTAGGATCGGGGCTAGGGTTACAAACACATTCCTGCGGAGGGAGCTGGTAGGAGCGTTGGGTTGCTCGGTCAATGGCCAGGATCAACGGCGGCGTGGTGTATTCCGCAAATATGCCCGACTGTGAGGGCGGGCACAAGCCGGCGTGAGTAGGTTAAAACGTTGAGTTTTATAAGGGCACCACGGGGTGACCAGCCCCTCCCCACCCAGCCACACCCTCCCCACCCAGCCCTCTCCACCCAGCCACTCTCTCCCCACCCAGCCCCTCTCTCCCCACCCAGCCCCTCCCTGCACTACGGACGGACGGACACAATAATCCCCTGTGGGCTGGTGGAACCAGGTGGTTCCTACCAGTATTAAGGTTAGGATCAGGGCTAGGGTCAGGATAAGGGTTTGGGGTTAGAGTCAGGGATGGAGCTAAGATCACTGCGAGGGTTTAAGATCAGGGCTATGGATAGGATCTTCTTTAGGCCCAGGGTCAGGATCATGGCAGGGGCCAGGATCATGGCAGGGGCCAGGACCAGGGTTCGGGCCAGGGTCCTGGGAACCATAGGATTACCTGAATCTCAAGGCCCAAACCTCCCTCCCCGCGAGGATTTCTCCACGATGCCGACCCGCCCGCCTGCCTCCTCTCTCTCCCCGTGCTCTCGGAGTGAGACGCGTGGAGCCAGGGACACGGGAGGACACAGAGGGACACGGGAGGACACAGAGGGACACGGGAGGACACAGAGGGACACGGGAGAGACACGAGGTCGTGACAGAGGAGACGACTGCTGCCACTCGACTTGCAGGACAGCAACAACTTGAGCGTGCCATAAACCGGCGTGGATCGATTACCGGCTTGGGTCGATTACGTCGGTGTCGATTTGCAAAGTTGCCGATTCCGTTGGCGTCGATTCCGCACGTTCACGCAAACTTCAGGGGTAGTTCATTAACGTGGCCAACGTCATCCATAATATTGAGGTTTTTTGGGGGGTTAGATCGCCTAAATCAGGGGTGTCCAAACCTTTTGCAAAGAGGGCCACATTTGATAAAGTGAAGATGCCCGAGGGCCAATAGTTCCTTTGGACATTGTTTTAACCACAAAAGTTACGTGGAAACACACACTGTTATAAAACAATTTTCATTGTCACAATTACCTTTATTTTCCAAATGACAATGTAACCAAATATAAGCCACTCAGGCAGACGGGAACAACTCTAAAAACGCAATTCTGCCTTTCATTCAGTCAGATAACATTGAACAAACTGTATAGAATACCTTAAATTTCCATGAGATAAATATCTTTGCCTCATGAACATTTTAAACAGGAGTTATAAGTAATGCAAAGTGGTCTGTTATCATTAAACTTTAAAACAAGTGCATTTTGCCCTTGTCTTTTACAAGATCTTTCAGAAAGCAATAGTTTGTGTCACATCTACAGGTACATAACATCAACAGTTATAACCAAATCTTATTCAAGAGTTTAATAAAACAAGTGCCATAAGTCCAAGTGCATTAGTGTGCTTTAGGCTTTTCACTGTTAATAGTGACATGTTACCGTTCAAAACACTCAATTTCAGATTGATCAAGGAACAGATAACTTGCTGACACTAATGAGAAGGGTGATACTGAGATCTACATTTCAGTAAAGAGATCAGGTCTGGCTTGAGGACAGTGGTTGAGATGCGTAAAATGTCACGCAAGTGGGAGTCACTCATCCTTGACCTCAATCGGTTCTTGTTTAAGTTCATGACTGAGAATGTTTGCTCACACAAATATGTGGAGCCGAATAAGCTCAGCATTTTCTTAGCGAATGACCGCATTTCTCTTTTTTGCAGTCGCCATGGCAGAAATGACTCGAAAAGGGTTTGCGGCACGGATGCAGACAGATATAATTAGAATGGTGCTGCCACCGTGTGGTGAAAGGAGGAATTACAACTTTAAAGTTTTATGATTTATAAGACCGAAGCTGCGGGCCGTATGAAATCTGACCGCGGGCCGGACTTTGGACATGCCTGGCCTAAATATATGAATGTGTCGTTAAACCCGCCACCCGACACAGCTAATTTGTAGTAATCTTTGTCACGTAAACAGAACGTGCCAATTCGTTACTAGTCCAGCACCACCGGTGTGTTCTGTTTACGTGACAAACCTTACTAATGGGCTGTGCCGTGTTTAACGACACATTTATATTTACTCGATCTAACCCCAAAAAAACATTATTATGGATTATATTGGTCGCGAAATCCTAAGTGTTTAACGTGTTCTAATAAACACATTCCTGCGGAGGGAGCTGGTAGGAACGTTGGGTTGCTCGGTCAATGGCCAGGGTCAACGGCGGCGTGGTGTATTCCCATAGACTCACATAGAGACCCATAGACTCAGACAGAGACCCATAGACTCACATATAGACTCATAGACTCACACGAAGACCCATAGACTCACACAGAGACCCATAGACTCACACAGAGACCCATAGACTCACACAGAGACCCATATAATCACATAGACCCATAGACTCACACGAAGACCCATAGACTCACACGAAGACCCATAGGCTCACACAGAGACCCATAGACTCACACGTAGACCCAGAGACTCACATAGAGACCCATAGACTCACACATAGACCCATAGACTCACACGGAGACCCATAGACTCACATATAGACTCATAGACTCACACAGAGATTCATATACTCACACAGAGACCCATAGACTTACACGGAGAACCAGACTCACACAGAGACTCATAGACTCACACAGAGACCCATAGACTCACACAGAGACCCATAGACTCACACAGAGACCCATAGACTCACAGTCAAGATTTAAACGAAAATTATTTAATCATCGCGATGTGCAACGCTCATGAAACATCTAATTATGTTATCCTTATTTAAACACTGAGTGGGGGGCAGAGGTCGCAACCGGGTACCCGATACCCGTACCCTACCCGATACCCGGCTGGGTACGGGTGGCCGGGTATCGGGTAGGGTACGGGTACCTGTTTGCGACCTCTGGTGGGTGGGGGATGCGTTCATCATAGAGCCTCTGACTGTCGTGGAGACGCCGAGAGAAATCGATTCAAAACAAATGGGAATAATTGAGAATCGATGTGCGTCACGTGACGACGGTCCTCCGCCCCCACCCTTCTCCGCCCTCGCTCCTCACCGGAACCCCCCTTACCCCTCCTACCCCCACTACCACACGCGCTGCGATTGGTCCGCACACCCCCCCCCCTACAACCGCCACACGCTCTGTGATTGGTCCGCATTCACCATTACCCCGCCCTCCCTCCATCGGTAACCCCCTCAACTCCCCCCCCCCCCGCCACAGCACGCGCCGCGATTGGTCCGGATAGCTCCCCCACCCCCGATTTTTCCGCACAGCCCCCCCCCACTACTGCCACACGCTCCACGATTGGTCCGCATATCTCCCCACCCCTCACCCTTCCCCGCCCCCATTGGTACACCCCTCACCCCTCCCACCCCCCACCGCAACACGCCCCACGATTGGTGCTCCCCCCACCCATCACCCCGCCCTCACATCCCCCCCCCCCCGCAAACCGCACGCGCTGCTATTGGCCAGGCAACAGCCCTCCCCCACTGCCCCCGCTTCCCCCCGCCGCGTGACGTCACCGCGGGCGCGTGGCAGAACAACCACCGCCGCCGCGAGCAACTCATCTCCCCCCCTCCTCTCCTCCCATTGGCTCCGGGGCGCCGGTCACGTGGCGCCGCGTCGACCAATGGGAGACGTGAAAGAGAGACGAGAGATGGCGGCCGCTGGTGGTGGTTCTTCGTCGTCTTCCCGCGGCGCGGCGCGGAATGGGGGCCTCGAGGTGACCGCCGCCTTCCTCCCTCCCTCCCTCCCTCCCTCCCTCTCTCTCTCGCCCCCCTCCACTCCCCTCAGACTCCTCGGCGTGCGAGACGTTCGGTTCACGTGCGAATGCGATCGGTGCCGCCGCCGCCACCGTCTCCGTTGTTGCGCGCTAGTAGTAGGGTGCACCTAGCCTGGCACGCGTGGTGTTTGCATCCAGGCTGGTACGTGAAGTGTGCCGAGCCTGGCACGCGAGGATCAATGTTCCGATTAATCGATTATCTTGTCCAATTTGCGCCGCCTATGATGCGGTCTCGTCGTCCGTGCACTGCCTCGTAATTTATCACTGTTATTAACTCTTTAATATTACAGGACATCGTTTTTTTAATATATACTTTAAATATATACTTTTATATATATACTTGACATTATTCGTCGATAAAGCGCACGCGGGCACGATTAGATACGGTGCGACTTCAACTGATGACTTGATTGATCATGACGCGTCTGCCGATATAATCAGCTGTAGCTATGTTCGATCTACTGCTGGATTAAGCCCTCAAGTCTCCCTCTATCTCAAACCTTTAATGTAAGAACCCCCCCCCAGAAACCGCTTCAAACACTGTAGATCCAACTTTATCACCGCAGAGGCAGATACAATGCGTTATTGTGTGCACCGTCCACTATAACTACGCAAGTCAGTCCGCTTGCCACTGATGGCACTTATTTTAGATTCAAACTCCTGTCATCCTGTCAGATCTTATTCGTTGTTCATCTCTTCACTGGCTTCCTGCCAAGTCTTCAAGCAGCATTGTTAAAAAGAAAAAAACAGGAATCCATCCTGGGTGGCTTTGTGAGCACAATGAGACATATGGTAGCGTTTGATGGGGGGGTCATCGGTGTCTGATAAAATCAAAACTATTTTTTATTTTACCAGGTAAGGCCCACTTAGCTATATATACTGTATAGATATAGATTTTTCAGAAGCGACCTGGCCACAAATAATATCTCAACGAAGTGGCTTATCACGTGGACATTTATAGCAGGCAAATAAACTTTAACAAAAACTTGAGTGGGCATCGAATATGGTTGCTCATTTTTTTTGTTATCCTGACTCGAATGTGCAGCCTTTTGTTATTGTGTGAACATTGGCATGTCACGTTCACGAAATTCGTTCAGCTGGAGATCTCTTCCAGAGACCGGGACCCGACTCTGAACACGACAGAGCGTGCGTCAACGAACTTACCCCGGTGCCATCGGATTCCTCCTCCAGTATAAACACAATATTATCTTTAGATTTAAAGCTTTCGTGACTGCAGGGATTCATCTTCGTGGTTCTTTCGGTAAAGTCACGTAGAATGGAAATAATAAAATAATAAAAAATAATACAAGAATTCTCACGACGTTTCGGCTGCAACGCAAGCAGCCGTCCTCAGGTGGAGAGCAGGTCTGTCGAGAAGACAGAGTCTGAAATGTCGAGTAGACAGAGTCTAAAAGTCTACTCGGCAGACCTGCTCTCCACCTGAGGACGGCTGCTTGCGTTGTGGCCGAAACGTCGTGAGAATTATTTTATTATGTTTTACTATTATTATTTTATTATTTCCATTCTACGTGACTTTACCGAAAGAACCAAGAAGACACAATATTCTCATTCTGAACTTGGGGCGATGTCGGATGGTCAAACGAAACGTTGAAATAACATTTAAGAGCTGGACAATATCAGGTTGGTTGGGAGTTCCTTTGGAAAGCTGTGCTCAATTTATCAAGGGTAACATACAAAACGTGTCCAAAGTAGAATGCGTTTAATCTGTACTGCACCGCTTGGTAACGTGGTTCAGAAAACGCGGTCGCTACCGAAAAATATTGCAACGTGAAAAGCAGACGGAAAAATCATGGAGCGATGCACCCGTGGAATCGCATTTAAAGGAGGAACGCGTGGGTGAGAGACCGTACCACGGGGCAATTGAGACACGTCACGGCGAGAAGGGATGGTGGCAGATGGTCAAGAATAATAACGGCGTGGCAGACGAGAGATGTCGTAATACGGTCGAGCGCGGACGTCAACCACGGCTATGAAATCAACTCAAAAGGCACCTCCGATTAAGAACTGTTGGCTACGTACGGCGCGAAAGAAGTTCAACGTACGAGATCTAGGTCAGCCGCATGCGGCTCTTTTTAAGGACTGCTTCGTGACATCGTTTATTAAGCACCACCCTCTCTAGACGTATTCACATGCATTGCGGTTCTTGAAACTTTTTTTTTACCGAATTCTAAAATAATGGCGGCTTCTTGTTATTTTTGTTGCCAGCCCCTGGTGTAGGTGGATAGTTGCATCCCAGTATCGTGAGCGATCGGTTAGGGGAGGGACGCCTTCATGTAGAACTGCAATTTCCATGGCTGATGATCATAAATAATCGCCTTCCGTGAATTGTCTTCGGTAAATATTGTGAATATTACCTTCGGGATTTTTGTTAACCAGCAGAATTTGTTTGAACACGTGCAAACTCTCGACCGGATTTTACCTCCTGGGTCTCATCAGCAGGCAGGCGTGCCAAGCAAGAACATGCTGCTGCTGCTTTATAAAGTGTTGTTGGAAAGTGCTGTCTTTCTACGCCCATTTAGGGGCCGTTTTTCTCAAAAAAACAACGGAATAATTTGACATCCCTTTGTAAATTCGTGGCTGGATGAAGTCCTGCCCACGCCGTGTTGGTCTGTGGAGTTGTTTGGACATTCTGTACCATACTGGTCAGTGTGGGTTGGTAAAGATGAGAAGGGGGTGGGGTGGAGGCCCAGGACCGGTTCAGATATCACCCGCTTGCCACGAATGTTATCTGCGGCTGGGGCATCTTTGTCTTCGTTATCGGAATTTGGGGGGGGGGGCAAGCTGAGACTGAGCCGCCGTTTTGTTTTCCCGCAGCGGAGGAATGACGACGAGCCGGTGAAGGTGGACAAGTGGGACGGCACGGCGGTGAAAAACGCCTTGGACGACGCCGCTAAGAAGGTGCGTACGTGTGCGTGTATGTTGAACTTAAGTTGGCACAGCAGCGGGTACAGCTGGTGCATCTACCGGTAATCTCAGTCGGCCAACGCATGGCACCTGCCTCTGCCGTGGCCTCCTGTCAGCGAGCCTTCGACACTTCACGTGACCTCGGTGCACCCGGCCTGGCACAGGCGCAGTGGTGACGTCACTGTCACTTAGTGGCGAATGGCGGGTAATGGTATTGATATGTTTAACTTCTTGGAGAATCTTCTTGGTTCTTTCGGTAAAGTCACGTAGAAGGGAAATAATAAAATGATGAAAATAAAACATAATAAAATAATTCTCACGACGTTTCGGCCACAACGCAAGCAGCCGTCCTCAGGTGAAGAACAGGGCTGTCGGAAAGACATCGTCTGAATGAACACCACCAGGCTTGGCAGCATATATTTAAGCTGGGTTGGAGGGGGGAAGGGGCGCCTTGACAAAGGCATTTGCATATCAAGAGGAATTTAGCATATTTAGGGAAATGCAGATATGGGATTAGTCACTACTTGTGTAGGAGGTGGGGGGGGTTTTCAAAGTCATATTATGCCCGTGCATTATGCAGTATGCAGGATTAGCAGCATCAAAGGGAGGGAGTAGGGTTAGCAGTAATAGAGGGAAGGAATTTTAACAGTAAGGAGCTGCAGCAGCTTAACCACCACGTAAAAAAACTAGAGAATGTTGACGCGAGGGGTAATCCATGGGCCGTGTTTCGAGCGCAGGTGCTGTTGGATAACTACGTCTACGAAGAGAACTTCCGCCTCATCGATTGCCGACTGCTCATCTGCACCGTGTCCTGTGGCTTTGCGCTGTTTGCGCTCGCCTGGGACTACCTGCACCCCTTCCCCGAGTCCCGCACCATCCTCGTCTGCTGCGTTGCGTCATATCCCTCGTGCTCGCTCGGGGGGGCGGGGGGGGTGGGGGGTCACCCGTTTTCACCCTTCGGGAAAGCCGGTCCAGCGTCCGGCGCACGTGATTGTAACGTACGAGCACCTGCGTGTCGACAAGTCTTTTTGGGGGGATTGTTTAGCTGTACTTCGCCGCGCTGGTCATTGCGCGTTGGTCAAGGTTGGGTGGCGGCAGCGCAGTATTGGTTTGGACATCAGCCATGGCCAGGGTATCCAACTCAGGCTTGCTGGGTTGAGAGCGCCGTGCTCAGCGCTTGTGATCCTAGCAGACCGTATTCCGGATCCCTGTCACGGATAACATCAGTGGCAGAGCGATTTATTTGAAACGGTCCTGAACATCCCATTTACTGACCTGCACTGACAAGGTGAAATATAGTTGAATGATCTGCAAGGACCTGAATGGCTAGGTAAGGGGTGGGGTAGTTTGGGGGGGTGGGTGGTGTTGGGCTGGGTGGTGTGGGGGGGAGGCGGTGGTGGGTGGTGTTGGGCTGGGTGGTGTGGGGGGGAGGCGGTGGTGGGTGGTGTTGGGCTGGGTGGTGTGGGGGGGAGGCGGTGGTGGGTGGTGTTGGGCTGGGTGGTGTGGGGGGGAGGCGGTGGTGGGTGGTGTTGGGCTGGGTTGTGTAGGGGGGAGGCGGTGGTGGGTGGTGTTGGGCTGGGTTGTGTTGGGGGGAGGCGGTGGTGGGTGGTGTTGGGCTGGGTTGTGTTGGGGGGAGGCGGTGGTGGGTGGTGTTGGGCTGGGTTGTGTTGGGGGGAGGCGGTGGTGGGTGGTGTTGGGCTGGGTGGTGTTGGGCTGGGTTGTGTGGAGGGGTGGTGGGGAGGGGGTGCCGTCTACCATCAGTGGGTTGACGTAAGGGCTGCACTGGTGTACATATGTACGCTGGTTGTGATTGGTTGTCTTTAGAAGTGTGCCGTTTGAACGGCGGCGCGCGCATCTCCCCAGCGTTGCTTTTCCTTGACGGACGCCACACGTACTTCCTGCTCATGGTGTTCCTGACGGTCTACACCTCCTACGTGGAGCAGAACACCTTCCTGGTCGCCAAGGAGAAGGACCGCTCGGGCCTGGACCCCGACAACACGTGGACACTCGCCTCTGGCATCAAACGGTGAGGGGCTACCACCACCACCACCCCCCGGTCTCCCGTCTCGTGATGTCGTGTTTTAAATGTTAACGCCCACGTGGGCGTAAGCTCGCGTGCGCCTGCGCCTAAAGCACGCACCTGTGGTTTTGAGTAAAAGGTGGTGAGCCGTTAACTACCTCGCCTGGTATATAGCAGGTCGTGGTTTCGATCATAGCCCTGACAACTGTATATTAGGCGTTTGCATGTTTTCCTTGTGGTCGCATTGATTTTTCTCCGCGTCTTCCGGTTTTTCTCCTAAGCATTCACAGTCAAAGTGCATTTAGAGTATTTTGTCTGCTATAAATTTCCACACGATGACAAGCGGCTTCATCGAGCCGTCATTCGTGATGGTTAGGTCACTTCTGAAAAAGAGCTGGTAAAATAAAATAAAAAAATTCTAGTTTAAAAGGTAATTACTGGGCCTGTTGGTCCAAACTCCATTGCATTGCCTTTCTTGATCACGTGCTCTGGACCGCCAGCTTATACACTCGATAAACTTCTCACGCCTCCATGAGAAGTATCTCGTGGGCTTATCTACACCCTTCGGGGGAGGGTATTTTGGTTTCGTGCCTCGCCAAACGTCTTAGAAGTGGTGGAAGCCACCCACACTTTGCTTCAACACGTGCGGTGGTACCTGCTGTCAATCTTGTCAATGGGGGGCCAGAGGGACCTAATGTAACCTCTTTGGCACCGCCACACGTAGCCAACCGGGCTAATCGGTTGGCTATGACCTCGCAGCTTTGTTTCAACTGCCGGTTACTTGAGTGTTCTTCACTCCACACTTAGAAACATGCGTCTTGTTGGTTTAGATTACTTGGGTGCTTTCAATTTTCACGTGATAAGCCACTTCGTTGCGGACCATTTGTGGCCAGGTCGCTACTGAAAAAAGCTGTAAAGCTCTGTGTGCCTTACTTACCTGGTAAGATAAAATGAATTCTAGATTTGAAGCTTTCGTGACTGCAAGAATTCATACTCTTAGGTTTTGTCGGTGAAGTCACGTAGGTAGAAATAAAGAATAATATATTATTTTATTTCTATGATTATTTCTATGATTTTTATTAATTATTATTTATTTTTACCTACGTGACTTAAGAGTATAAGATAAAATTAGTTTATTTTTATATATATGTTAAGTGATTTGTTTACCTTTCTCTGTACTTGGCAATGTTGTTTTTGTAATGTAACGTTCTGACCTGCCCCCTTACTGGGCAATCTGTGAAAAAGAGCTTCATACTCATCGGATTCCTCCAGTAGAACTACATATTTTGATCACTTGGCAATCCTCTTAACAGGCCGGAGACTCCCTTATGGGGGTACCGGCTCGCTGGTTCCGTTGTGTTGGTGCCGCGCCGTTCACCTAACGCCGATCGCGCGCGCCCGTAGGTTTGACGACAACTACACCCTCAAGATGACCTTCAGGGACGGCAAGAGCGGTCGGCACCGCGAGAGCGAGTTCACCAAGTCCGTGGCGAACTTCTTCGACGAGAACGGCCTCCTCCTCGTCGACCTCTTTGAGCCGGAGGTGTCCAAGCTGCACGACGGCCTGTCCAGGGGCAAGAAGACGCAGTAACGCGGTGTCACGTGGGGGGGGGGGGGGGGGGTCGTGCGGGGTCACACGCGGGGTCACACGCGGGGTTACGCGCGGTGTCACGCGCGGGGTCACGCGGGGCAGAGAAACAGGAGCGTCGTCAAAAATGTGCTCATTTTGCGATCCAAGTGAGAGGACGGCGTGGACGGCGACGGAAATAAAATCCACAAAACCCAGGACGACGTGAAGTGAAGCTAAACTAAAAAAAATAAAGTTGCTTTTCTTAAAAAGGTGGGCGTTATAATTTTTACGAAGTTTTTTTGTCGTCGTCGTTTTTCTTTTCCGCCTTTGTGCCGCTGCTTAATTTCAATTGTTGCCATTTAAAACGTGAAGCAGTTTTTTCCCCATTCGAAAACCCAGAAAGCGCACCCCCCCCACCACCCACAGGCAGATCCACGCATCGTGTTGAATAAAACAAGTGACATCGATCACCCATCGCCTGACCGTCCTTCCAGGGGCCTGTCCTGCGCAATCGATGCGCAGCTACAATACACGTGACTCACTCACGCTTTGTTTACACGTGCGGTCGTCGGGAGACCGCGCGAACGCCGCCAATCAAACTTCATTTCCACAGGAATGTTGTCATGCAATTTTGGGTCGGTGGGTAGGTGGGATAGACCGTAGCTCTGGATTTGAAGCCAGGATCTTGGTGTCCGCTGCGCTTCCCGCGATTGAATGGGGATCCACTTAGCCACCGTGGGCCGTATGCCCACCGCGTTCTCTTTAAAGTCGCTCAGCCGTCGTTTGCAGCTGCTGAGAAGCACGGGGTTTGTTTGAAGTGGGGTTGGTGGATTGCTCGCAGACAATAACCTTCATTTATTTACACTTGTCTCAAGTACCTTTTTTTTGGCCAGAGGTCACCAAATGCTGTACAGAGCTAAAAGGGTTATGGAGAGACAGGAAAAGGTGACAATAAAAGCACTGGGCCAGTGATAGGAACAACCCCACCAAATAAAGACCCCAAGGTTCAAAAAAACTAAACATAATGTGTTTTAATTATGTGAAAAGGCCTTTAAGAATCCACATGTGCTCTGGTGGGATTTGAAGCCAAATGCGTGAGGCAAAGCCGCAAGGGGTGGCTGTACAGAAAGTAGGTTGCCGACTTACCAGTCCAGCGTTATCCATTCATCCCCTCGTACTGATGAAGTGACCAGTCACATTTTCACGTTTACTTAGAAGTTCATCATATACCCCATATGTACCGTTCGTTCAAAAAGGGCACTGCATATAACGCACCGTTTCAAGTTTTTCAATGACTTGGTCATTTTCATGTAAAAGTTTATACGAACTGTGCCGCCGAGTGATTGTTTTAGGAGCTCATCGAGAAAAGAGACGGAAACCAGCAAAACGCATGCTTGTGTAGTATTTTTACGAACATTTAGCCTCGCAGTAACCTGCTTGTGTACCGGTTATCGCTTCTCATTATTTGCAGTTATGAAGCACAGGCGGTCGTTGGGAGGGGTTGAAGGGACACGATGAGACAAGTCTGTGAAGCTAGGGGTTTCTTAAATACAATGCATTGTAACGATTCAGTCTTGTGTGGCATTGGTTTAAAACGTACAACGGATGGGGGCTGCGTTTGCAAATTGGGCTGCGCTGGGTGGTCAGCCGAACCGCGATTGTCCGCAGAGTTTACGATGGCAACTTATGGTGCCTTCCTGGTGCTCGCGTGCATTCGGTGTGGTTTGCATAAATGAACAATTTGGCAAAAGGTGTGTGCCAGTTTGGAAGGTCCTATTGCCCACCCCAGTGGTGGTGCTTATGTACTGGAGGTAGCGAGGGTTGGCAGATCTTCGCACAAATGTTGTGAAACTTCCCCCGTGGGCGTTGAGGAGGAGCCTTATTCTTAGGTTTTTCGGTAAATTCACGTAGATAAAAAAATGGGAGGGTGGGCCTGGGTGGGGGGTGGAAGGGGTGGGGCTGGGTGGGGAGGGGCTGGTCACCCCGTGGCGCCCTTATACAACTCAACGTTTAACCTACTCACGCCGGCTTGTGCCCGCCCTCACAGTCGGGCAAATTTGCGGAATACACCACGCCGCCGTTGACCCTGGCCATTGACCGAGCAATCCAACGTTCCTACCAGCTCTTTCTGCAGGAATGTGTTTTCTGTACCAAAATATAACAATAGGTTTTACCCTTTCTGGCAATGAAACAGTTGTGTCGATATGTTAAAACACCAAACAGAAACCTTCAGCAAGGAATCGTGTCTGCATTAACCAGACATACTTGTGGTGAACATGCGAGTAAAAACATGCTCTGGTAAAATCGTGACTTAAAGCTTTCGTGACTGCAGGAATTAATATTCTTTGGGTCTTTCGGTAAAGTCACGTAGATGGGTTCAAAGAAAATTTGTGCCATTTGGAGTTTTTTTGTTATTTACTTTGAACCTATCTACGTGACTTTACCGAAGGACCCAAAGAATATGCTCTGGTAATGTTTGCATTGTCTTGTCAAACTGATTGGTCCACATACTTAATTTGGAGCTTTCGTGACTGCAGGAATTACTCTTTGGTTCTTTCGGTAAAGTCACGTATAAAGAGAAAATAATAAATTAAATACTAGCATACGACGTTTCGATTGCAACAAACAATCATCAGGTATAAATTAAATAGAAACACAAATCTAGCATACTTAGAAATGTAATGTAACACAACATAACAGTCAACACCCTACCTGGCTGATTACGTTCTTCCTGAGAATGCTAAATTTGAGAGAGAGATCAAACACAGAACCAGAGACATATAGACAGACATATAAGTAGAGACAGATATCACAGAGATACATAGAGAGAGAGACGTACATAGGCACACAGAGAAACCACGTCTCTGTGTCGAGGCCACACCAGAGACAGCTTTCTTTAGAGCCTCGTCTCAAACAGTGTTCGACCAGAGGACGCCAAAATGCGAACTGCACAAAGATACTGCCGCTGTCAGGGCATCCATAGCTCGGGGTGAGCAGCTCCATCAAGTCTCCGCTCCCAGGCTGCAACAGCACACACGAACCAACGTGGTAAAGTAAGGTCAAATATTCTGCACGATTTGCAAGGAAAGCCTTAATCATCCATCCGCAGTGGATTGGAACACGGCGCGTTGTACACTCATGATGCTGTGCATGCAGTCGTTCTGTAACCAGCACTCGCCAGAGGTCGCAACTGGGTACCCGATACCCGTACCCTACCCGATACCCGGCTACCCGTGTGCGGCCGGGTACGGGTAGACCGTGAGTCACTGGTGAGTAACCGTTTGTCACTCATTTCCCAACGTCTTGTCTCTTCTCACAATTCAAATTCCTAGACTCAACCCACCCGCGCCTGCAACGTGGCTTCATCCCAGAGGTCGCAATCAGGTACCCGATACCCTACCCATAGCCGGCTGGGTACGGCCGGGTACGGGTACCCGTTTGCGACCCTGGTGCGGCCGGGTACGGGTAAGGAATCAAAACCCGTTTGCGACCTCTGGCACTCGCCATCTGAGATGCGAATCTGCGGTTGGCCGTTTGTCACGAGCAGACGTTCCAAATCGTTAATCGGAACTGGCCAAACGTCCAGATCGATGCAGTCCCCTTTCTGAAAAATTGTCTTGAGGCTCGTCCAGGTTTCCTCGTTAAATTGCAGCTGCCGCATTGGCCAAAAGGACCGGCTGTTTAAATAAAATACCACCCGCGATTTGGTTGATTGTTGCAGATTTAATTTCGGCGAGACCACGTTGAGGGCTTGTTGTTTATTTCGCAAGGGACATCTTCTTGCACACCGCTGCGTTTCTCACGCGCCCCTGTGTGGCACGGACTCAGACGGTGGCCTGCTCCTGCCAATCACATCACGGCGGGGGGAGGGGGAGGGGGGGTCTTTGCTGTGCAGCAGCAGCAGCCTTTGCAGTCGTTCTCAGTTGCGAGCAGGCGCTTGAACTCTCGGTCCCGGTCAATCTGCCCCAGCGGTGGCTGTGTGGCAGAGGTTGCAACCGGGTACCCGATACCCGTACCCTACCCGATACCCGGCTACCCGTACCCGGCCGGGTACGGGTACCCATTTGCGACCCTGGTGCGGCCGGGTACGGGTAAGGAATCAAAACCCGTTTGCGACCTCTGCTGTGTGGGCCACCTGGCTGGGCAACTGCACGCGGTGACGGGATTCTGGATTTCGCCTCCCGTGTCTGCCACGCGGCGCGGCCGTCACTCTTCTTGTCACTCCCCTCACCTCCGATTGGCACGGTTGGCTACGTACGGTGCGAAGGAAGTTCAACGTAGATGCACACTCAATATTCCGTTCGTGGGTCGCCACTCTCTGCCTTGCTACGACTGTAGCGTCCACTCTCCTCACCACCACGCGGAGACAGGTAAGCGTTTTAGTTTATCCTTTCCATCACACACAGCTCCCTCCTTCATCCACAGCTCTTTCTCCTCCCCGTAACTCCCTAACGACGATCCCTCGCACCCCCACGGACCCCCTCTCCCATTCCCTCATCCGTGTCTCCTGATGTCCAGCCATCCAATCCCCTTTCTTCATACTAAGGGGGTTCCTCCCGCTGAACTAGGTGCAGAGCTTTGACATTCAGGGGGTAGGGAATGGTGATGTGTGGGACCGTTATTGTGGGCTGTTACACGACAACAGCGATACTACTCATTTCATAGCCAACAGCGTCGTTCACACAACTGCATCTGACCACAGTGTGAGATCAAGGCCTCAAAATAGCCCTGATAATGCTTCCCCCCGCAAGGCATCCATTATTCATCTGTACATTATTTAACCAAGCTGGTGCCGCTGGTAAAGTGCTGCTGCATTTGGGCGTCTCTGCACCGCCGGAGAATTCGGAAAAGGCCCTCAGTTTTTATTTTCAGTTTTTCAGTTTCAGTTATTAGGTATAGCCCTGTGAGCCATTCGGCTCTTGAATCGGGTGCAACCGCAACAAACAAAAAAACATGAACAAGAAAACATCTCTTAATTTGGAGCTTTCGTGACTGCAGGAATTACTCTGGTTCTTTCGGTAAAGTCACGTATATAGATAAAATAATAAATTAAATAATAGCATACTACGACGTTTCGATTGCAACACAAGCAATCATCATCAGGTATAAAAGAAATAGCAACAAAAATCTAACCAGAAAACTATAGACAGACATATAAGCAGGCAGATATCACAAAGATACATAGATATTTGCCTGCTTATATGTCTGTCTATAGTTTTCTGGTTAGATTTTTGTTGCAATTTCTTTTATACCTGATGATGATTGCTTGTGTTGCAATCGAAACGTCGTAGTATGCTATTATTTAATTTATTGTTTTATCTTTATACGTGACTTTACCGAAAGAACCAAAGAGTAAGAAAACATCTTAAAGTGACTATGCGCAAACAGAAAATCTGGGAAAAAAAAACTGCAAAGTCTTCCAGAAAAAGCACAGTACACCAACGCTGTGCAAAAATCCCAGTGGGATGCAAGTCAAACAACAACAACCACAAAACCACTTAGATTAAAGCCATCATTCTAACTCCGTACTACAACAAACCAAAAAACTTTTCGAAATCACCAAAATAAAGCCATAAGCAATGTAACAGTGATCACTCAATCGGTGGCTGGGAGATGTTCACCACCTCGCCCAGTATGCAGGAGGTTGTGGGTTCGATCCCGACCCTGACGCCTGCTGCTGTATATTTGGAGTTTGTGTGTGTCTCTCTCTTATCATCATTACGGTGGCTAAGAGATGTTAACTACCTCGCCTGGTGTACAGGAGGTCGTGGGTTCGAGCCCGACCCTGACACCTGCTGTTGTATATTTGGAGTTTGTGTGTGTCTCTCTCTCTCTTATCATCATTACGGTGGCTAAGAGATGTTAACTACCTCGCCTGGTATACAGGAGGTCGTGGGTTCGATTCCGACCCTGACGCCTGCTGCTGTATATTTGGAGTCCGCGTGTCTCTCTCTCTCTCTCCCTTCGTGGTCGCGTGGATTTTTTCCCGGGTTCTCCGGGTTTTCCTTACACATTTAGAATCAACGTGCGTTTAAGAGTGTTTGGCCGCTAAACATTCCCACGTGACAAGCCACCTCGTTGAGCAATCATTTGTGGTCAGGTCGCGTTGGGGCCGTCCATAAATGACGTCACGCACCTGGGGGGGGGTCAGATTTGTGACGTGTGACGTCACATCAAAATGCGCAACTTTAAATAAATAAAGACAACACGTTCTACTTAATTAAATAGACGTTTTAATAAATGTTTTCTCCTACAACATCAGTGCAGCGCCACATTAAATACGCACTACAATGACAATAGTTTAAAGCGATCTGAAGCATGTTTGATATATTTTTGGGGGGGGATAGAGCTTTGTGACGTCATATTTGAGGGGGGGTCTGACTTTTTGTGACGCCGTGTGACGAAGAGGGGGGGGGGGGTCAAAAATCGTCCAAAATCGCATGACGTCATTTATGGACGGCCCCTTACGTGATAAAACATGTTTTTTTTAATAAAAAGGTTTCAATCTCACACCGAGGACTGCACAGCAACGCCTCTGCCCGCTACGATCATTCATCGTCTTTGTAAAGCTGTGAGTCTCTTGGGCCCCCGTGTGTGAAAGTCAATGAATCTCCATGTGGGCACGAATCTCCAAAGCGAGCCTACGGTATGCAGCAGGCATCGTCGGGGTCCGGGATCGAACCGTCGAATTCCCTTTGCGCGACCAGACGGGGGAGACGGGAACCTCATTGTCACTGTAACTCGCAAGCAGACAGCCTGCCTCCTTCCGATGAAATGGGGCGCTGTGGCCCAAGCCCAGTGCCTGATTAAGCTAGTATATGTTCATCTTCTTGGTTCTTTCGGTAAAGTCACGTAGAAGGGAAATAATAAAACAATAAAAATAAAACAATAAAATATGTTTAAATAATAAAATAATAAAAATAAAACATTATAAAATATGTTTTCTTTTTCTTTTATTATTTCCCTTCTACGTGACGACTTTACCGAAAGAACCAAGAAGATGAATCCCTGCAGTCACGAAAGCTTTAAATCGAAATCTAGTATATGTTATAAAGGGGTCCTAAAATAAAAAAATGACAAAAATATTAAAACACAAATTTTTTACTTGCACAGTAAAGCAATTGTATTTTTTTTATTTGCTATACAGCCAGATAATACGACAAATCGCTAACCTTAAACGCCCAGTCGTTCGTAAAAGTTGAAGGCAGTATAGTACTATAGTAATAGAGCGAGTGCAGAATCACTGAACCCTAATTGATAGCTTGAAAGCATTTAGCGCGGGGCCCTTGAAAGTGCGGGGCCCGTAGCTACTACACATGTAGCTACTACTACACATGTAGTAGCCACTGCATTAGTAGCTACTACACGTGTAGTAGCTACTACACGTGTAGTAGCTACGAGCAGCTACTACACGTGTAGCTGCTACACGTGCAGCTACTACTACACGTGCAGCTACTACACGTGCAGCTACTACACGTGCAGCTACCACACGTGCAGCTACTACATGTGCAGCTACTACACACGTGTAGCTACTACACGTGCAGCTACTACACGTGCAGCTACCACACGTGTAACTACTACACACGTGTAGCTACTACACGTGTAGCTACTACACGTGTAGCTACTACACGTGCAGCTACTACACGTGCAGCTACTACACGTGCAGCTACTACACGTGCAGCTACTACACAGCTACTACTACACGTGCAGCTACTACACGTGCAGCTACTACACGTGCAGCTACCACACGTGCAGCTACTACACAGCTACTACTACACGTGCAGCTACTACACGTGCAGCTACTACACGTGCAGCTACTACACGTGCAGCTACCACACGTGCAGCTACTACACAGCTACTACTACACGTGCAGCTACTACACGTGCAGCTACTACACGTGCAGCTACTACACGTGCAGCTGCCACACGTGCAGCTACTACACGTGCAGCTACTACACGTGCAGCTACTACACGTGCAGCTACTACACGTGCAGCTGCCACACGTGCAGCTACTACACGTGCAGCTACTACACGTGCAGCTACTACACGTGCATCTACTACACGTGCAGCTGCCACACGTGCAGCTACTACACGTGCAGCTACTACAAGTGCAGCTACTACACGTGCAGCTACTACACAGCTACTACTACACGTGCTACTACTACACGTGCAGCTGCTACACGTGCAGCTACTACACGTGCAGCTACTACACGTGTAGCTACTATACATGCAGCTGCTACACGTGCAGCTACTACACGTGCAGCTACTACACGTGTAGCTACTATACATGCAGCTACTACACGTGCAGCTACTACACGTGCAGCTGCCACACGTGCAGCTACTACACGTGCAGCTACTACACGTGCAGCTGCCACACGTGCAGCTACTACACAGCTACTACTACACGCGCAGCTACTACACGTGCAGCTGCCACACGTGCAGCTACTACACGTGCAGCTACTACACGTGCAGCTACTACACGTGCAGCTACTACACGTGCAGCTACTACACGTGCATCTACTACACGTGCAGCTGCCACACGTGCAGCTACTACACGTGCAGCTACTACACGTGCAGCTACTACACGTGCAGCTACTACACAGCTACTACTACACGTGCTACTACTACACGTGCAGCTGCTACACGTGCAGCTACTACACGTGCAGCTACTACACGTGTAGCTACTATACATGCAGCTGCTACACGTGCAGCTACTACACGTGCAGCTACTACACGTGTAGCTACTATACGTGCAGCTACTACACGTGCAGCTACTACACGTGCAGCTGCCACACGTGCAGCTACTACACGTGCAGCTACTACACGTGCAGCTGCCACACGTGCAGCTACTACACAGCTACTACTACACGCGCAGCTACTACACGTGCAGCTGCCACACGTGCAGCTACTACACGTGCAGCTACTACACGTGCAGCTACTACACAGCTACTACTACACGTGCTACTACTACACGTGCAGCTACTACACGTGTTGTAGCAGCTACTTGTGCTACTTCGCTAACCCGGCACTGGGTCCGTGATCGAACCCTCGCCCTTCCCCGCGACCAGGCCAGGAAGACGGCCATCTCGTCGCCGCCGTAACTCGCAATCAGCCGCCTGCCTTCTGCCGACGCAATGGGACGCTGCGCACCAAGCAGAGGTCGCAAACGGGTTTTGATTCCTTACCCGTACCCGTACCCGGCCGCACCAGGGTCGCAAATGGGTACCCGGGCCGGGTACGGGTAGCCGTTCCCTACCCGTACCCGGCCGCACCAGGGTCGCAAACGGCTACCCGTACCCGTACCCGGGTATCGGGTAGGGTACGGGTATTGGGTACCCGGTTGCGACCTCTGGCCCCAAGCCATCGGGCTCGGGCGGCGGCGGTGGTTGACGTTGAGACCCATGGGCGAGTGGGTGGGGGTGGAGCTGTCAATTTACGAGGCGACGGGGATTTTGCGGCGTCGTGGAAGACGTGGGAATAAAAAATTAACCCGTAAAAACAAAGTTTTTCACTATAAATCCTTTATATGCGTGGCATCGGTTTTATTTTATTATTCATTTCTGTTTTTCTTGAGAGTTTCATTTTTATCACATTGGTATTTTAAATTAAATATGATTTTTTTTTCCTAAAAAGTGGAAAATTTTGGAAAATAATTTTCACGAAAATTAATTGTCAAGCACAACGAGTCTGTGTGCAAAATGTCAGCTCGATTGGATCACGGGAAGTGGGTTAAAAAACGACCGAAAGATTTGCACGGCCGTAAGCGCGCAAGCAAGCAAGCAAGTGAACTTAATATAAAGGATTTAAAAAAACGGCCGTCCCAAAGGTCGTGTGTCATTTCAATGCGTGCTTTCGTAATTGGTAATTGCTTGGAATTAAGTCATCCTTCACTCGGCCCCATAACTAAGGGGGTGGTGGGGGTTGGGGGATTGACTGCTGCTGCTGCTGCTGTGATGAGCCCGGCACGAGACGACTACATTTATCTTAGGGGCTTCGTGCCTCTCCCCCCCAGGGGACATTCCGCGTTTAGTTTAATTTGGCAGGATTTGACAAAATTCCATCCTAATACGAAGGCAGATATTTACGAGATCTTCCTTGGGGGGGAGGGGGGGTATAAGCTGGCGGTCCAGAACACGTGTGAGTGACTTCCACCACTTCCAAGACGTTTGGCTCGGCACGAAACCAAAACACCCTCCACGGAGGGTGTAGATAAGCCCTCGAGATACTTCTCATGGAAGCGTGAGGCAAGGCCGTAATTATAATATATATTGGGGGACACATCCCCCCCCCCCCCCCAATATTCAAATATGCTCAAAATGTCCCCTTCAATATATTGCTAGAAAAATAAATAATAGCTATGCTTTGTAAATAAAAACAACAATTTGCTAAACCTTGGCCACAATAGCTGGACTTGTCTTCATATAAATCAATGCATACATTTCTGTTCATATGATTGTGGTTATGGTTGCACTTTATTAATCCCTAATCTCTGCCATTACGTACAATGAATCAATAAATGTTAAAAAGTAAAAACAGAGCAATGTAATACAATACACTATTAGACAATATTGTACAAAAATAAATAAAAAGTCATTTATTTTTATTTTAGGCAGGAAATGAGTTTTCAAACGTAGATATTTTTCTGGATTGGGACTCCCAGACACCCTGGAAGATTTGTTCCCCCCACCCCATGTTGACTCCATTGGTGAGAAGTGTCACGGAGTGCATCAGCTGGCGGTCCAGAGCACGTGATCGCCAAGGGCAATTACATTTGAGTTTGGAGCAACAGGCCCGCTGATCGCGAGGTGGCACTCATCACACACAAAGCGCTTGCCACAAATGAACCACAAACACCTCGCTGATCTCATCAATGAGCATCAACCATCACGGGGACTCCGGTCATTATCGCACCAGCGGCTTTTGGATAGCCATCGAACAAAGGTGGTGGTCACCGCATCGCGCGCTTTCAGATGCGCTTCTACGGCCGTCTGGAACGCTCTTCCTTCCGATATAAGGAAGCCACTGGAGCGATGCCACATTTAAATTATCTAGATTGAAAATGAATTTCTTTAGAATTGCTTTTTTTATGTTTAGTTTGTTCTCCGTACCCTGAACCTCCGATTAGCTCGGTCGGCTACGCGCGGTGCTAAAGAATCTCAAAGTACACATTTGCTCAATTTGTTAGGTCAGCAAAGTGACTTGGGATGCAGTTCTACGTGAACTGGTGGCGTTTCATGATTGCGACGCTGTGGGAGCCTTTCGACTTTACCGGCCTGCACTGGTTGTCCTGTTGTGATGAACTGTTGTCGTCCTTTAACACGTGAGCATGACCGGCCCCTGTCTGCAGATGCACGTGGATAGAACGACGGTGCACAATACTTGGCCGGTGGAACTACGTGTAATAATCTCTTTAAAGTCTTTAAAAACTCATTAACGAAGCTCCTAACTGATTCATGCTTGATTGCCAACACAAGAGACATTTTAGTTTGCGGGGTTTTTGTTGTTGTTGGCTAAGCTGCGTTAAATAATTAGGTCTCTTTTTCGGTAAAGTCACGTAGGTAAAAAAGAAAACAACTAAATTAAACCACGACGTTTCGGGCGCAACACAAGCGTCCTTCTTCAGGTGGGGACAACGTGGCGAAAGCACAAACACTTAAGCGTTTGTGCTTTCGATCCTTGCAGTCACGAAAACTTCAAATCTAGAATTAGGCCTCTTTTGTTTTTGCGCATAACAGAATTTAGTTTGGGTTTTTAATTGGCCCATCGCGTCTTCTCTCGACGCGTGTTTACCTTTTCATTCAGTTTGCGTTACATTTATACCTCGTCAATGGCCATGCGTCTGAAATAAAAAAAAACGAATTAGCAGGCATTTCGACTCCTTCCCATAATATAATGTTCCTCTGCAAGTCCATGTGGTTATTAGCGGTAGGATAGTGATGAGCGCATTGCACTACCACCCAAGTTCGATTCCCATACCTGTCAACCCCTTAGCAGTGCCTTACCTTATTACAGACCAATTCAGACATTATTGGTCACCCCGTGCCCTTATACATCTCAACGTTCATTCTACACAGTCCCAATCACAAGGGAGAAACACAAACAAATAGACAAAAACATATTTTTGCTAAATTTCCCTGTACAATAATACGGGTAACCCGTGTGGGTTGACAGGGAATGGATTACCTCTCAAGGCCACCACCAATGAAGATTATCTGAACCGGTCCTGGACCTCCCCTATGTCGACTCAGCCTCAAATGAGAGCCTGGTGTGTAAACATCGCCACTTGGGAGACAAAGGCGACCGGGCGTGGTGCTGGTCACCCACCCCCTCGTGTGCCGTGCCGGCCTTCATAGGTGCTGCTCGCTAACAGCACTTGCCCCTACAGTCTGTTAAGGCTACACGGGGGATCTTTGTCTTTGTTGGGTAATTTTTTGAAAATATTAATACTGCGAATTTGTTTGTATCCTGTAGATGTCCCTCCAGATTAAACAAAAAACATATATAGTTTAGCACGTAGGCTTTCGCGAGCAATATAATTTATAATAAACATTTACAATCTGAGTAGTCCGACGTTTCGCTGGTAATTGCATCCAGCATCATCGGGCGATTTGCCAGAATGCGTGAATCAATCCTCCAGCTCCCGGTCTTAATTCGAGAAAGATGACGCCATCACTGAAGCCGTCGGGTTACAGAGATCGGAGGCGCTGGAGGGTCGTTCTTGTAATTCGCCCGATGATGCTGGATGTAATTACCAGCGAAACGTCACAGTATTAAAATTGTAAATGTTGTGGATTTACTCTCAAAAACACCGGTGGGCTGAAGTGGTAAACTAATTGGCGCGTAAAATTTAGATTTAAAGCTTTCGTGACTGCAGGGATTCATATTCTTGGTTCTTTCGGTAAAGTCACGTAGAAGGGAAATAATAAAGTAATAAAAATATAATTAAAAAAATTTCTCACGACGTTTCGACTGCAACACAAGCAATCATCATCAGGTGTGAAATCCAAAGCAAGGACATTTTTAAATATAAAAAAAAATTCTTGCTGTGGAATTTTTTTTCTTGCTGTGGATTTCACACCTGATGATGATTGCTTGTGTTGCAATCGAAACGTCGTGAGAATTTTTTTTTATTGTTTTATATATTTTTTATTTAATTATTTCCCTTATACGCGACTTTACCGAAAGAACCAAGAATATGAAATTGGCGCGTTGTTTACGTGACAAACCTTACCGGTCGTGTCGGGTGGTGGAGGGTTTATGACACAACATTAATACTTACGCGATCTAACCCTGAAACACCTTCATTATGAAAAACATTTATAAAAGTATCTAAATATTTTTTTACACGTCCCAATCAGCCGTCGTTTCAGCAGCAACACAAAGCAAATCTCCGCATGGACCGTATTGCGCCATGCACGTGTTCTCAGAGTCAGCTCGGCTCGCTTGAACCACGACACGCCGATGGTGTTGACCAGCCCGATGAGTTATAATGAATGCAACACAAGAGGACCCCCCCTCCCCCAGCCGCCACAAACCCCCCCTTTTAGGTGCAGCGGTTCGGGCGCAATATGCAGACTGCGGATGTGAAAAAAATATATCGTGTCGTGAGCTGCAGACACGGGGTCAGCAAGAGCGTCCTTGAGAGAGAGACGCAGAGAGAGGGGGAGGGAGGGTTGGTGGGAGGGAGGGGGGAGGGTGGCTGGGAGGGATGGAGGGAGGGAGGGGAGAGAGGGGAGGGAGGGGAGGGTGAGGGAGGGAGGGGAGAGAGGCGAGGGAGGGGAGGGGAGGGAGGGTGAGGGAGGGAGGGATGGAGGGTGGGAGGGATGGAGGGATGGAGGGGAGGGAGGGAGGGATGGATGGAGGGGAGGGAGGGTGAGAGGGAGGGATGGAGGGAGGGAGGAAGGGAGGGTTGGATGGAGGGCAGGGGATGAGGCGGGGGCCGCTTGGGATACGGGGATGGAGAAGCGACGGGGTAGGGAAATGAAATCGTCGCTGCGTGCGCTTGCACGTTGGACTTCTTTCGCGCCGTACGTGGACAACCGTGCTGATCGCGGAGGTGCTGGGGGACGGGCAAAACGCGCGGCGACTCGCTGCCGTGACCCTGAGCGCTGCTGTACGTGCCTGGGGTAGCGTGCGATGAGGGGGTGGAGGGGGAGCGGTGGCGCAGCGGTTAGCGCACTGCGCTGCGAACGACGAACGCCGTCGATCCGAGTTTGATTCCCGCTCACGGCCAACGGGTGAATGTGAAATCCGAACCGCCCTGGGCCTCCCCTTTAGGTCGACTCAGCCTCGAATGAGGACTGAATACCTGGTGCGGTGTGTATACACATCAGCAGAACTAGGGAGACAAAGGCGGCCGGGCGTGGACACCTACGTCGTCCATGTGCCGTCCCGGCCTTAAATAGGTTACTCACTCAAAGCACTTGCCCCAAAAACAGTCTGTTAAAGGCTATACGGGCAATCCTTACCTTTGGTATTTTTGTCGATGAGACTGTGTGCATCACCTATGTGCTTGTGTGGAGCATCTCGGACTCGCTGTGTGCCCCGTGGCACGGCACACTCGCTCACCCCACGGCTCACCCCACGGCTCACCCCACGGCTCACCCCACCGCTCACCCCACGGCTCACCCCACCGCTCACCCCACCGCTCACCCCACCGCTCACCCCAGGGCTCACCCCACCGCTCACCCCACCGCTCACCCCACGGCTCACCCCACGGCTCACCCCACAGCTCACCCCACCGCTCACCCCACCGCTCACCCCACCGCTCACCCCAGGGCTCACCCCACCGCTCACCACACGGCTCACCCCACGGCTCACCCCACCGCTCACCCCACCGCTCACCCCACAGCTCACCCCACCGCTCACCCCACCGCTCACCCCACCGCTCACCCCACCGCTCACCACACGGCTCACCCCACGGCTCACCCCACCGCTCACCCCACCGCTCACCCCACGGCTCACCCTACGGCTCACCCCACCGCTCACCCCACGGCTCACCCCACCGCTCACCCCACGGCTCACCCCACCGCTCACCCCACGGCTCACCCCACGGCTCACCCCACCGCTCACCCCACCGCTCCCCCACCGCTCACCCCACCGCTCACCCCACGGCTCACCCCACCGCTCACCCCACCGCTCACCCCACCGCTCACCCCACCGCTCACCCCACGGCTCACCCCACCGCTCACCCCACGGCTCACCCCACCGCTCACCCCACCGCTCCCCCACCGCTCACCCCACCGCTCACCCCACGGCTCACCCCACCGCTCACCCCACCGCTCACCCCACCGCTCACCCCACCGCTCACCCCACGGCTCACCCCACGGCTCACCCCACCGCTCACCCCACGGCTCACCCCACTGCTCACCCCACGGCTCACCCCACCGCTCACCCCACCGCTCACCCCACCGCTCACCCCACCGCTCACCCCACCGCTCCCCCACCGCTCACCCCACCGCTCACCCCACCGCTCACCCCACCGCTCACCCCACGGCTCACCCCACGGCTCACCCCACCGCTCACCCCACGGCTCACCACACGGCTCACCCCACGGCTCACCCCACGGCTCACCCCACGGCTCACCGCACGGCTCACCCCACGGCTCACCCCACGGCTCACCCCACGGCTCACCCCACCGCTCACCGCACGGCTCACCCCACGGCTCACCGCACGGCTCACCCCACGGCTCACCCCACCGCTCACCGCACGGCTCACCCCACGGCTCACCCCACGGCTCACCCCACGGCTCACCCCACCGCTCACCGCACGGCTCACCGCACGGCTCACCCCACGGCTCACCCCACGGCTCACCCCACGGCTCACCCCACGGCTCACCCCACCGCTCACCCCACGGCTCACCCCACGGCTCACCCCACCGCTCACCCCACGGCTCACCCCACGGCACGCAACTCACCACCCAACGCACATCTCAGCACCTCCCCCACCATTCCATGCTCGCAACGCGCCCTTGCAGTCACCGCCAACCCACGACTCCGCGTTCTCTCTCTCTCTGTCTCTCCTCCCTCTGCGCAGACAGGCAGCAGACCCCAGAAGCTGATGCTGCTGCTGCTGCTACACAGCGAGCGGTGTGGACTGCACAACAGTGGATACAGTGACGGCTGCATGATGTGTCTGTGTGCGTCTGTTGTGTCTGTGTGTGCGCGTGTCAAGGGGGGAGCCGGTGGTGCAGTGGTTAGCGCTGCGCTGCGATACGAACACGACGACCCCGTTTCGATTTCCCGCTCACGGCCAACACCGGTGACGATTATCTGAACCGGTCCCGGGCCTCCCCCTAGGTCGACTCAGCCTCAAACTGAGTACCCGTTGCGGCGTGTCAACATCGCCACTGGGGAGACAAAGGCGGCCGGGCGTGGCTTGCTGGCCACCCACCCACCCCCTCGTGCGCCGCGCACGACTTCACCGGTGCTCCTTGCTAACAGCACTTGCCCCTACAGCCCGTCAGGCTATACGGGGGACCTTTGTCTCTGTCTGTGTACGGCGGGGGGACAATGTCGGCGTGGGGTTTTGTTTTTGCTGCAGTCCGCCCGTCTGCGGACGCGTCTCGCTGCCTCCTACCGAGGGGGTTCCACTTTGGGTGAGGTGGGTTCCACTTTGGGTGAGGTGGGTTCCACTTTGGGTGAGGTGGGATCGGTGGCTTGTGTTCGTCAAGGACAGGCCGCTGCCGCTGTGGCGGCACTGCACACACGGTGTGTGTGTTTACACGTAACAGCACTCGCTGCTGTGCCCTGAGCTGTCTAGAGAGGGGATGACAATTTGTGTGAATCGGGGAGCGGTGGTGCAGCGGTTAGCGCTAGGCTGCGCTATGAACCTGGTGATCCGGGTTCGATTCACGCTCACGGCGAACACCGGTGATGATTATCTGAACCGGTCCTGGGCATCCCCTAGGTCAGCTCAGCCTCAAATTAGTACCTGGTGCGATGTGTAAACATCGCCGCTAGGGAGACAAAGGCGGCCGGGCGTGGTGTTGGCCGCCCACCCCGTCGTGTGCCGTTCCGGCCTTTATAGGTGCTACTCGCTAACAGCACTTGCCCCTACAGTCTGTTCAGGCTATACGGGGGAACTTTGTCTTTCTTTGTGTGAATGGGGGAGCGGTGGTGTAGTGGTTAGCGCGCTGCGCTACGGACCCGAGTTCGATTCCCGCTCACGGCCACCAACACTGGTGACGATTATCTGAGCCGGTCCTGGGCCTCCCCTAGGTCGGCTCAGCCTCAAATGAGTACCTGGAGCGGTGTGTAAACATCGCCAACTGGGGAGACAAAGGCGGTCGGGCGTGGTGCTGACCACCCAACCCCCTCGTGTGCCGTTCTGGTCTTCATAGGTGCTCGCTAACAGCACTTGCCCCAACAGTCTATCAAAGGCTATCCGGGGGATCTTTGTCTTTGCAACCGCAGCCGATGCCGCGTGTTAATTCGCGTCTCTTTCCCGACAGGTGAACCAACTTTAAGCAGGGCCATTGCCCGAAACGTCGCCTACACGATATCCCCCCCCTCCCCCAACCCTCTCCCTAGTTAAGGACACGCGCGCGGTGCTACACAGAGACGAACGCGTCGAGTAGCTGCGTTTGTTGTTGTTGTTGTTTACAAGCAGTGGCTCGCTGTGTTTGTTGTTGTTTGTTTACAAGCAGTGACTCGCTGTGTTTGTTGTTGTTGTTGTTTACAAGCAGTGGCTCGCTGTGTTTGTTTACAAGCAGTGACTCGCTGTGTTTGTTGTTGTTTGTTTACAAGCAGTGACTCGCTGCGTTTGTTGTTGTTGTTGTTGTTGTTTACAAGCAGTGGCTCGCTGCGTTTGTTGTTGTTGTTGTTGTTGTTTACAAGCAGTGGCTCGCTGCGTTTGTTGTTGTTGTTGTTGTTTACAAGCAGTGGCTCGCTGTGTTTGTTGTTGTTTACAAGCAGTGACTCGCTGTGTTTGTTGTTGTTTGTTTACAAGCAGTGGCTCGCTGTGTTTGTTTGTTGTTGTTGTTGTTTACAAGCAGTGACTCGCTGTGTTTGTTTGTTGTTGTTGTTTACAAGCAGTGACTCGCTGTGTTTGTTGTTGTTGTTGTTTACAAGCAGTGACTCGCTGTGTTTGTTTGTTGTTGTTTACAAGCAGTGACTCGCTGTGTTTGTTGTTGTTGTTGTTTACAAGCAGTGACTCGCTGTGTTTGTTTGTTGTTGTTTACAAGCAGTGGCTCGCTGTGTTTGTTGTTGTTGTTGTTTACAAGCAGTGACTCGCTGTGTTTGTTTGTTGTTGTTTACAAGCAGTGACTCGCTGTGTTTGTTTGTTGTTGTTTACAAGCAGTGACTCGCTGTGTTTGTTTGTTGTTGTTGTTGTTTACAAGCAGTGGCTCACTGTGTTTGTTTGTTGTTGTTGTTGTTTACAAGCAGTGACTCGCTGTGTTTGTTTGTTGTTGTTGTTGTTTACAAGCAGTGGCTCGCTGTGTTTGTTGTAGTTGTTTACAAGCAGTGACTCGCTGTGTTTGTTGTTTTTGTTGTTTACAAGCAGTGACTCGCTGTGTTTGTTGTTGTTTGTTTACAAGCAGTGACTCGCTGTGTTTGTTGTTGTTGTTTACAAGCAGTGGCTCGCTGTGTTTGTTGTTTTTGTTTACAAGCAGTGGCTCGCTGTGTTTGTTTGTTGTTTGTTTACAAGCAGTGACTCGCTGTGTTTGTTGTTGTTGTTTACAAGCAGTGGCTCGCTGTGTTTGTTGTTGTTGTTTACAAGCAGTGACTCGCTGTGTTTGTTGTTGTTGTTTACAAGCAGTGGCTCGCTGTGTTTGTTGTTGTTTGTTTACAAGCAGTGACTCGCTGTGTTTGTTGTAGTTGTTTACAAGCAGTGACTCGCTGTGTTTGTTGTTGTTTGTTTACAAGCAGTGGCTCGCTGTGTTTGTTTGTTGTTTGTTTACAAGCAGTGGCTCGCTGTGTTTGTTGTTTTTGTTGTTTACAAGCAGTGGCTCGCTGTGTTTGTTGTTGTTTGTTTACAAGCAGTGACTCGCTGTGTTTGTTGTTGTTGTTTACAAGCAGTGACTCGCTGTGTTTGTTGTTGTTTGTTTACAAGCAGTGGCTCGCTGAGTTTGTTGTTGTTGTTGTTTACAAGCAGTGGCTCGCTGTGTTTGTTGTTTTTGTTTACAAGCAGTAGCTCGCTGTGTTTGTTTGTTGTTTTTGTTGTTTACAAGCAGTAGCTCGCTGTGTTTGTTGTTGTTGTTGTTGTCTACAAGCAGTTCGCTCGCCCCTGCAGTGGCGCATTCACATCGGCCGGAGTCTGGAGGCGGACAACGCCAACACTCACGGGCACACGCTGAGCTGCTACTGCTGCTACTGCTGCTGGTGGTGGTGGTGGTTGATGTTGATGTTGGTGGTGCTACTGCTGCTGCTGCCAGCATCGTGAGAGCCTCGCAAGGGACCCGTCTCGCGTCTCGTCCAGCAGCGGGCAACGACATCATCTTGTTTAGTCGGTGCTTCATCAATCGAGATCAGCACCACGACCAGCACCATCTGCACCACCAGCAGCACCACCACTACTACTAACATCAACCACCACCAGCACCACCACCACCAGCACCAGCACCACCACCACTAGCACCACCACCACCAGCACCACCACCAGCACCACCACCACTAACATCAACCACAACCAGCACCACCACTAGCACCACCACTAACATCAACCACAACCACCAGCACCACCACTAGCACCACCACCACTAGCACCACCACCACCAGCACCACAACCAGCACCACCACCACTAGCACCACCACCACCAGCACCACCACCAGCACCACCACCAGCATCAGCACCACCACCAGCACCACCACCAGCACCACCACCAGCACCACCACCACCAACATCAACCACCACCAGCACCACCACCAGCACCACCACCACCAGCACCACCACCAGCACCACCACCAGCACCACCACCAGCACCAGCACCACCACCACCAGCACCACCACCAGCACCACCACCAGCACCAGCACCACCACCAGCACCACCACCAGCACCACCACCAGCACCACCACCACCAACATCAACCACCACCAGCACCACCACCAGCACCACCACCACCAGCACCACCACCAGCACCACCACCAGCACCACCACCACCAACATCAACCACCACCAGCACCACCACCACCAACATCAACCACAACCCACCACTTCCAGCGGCGTCTCCTCGGCGGGCCGACCTCGTCGACACCGATGAAGAAACACGACTCGGGAAAGGAAAGAGGAGGGGAAGAAGAAACAAACAACAACACAAACAACACAAACAACAACAACACAAACAACAACAACACAAACAACAACAACACAAACAACAACACAAACAACAACAACACAAACAACAACAACACAAACAACAACAACACAAACAACAACAACACAAACAACAACACAAACAACAACAACACAAACAACAACAACACAAACAACAACAAGACAAACAACAACAACAACACAAACAACAACAACACAAACAACAACAACACAAACAAACAACAACACAAACAACAACAACAACACAAACAACAACAACACAAACAACAACAACACAAACAAGCCGCCACTGCGCAGCAGCGATGTCGCGTGGGCTGGCTGCGTGAAGAGCCCCTCCCCTCTCTCCATCCCTCTCTGGGTGCCGAGGGGCCGTGCCAAGGTTGCGGCTGCGTCCGACGTCAGTGCGGTGAGAGAAAATCCACGGCGGTGGTGGGTGAGCGGTGGTGGTCGTGGTTGTGGTGGGTGGGTGGTGGTCGTGGTTGTGGTGGGTGGGTGGTGGTCGTGGTGGGTGGGTGGTGGTGGTCGTGGTTGTGGTGGGTGGTGGTCGTGGTGGGTGGGTGGTGGTGGTCGTGGTGGGTGGGTGGTGGTGGTCGTGGTGGGTGGGTGGGTAGTGGTCGTGGTGGGTGGATGGTTGTGGCTGCTGCTGAAATCTGTGAGCAAGAGAGCGGCTCACAGACTGACGCTGCCGGACCGAGCCGCTGCTGTTCGGCACAGCTGAGCTCTCTGCGCCGTCCGCGGTGTCCTCGTGGGCCACCAACAGATCGATGATTTGTTCAGCTCCGCTTCTCGCTCTGCTCGTTATTCTCTCGTCCACCCAGGAAAGTCTCCCGACTATTCTACCACGAGCTTCTCGCAGTCGGAGGTGGCATGGGGGGGTGGTGGGAGCTTAGCGCTGCGTCTCTCATCCCAATCGAGTCGCTTTTCGACGCAAACCAACTCTTCCAATTATTGTTGCCCGACTGTTGTGAACCAGTAGTCCCCCGGTCCACACCAGAGGTCGCAAACGGGTTTTGATTCCTTACCCGTACCCGTACCCGGCCGCACCAGGGTCGCAAATGGGTACCCGTACCCGTATCCGGCCGGGTACGGGTAGCCGGGCATCGGGTAGGGTACGGGTATCGGGTACCCGGTTGCGACCTCTGGTCCACACACACAAAGCGACTTCTATTACTCCCCTAGGATCTTTAACGCCACAAAAATTGTGAGCGCGGCAGCCGCTGTTATTACACACAACGACATACATATTCCACCCCCCCTCCCCCTTCCACGTATAGCCTTAACAGAGTGTTGGGGGCAAGTGTTGTTAGCGAGTAGCGCCGATTAAACGGGGCGGCCGGCACTTCTAACCGCGATTCTCTGCGTCGACAATCGGCGAATTGCTTCGAGGTTCACCCTCCACCGCGTGCAGAGACGGTGCAGTAGGCACGTGTCGGGGCTAGGTAGGGGAGTACTGTGAGTACTCTGTGTGTGTACTCTGTGTGTACTCTGTGTGTACTCTGTGTGTACTCTGTGTACTGTGTGTACTGTGTGTGTACTCTGTGTACTGTGTGTGTACTGTGTGTACTGTGTGTGTACTGTGTGTACTGTGTGTGTACTGTGTGTACTGTGTGTGTACTCTGTGTACTGTGTGTGTACTGTGTGTGTACTGTGTGTGTACTCTGTGTACTCTGTGTACTGTGTGTGTACTGTGTGTGTACTGTGTGTACTCTGTGTGTACTCTGTGTACTGTGTGTGTACTGTGTGTACTCTGTGTGTACTCTGTGTACTGTGTGTGTACTGTGTGTGTACTGTGTGTACTCTGTGTGTACTCTGTGTACTGTGTGTGTACTGTGTGTGTACTGTGTGTACTCTGTGTGTACTCTGTGTACTGTGTGTGTACTGTGTGTGTACTGTGTGTACTGTGTGTGTACTGTGTGTACTCTGTGTACACTGTGTGTACTCTGTGTGTACTCTGTGTACTGTGTGTACTCTGTGTACTGTGTGTGTACTGTGTGTGTACTGTGTGTACTATGTGTGTACTGTGTGTACACTGTGTGTACTGTGTGTACACTGTGTGTACTCTGTGTGTACTCTGTGTACTGTGTGTACTCTGTGTACTGTGTGTGTACTGTGTGTGTACTGTGTGTACTATGTGTGTACTGTGTGTACACTGTGTGTACTCTGTGTACTGTGTGTACTGTGTGTACTCTGTGTACTGTGTGTACTCTGTGTACTCTGTGTACTGTGTGTACTCTGTGTGTACTCTGTGTACTGTGTGTACTCTGTGTACTCGGTGTACTGTGTGTACTGTGTGTACTCTGTGTACTGTGTGTACTGCCGTATTCTTGTCCAGGGGAAATTTGAGTTTTCAGGTCCGTGCTGCGCACAGCCGTTTCAATGCAGACACGTTAAAAAAAAAAAATATCATTTGTGTCTATTTGTTTGTGTTTCTCCCGTGTGATCGGATTTTGTCGGATGAACGTTGAGATTTGCGAGGTCTGAATTGGCCCTTAACGAGATAGGCACTGATAAGGGGTTGACAGGTATGGTACTGTATGTACTGTAGCATGTATGTTGAACTTCTTTCGCACCGTACGTAGCCTGTCGCGCGCTAATCGGAGGGTGGGAAAGACAACAAACAAAACACACAATAACGCGATTTATGATTGAAGAAATGCATTTTCAATCAATGCTGCATGCGTGCAGCTGTTTGTATTCTCGATGTTGATTTCGTCACATCATCATCATCTTCTTGGTTCTTTCGGTAAAGTCACGTAGAAGGGAAGTAATAAAATAATAAAAATAAAACATAATAAAATAATTCTCACGACGTTTCGGCCACAACGCAAGCAGCCGTCCTCAGGTGAAGAATGAGGACGGCTGATTGCGTTGTTATTATGTTTTATTTTTATTATTTTATTATTTCCATTCTACGTGACTTTACCGAAAGAACCAAGAAGATGAATCCCTGCAGTCACGAAAGCTTTAAATCGAAAATCATCATCATCATCACAATGAAGAGCTCAGTCCCCCCTCCCCCCCGTCCCCTCCCCTCCCTACCCCGTGCAAGGCGTGTGTGCGAAACGTCGCTCACCCAAGGCTGACGCCTGAGACGCCGCGGCACTTGGAGTGGTGGCCACGTGGAGGAGACATCGATCTGCTGCACGGCCACGTGGGTGAGCGAAGCGACACGTGCCAGAAGGACCACGCGTGGATAGGCGATGAACACAGAGGCTCATTCCCATGCGGACACTTCACAGGGCGAGGACTACCCCGTTAGAGCAGTTGCACAGACATTTGAATAACAAAAAAGTAACAAAAAAATGATGAATCATAATTTTAATATTCACTTTTTTTTCTTCTATCTACGTAACTTTACAGGCACGAAAGTTTTCAGTCGAAATTTAATTGATAAAACTTGAACAGGGCCCGTGGACACACACACAAAGATAAAGATCCCCCCATATAGCCTTAACAGACTGTAGGGGCAAGTGCTGTTAACGAGCACCTATGAAGGCCGGGACGGTACACGAGGGGGTGGGTAGGCCAGCACCACGCCCGACCGCCTTTGTCTCCCTAGTGGCGATGTTTACACACCGCACCAGGTACTCATTTGAGGCTGAGTCGACCTAGGGGAGGCCCAGAACCGGTTCAAATAATCGTCACTGGTGTTGGCCGTGAGCGGGAATCGAACCCGGGTCGCCAGGTTCATAGCGCAGCGCGCTAACCGCTACACTACCGCTCCCCCATACACAGTCACACACACACACGCGCACACGCTCTCATGGGCTACAGTGCACGACTCTTCTATTCAGATAAAGTCACGGGATCTTTAGCGCGCGCTCTGAAGCAGACGCCTCGTCGCCCTATGCGGTCTATGCACTCCGCAGTACTGACCAGGGCGGACGCTGGAGTCGGAACCGCCGCGCCTCTGCAACAGCGAACCGCGTTTCCGCCGGTCCATGTCACCAACTCTCTACTCGTGATGTACCTGCATTGCGTGCGTTGAACTTCTTTCGCACCGTACGTAGTAGCCAAACCGTGCTTAATCGGAGGTGCTCAGCGTTCAAGACTGCCCCCTCTGCTCAACTCGGCACCACCGACTGCGGTGCCTGAACGTGGCATCTTGATCCGCGGGGTCCTCCAGCTCCAGCGGACAAGCAGTTCTCGTCTGGATCAAACAACGCAAACTTGAAACGAACGTTCAGTCCGGCGAGCTCCGGATCCTCCTTGGAGGACCCACCTCTGAGCTGAGTGGCCGTCTGCCAATTCCGGGAAACTCGGCGTCAGCTGAGCTAAGACTCTTTAGCTCAGCGTCACGAACTAACGCGCTCGCTCTTGGCCCAAGGAAACGTTTCCATCTGAGCGCAAGGGATGACATCTTAGGCCGGGCTCCAGGTAGCTGGCGACGTCGCAGCCGACGGAAATCGGCACTTGGCCCACGAGCCAAGCCCCTAGCGCCGCTGGATGGGGAACCTCGGCCACGCAATTAGCCCCGAGCCTTCCATGCGTTCTCCTCCAGTGGGACTCAGTCTTTAGCCCGGGGGAGTCGGGGGGTGGGGAGAGGAGCTCAACGCGAGACACCCGCGGACTCACCGTGCCCACCACGTGTGCCGCTAAGCGGCCTGTCCCATGAGCTGGCCACGCGGCCGTCAGCCGGAGGTCCCGGGGTGGCACGACCGCCTGGCACGGCACAGCTGATCATCCTTCGTCGTCGTCATCGTCGCCGCCTCTGGCTCTGCGTGGAGGTGCTTGGGTGGCGTTGTTGGGGCCTCGGGGCCCATGGGCTGTGGGGCCAGCGTGGAGCTCTCCTCCCTGCTCCGCCGACTGCTGCCCAGCGGCTGCGTGGAGACGCCGGGATCCGAGCTGCCCACCACGGCCCCCGTGGAGGCGATGGCGGTCTCCGTGCCAACGTGGATGCCCGTGCCGCAGATCCTTCTCTCGCCGGTAACACGCGCCGCCACGCGAACACCTCCTAGAAGGGCTTTCTGTGAGGCTTGTGTTGCTTCCGAAACGTCGTGATTTCATCTTCTTGGTTCTTTCGGTAAAGTCACGTAGAAGGGAAAAAATATAATAAAATTATTCTCACGACGTTTCGGCCACAACGCAAGCAGCCGTCCTCAGGTGAAGTACAGGTCTGTCGGGCAGACAGCGTCTGATGGTGCATTTTCTTTGAGTTGTTCCGACAGACCTGTTCTTCACCTGAGGACGGCTGCTTGTGTTGTGGCCGAAACGTCGTGAGAATTATTTAAGTGGTTTATTTTTATTATTTTATTATTTCCCTTCTACGTGACTTTACCGAAAGAACCAAGAAGATGAATCCCTGCAGTCACGAAAGCTTTAAGTCGTGATTTCATTTAGTTACTTTCATTTTTTTGATAATTGTTTTTTTTTACCCTTTTATCTGGTAACAAAACTGACACCTTTTTTTTTACAAGGAGTCATGTTTGCATAGACCACAATAACGGGTAAGGAATCAAAACCCGTTTGCGACCTCTGACCACCGTCCGCTCATTTCAGAGATGCTCGATCCGTGCCCCTGGCAGTCAACGCTCGACCACTCGAGCGCTTCCTGCCACGGCCATGAATCAAAGCCAGGCCGCCAGGGCATCCCCTACACACGTAAACCTACTAAGGATATCCCCTTCACCCACCCACCCCCCCCCCCCCGTATAGGCTTTAACAGGCTGTTGTTGGGGCAAGTGCTGTTAGCGAGTAGCAGCACCTCAAGTTCAAGTTCATTTCAAGTTCATTTATTAGGTATGGCCCTGTGAGCCATTCGGCTCTTGAATAGGGTGCAACCGCAACAAACAAAAACAAAAACATGAACAAAAAACATCTTAAAGTGAATATGTGACTAAGTGCAAACAGAAAATCCAAGAAAAGACAGCAAACTATTGCATAAAAAACATTGTGCACCAACACCTATGAAGGCCGGCACGGCACACTCCCACCTCCACCTCCATCCCACCTCCCACATCCACCTCCCTCCCACCTCCACCCGACCTCCACCTCCCTCCCGTCCACCTCCTTCCCACCTCCACCTGAACCAAGACAAAGATCCTCCCCACCCCGTGTAGCCTTAACAGACTGTTGGGGCAAGTGCTGTTAGCGAGTAGCAGCAGCAGCACCAATGAAGGCTGTCGGCACTGTGGCACACGAGGGGGTGGGTGGTCAGCATCACGGCCAGCCGTCTTTGTCTCTCTGGTGGTGATGTTTTGCGTAGGGGCCGTCCATAAATGACGTCACGCACTTAGGGGGGGGTCAGACATTTGTGACGGGAGGGGGGGGGTTGAGAAATGTGACGTCACATAAAAATGCGCAAATTTAAATAAATATAGACAACACGTTCTACTTAATTAAATAGACTTTTTAATAAATGTTTTCTCCTACAACATCAGAGTGCAGCGCCACATTAAATACGCACTACGATGGCAATAGTTTAAAGCGATTTGAAGCATGTTTAATGTTTTTTTGGGGGGGGGGCAGAGCTTTGTGACGTCATATTTGAGGGGGGGTCTGACTTTTTGTGACGCCGTGTGACGACGACGATGGGGGGGGGTCAAAAATCGTCCAAAATCGCGTGACGTCATTTATGGATGGCCCCATATCGCACCGTGTGTTCATTTAAGGCTGAAGCGACCTCGTAAAAAAACCGGGAACGGATCAGAGATGCTCGTCACTGGCGTTGAGCCGTGAGCGGGAATCGAACTCAGGTCACTGGATTCAGGGCGCAGTTACGCTAACCACTGCGCCACCGCTCCCTCCCGAAGACAAACGCGCACGCACTGCGGATGTGAATTGATTGGCAATCACGCTCGGATGATGTTGGAAGGGAAAATCTCGGAAGGAGAATTGAGTGAATATCGACCGGACATTCATGTGACACGACTGAATGTGCATTCCCCCCCCACCCTCCTCTCTCCTGGCGTCTTGTGATGATATACACTGTAAATGTAATAGTGTTCAGCCAGTGTAAACCGCACACAGTCTGAGTTCTATACTGCAGGGTGTGTGAACTGGTGATCGCGCAAGCGGTGACGCTCACGGCTCACCAGCTAGAAGGGCCTAGGGTTCGATCTGCGTTGAGTTTGCATGTCACCACCCTCCCCAACACCCACCCACGCCTGTTCCGAAAACATCTTGATATGTAGAGAACCGCAGAACTTGGGCAATTGTTTGGTAGCCTCGCTGCTGCTGCTGTTGCCTTCCCGGCACGTCTGTGGTCCCACAGCGATGGTGAGAGATGCAATGTTCGTCACATGACGGTACTCTATGTATGTAAGTGTTGAACAAGGGGAGTGCACAAGCGTGGTCACCACATCTGCGCCTCTATGTAAGGAACGAAACAGGTGGGCTTCTCCACAAAGCTGGCTGTCCGCCTGATAAAGCTGGTTGTAATTACTGGCGAAACGTCGTAGCTCAGACTTGTAAATGTTGCGGCTTGGCTCTCCAACACACCGGTTAGTGCTGTACTAGTACACTACACTACACACTTGCGAGGATTCATGTCTGCATTAACCACAATACTTGCAGTCAAATGTAAACAAAAACACACTATGGTTTCAGTTTTGTTGCCAGAAAAAAGGGGGAAAACCCTATTTTTTTTGTTTTTTTACGTGGTGGTTTGGCTGCTGCAGCTCCTTGCTTTTAAAATTCCTTCCCTTTATGACTGCTAACCCTACTTCCTCCCTTTGTTGCTGCTAATCCTACATAATGCACGGGCATAATATGACTTTGAGACCCCCCCCACCTCCTATGCATTCCGCAAGTAGTGACTTATCCCATATCTGCATTTTCCATAAATATGCTAAAATGCATCTGTTGATATGCAAATTCCTTTGTCAAGGCGCCCTTCTTCCTCTAACCCAGCTTAAATATACGCTGCCAAGCTTGGTGGTGTTCATTCAGACGCTGTCTTTCCGACAGCCCTGTTCTTCACCTGAGGACGACTGCTTGCGTTGTGGCCGAAACGTCGTGAGAATTGCATTTTATTATGTTTTATTTTTATTATTTTATTATTTCCCTTCTACGTGCCTTTACCAAAAGAACCAAGAAGATGAATTCCTGCAGTCACGAAAGCTTTAAATCGAAATGAAAACCCTATTATTAGTAACGAATTGCCACGTTTTGCTCACGTGCCAAAACGTTACTGTGTCGGGTGGTGGCGGGTTTAACGACACATTTACATATTTACGTGATCTAACCCTCCACCAAAACTCCCCTTTATCATGGATAATATTGGTCGCGAAAGCCTACGTGTTCAAATTAATTAAATAAGTAAAATAATAGATATTTTTTTAATCACTCGGGGAGAACACCACGCACCTCTGCAAGGGTGAATAAGAGATTGCGTGTTCGCGACACGCTTCTTACTGTAACAATACAATGCCAAGACCATATCTATTGTAAGGTTTTGTTACATTCTCGAAGACTTGTACGTATGAACGTCCGTACGTTTGAACGTCTTTCGCGCCGTGCGTAGCCAACCGTGCTAATCGTAGGTGCGAAATGCCATACTGGTGAAAGAATTAGAGTGATTGTTCAATAGTGATGGCGATGATGATGATGATTTACAATCTGTAACTCGTAGAGTTTGTCTCTCATTCTCCGAGAGAGAGAACGATTCGGAGGCGTGGGAAACCACGAGACAAGCGGGATAGTAAAGCCAGGACCGGCGCGATAACAATAAATAATTGTCCGAGTTCTGCTGTCCTACATGAGGATGTTTGGTCACCTCCACTAATGAGTGGTTGTGTGTGGTGAGAGGAAACCGGGAGTGCCCTGAGGAAGAAAAAAACCCACGTGGTGCATGGGGAACAGCCATTTAACTAATTCATGACGATTTTAATTTCCCCAAGTAAGGCCCGCTTAGCTATACAGCTTATTTTTCAGGAGCGCACTGGCTATCACAAACGATCGCTCAACGAAGTGACTCATCATCACGTGGACATTTATATCGGCCAGATGCTCTGAACGCGTGATGTTTTTTTCTGAATTTGGAGGGGAAAACCGGAGGACCCGGAGAAAAATCCACGCGATCACGGGGAGAGAGATGGAGAGAGAGAGAGAGAGACGCAAACTCCAAATACACAGCAGGCGTCAGGGTCGGGACCGAACTCATGATGCCCTCCTTGCATACCAGGCGATGTTGTTGTTTGACTTGCATCCCACTGGGATTTTTGCACACAGCGTTGGTGTAGGGTGCTTTTTCTTCAATATTTTGCTGTCTTTTCTTGGATTTTCTGTTTGCACTCAGTCACATAGTCACTTTAAGATGTTTTCTTGTTCATGTTTTAGTTTTTTTGTTTGTTGCGGTTGCACCCGATTCAAGAGCCGAATAGCTCACAGGGCTACACCTAATAAATTAACTTGAACTTGATGTAGTTAACATCTCCTAGCCGTTCTAGATTTGAAGCTTTCGTGACTGCAAGGATTCATACTCGTAGGTTTTTTTTCGGTAAAGTCACGTAGGTAAAAAATAAAATTAAAAGTTAATAAAAGTAATAATGGAAATAAAATAAAATGAGAAATCACGACGTTTCGGAGGCAACACAAGTCTCCGTCATCAGGTGGGACCGTCACAGCTAAAATGACTGCATCAAATCATGATGCAGTAATGCCTCCGAAACGTCGTGATTTTTTTTATTTTATTTCCATGATTACTTTTATTAACTTTAAATTTTATTTTTTACCTACGTGACTTTACCGAAAAAAAACATAACAGTATCTCCTAGCCACCGTTGCGAAATTATTTCACGTCGCTGTGCCGCCTTAACCCTGGCACGTCGGGAGGTGGCGATGCCGCATCACGACGGGGTCCGAGGGAGCCGTCTCTGGGGAAGCGACTCCCCCACCCACCCCCGGGGCCATCGCGAAACCAAATCGCTCGCCCAAGTCGCCTTATTGTCGCGTGCAAATTGAACTCTGCTGCAGCGCGAGCCGGTTTCCTCAACCCCCCAATGTCACTGCGAGGTCAGCAGCGAGGGCTGGTCGGTGCATCGCGCACGGGAACGTTGCGAAACTCTCTTGCCGGAGGCGTCGATGAGATGCCGCGTGTCCTGAGCTCGCCAGCAGCGCGGGGGGCGGTACAGCAACGATGTGGACCTCCACCGGGTCCGCCTGTCCTGGATAGCGTGTTGCCCCCTCGCACGCGTGGATGTTTCTAAGCGTGCTCCGGTTTTTTGTTTTGTCCCACGTGTGTAAACACGCGTTGTTAATCGACCGAGAGCGCCTTTATGTATAGAGGGCTGCAGAGCTTGGGAAATAGTTGGTGGTGGTGGTTGCTCCTCGCAGCGTGGCTGCTGCTGCTGCCTTCCCTTTCGTCTGTGGTTCCTCCTCCTGGTGCCTCTTGAGTCGTCCTCTCTCTTTCTGAGTCTTTCTCTCTCTCTCTGAGTCGTCCTCTCTCTAAATCGTCCTCCCCACCTCTCTCTCTGAGTTGTCCTCTCTCTCTCTGAGTCGTCCTCACACTCTCTCTCTCTCTGAGTCGTCCCTTCTCTCTCTTACTGAGTCGTCCTCTCTAAGTCGTTCTCTCTCTGAGTCGTGCCCATTCTCTCTGAGTCGTCCCCCGCTCTCTCTGAGTCGTCCTCACACTCTCTCTCTCTGAGTCGTCCCTTCTCTCTCTGAGTCGTCCTCTCTAAGTCGTTCTCTCTCTGAGTCGTCCCCATTCTCTCTCTGAGTCGTCCTCTCTCTCTCTGAGTCGTCCGCCCTCTCTCTCTGAGTCGTCCTCTCTCTGAGTCATCCCGTCTCTCTCTCTGAGTTGTCCTCTCTCTCTCTGAGTCGTCCTCTCTCTCTCTCCGAGTCGTCCTATCGAGACGAACCCTCTGCCAGCCGAGCGCGCGTGGTGTTTGCGGAATGGAGGAAGCTACCTGGCGGACTTTTCACGCTGAATGAATGCAGGCCCTCTTAAAATACCCAAACGGTGAGCTCGCGGAAAGTTTGTGGTGCTCCGCACGCCTGAGACGATGCCGAGGGTCAATAATCGCCGGCAAAGGCTTTCACGTCACGCACTCACAGCCCCACGCCGCCAACGGAACGACTCACTTCTCTCGACGGAACCCGCAGTCCAAAAGGGGTCATCGCAGCGACCACGCCATCGCTTCGTTCGTTCGTCCTTCTTCCTTGTGTCGCGAATGGAACGAACCCGTCACGCAGTTCGGGATTAAGGCGCGACTCCAATCCGCTGTGCCCTTGCTTGTTTTAGCCACGGTCGCAGGGAGATGTTAACTACCTCGCCTGGTGTACAGGAGGTCATCGTGGATTCGATCCCGACCCTGACGCCTGCTGCGTATTTGGAGTTTGCGTGTCTCTCTCTCATCATCACGGTGGCTAGGAGATGTTAACTCCCTCGCCTGGTATACAGGAGGTCGTGGGTTTCTTCCTGACCCTGACGCCTGCTGTGGTATTTGTAGTTTGCGTGTCTCTCTCCCCGTGGTCGCTTGGCTGTTGTACATTCCCACATGAGGATGAGCCCAGTGGCGGCTCCTGCAAAATCTCTCAGGGGGGGCAAATGTCTGGATGATTGATAAGGATAAGGTCCACCCATGCAATGGATAAATTAACAGCTTAAGCATGTCAAGGCAACTTCACTTCTTTAATATTAATGAAAAATAAAGTGACTCTTACAATACATCTCCTTGTTTGTTTCTATACTCACTATTAAAACAAACCACTCGAGTTTATTTTATTAAAGATTCCATTAGGTGGCAACAAATTATATTGTTGGATGAAACGTGCTTACGTATGATGACGTAAGCACGTATGATGACGTAAGCACGTATGATGACGTAAGCACGTATGATGACGTAAGCACGTTAGGGCGAGCCCTCCCGGAAGCCATAGAGAATGCATTGCAGCGCCCCCCGTTCGAAAAAAAACATCTTTGAATGTAAGTCTATGGGACCACTCGGGGCGATTCTCAGCTGGAGGGAAATCGCCCAAAAAGAGGCGGTACTCCACAGAACGTAGCATGACGCTGATTGGACTATATCCAGCGGCACAGTGACGGCTAGCGTGACTCTGTGGTTGAATGACATTGGTGGTGCGTCGCCCAATCGCCCTAATGAAGAAACCGCCCCTGGATGAGCCCACTTCAGTTGAGTTGTCATTTGTGATAGCCGGGTCGTTTCAGAAAATAGAGCTACGTAGCTAAAGTGGGCTTCACCTGATTTAAAGCTTTCGTGACTGCAGGGATTCATCTTCTTGGTTCTTTCGGTAAAGTCACGTAGAAGGGAATTTTTTTTATTATGTTTATTTTTTATAAAAAAATTTTTATTATGTTTTATTTTTATTATTTTATTATTTCCCTTCTACGTGACTTTACCGAAAGAACCAAGAAGTTGGCTTCACCTGGTTAAAATATATATTTTTTATCGTTGAGTTTATTTGGAGTTTGCGTGGTCTCTCTCCACATTTCGTTGAGCTATCACTTGTGATATCCAGGTTGCTACCGAAAGATACCTGTATAGCTGAATTGTGCCTTACCTCGTTTATACAGTATATATAAAAAAAAGAAGCGTAATAGTTTTTTTTATTGAAGTGGCATTCGAGACTTTGGCAGAAAAAAAACGTTGTTTTAGTTTACATTTTAAAGCCTAGACCACCGGCTCGACAGAGCTGAACGCGTGACCGTTGCTTAGAGGTCACCGACTCATTCCACACGACACGCACGCAGGGCACAAGGGGCAAGTTCATGATGTGGGGGGGGGGGGTACTGTCGCCGATAAGACATCGTGAGTGTGAGGTCGTGACTGCGGTCAGAACAGAGAGTACACAGTGCACAACGACGCAATGCCCGATCCACGAATACGATGGAGACATCATCACAGCGATACGATCCGCTGGCTCCCAACGCGGTTGTCCGCGCTGGACGACCACCTGAACGTGCAATTGTGGTCGTTGTCTCTGCATCTACAGCAGCCTTACGAAAAACGAAAGAAACCATTGGGGGTGGGGGTGGGGGGGGTTTGACAGCACGATGATGACGAGGGTTGTTTCCACATTTGTGCATTGCCCGGGGGTTGCACGTCAGGGGCCGTGCTGAAAGGCCATCGGTGACCACCCAGCAGAGGTCGCAAACAAGTTTTGATTCCTTACCCGTACCCAGCCGCACCAGGGTCGCAAACGGGTACCCGTACCCGATACCCGGCTACCCGTACCCGGCTACCCGTACCCGGCCAGGTATCGGGTAGGGTACGGGTATCGGGTACCCGATTGCGACCTCTGGGATGAAGCCATGTTGCAGGCGCGGGTGGGTTGATTCTAGGAACTTGAATTGTGAGAAGAGACAAGACGTTGGGAAATGAGTGACAAACGGTGACTCACCAGTGACTCACGGCCTACCCGTACCCGGACCCGGCCGCACCAGGGTTGCAAACGGGTACCCGTACCCGGCCGGGTACGGGTAGCCGGGTATCGGGTAGGGTACGGGTATCGGGTACCCGGTTGCGACCTCTGGTTCAAATGCTGAAGCTGCCATTTAGTCCGAGGTCAGGCTAAACCGTACAGCACCCTAATAAGGACTAATGCTTACTAAAGGATTGCGGTTACTATTTTAACGGTCATGGATTTTTTTTTCTCAACTGCCCGCTCAAAGTGCCCACTACAACCTGTGTTTTGTATGTGGCAGGTGAACACATAAAACCACCGTCATCATCATCACCATCACCACCATCACCACCACGATCCATGGGGCAGATCACCCATAGGTGTCCACTGCACATTTCGTTATTTTGGTATCCACTTTCCATCTGTCTTTGTGCCAATATGCACCAGTTAGTGCGTGCATGTTTCCCGGCACCAGTCCATCGTCGTATCGTCGGCAAGCCCGTTCTTCTGTGCGGGTTTCCTATCTTTTCTCGTTCCTTACAGGCTCAGAACCTGCTTAGCCTTTCTCTCAGTGTGATGGGTCCCGCGCTCGTTGTGTGCAGAGTTGGTCGTGGGAGAGGAAATACATTTTTTTGCAGGGCGATAAGAAACACAATAAGTGATATTTAAAATACTTTTTTTAAACACGCTTTAATGACATGCACCGTGCTAGTAATGGCAGAACTCCACGACTCCAGGAAGTGGCCACAAAGCTTGCAATAACGTAAGGAGCCGTGGTGATTTACAGCCAATGTCAGTTGAGCGTGGACAATTAGACCCAAGCCGAAACATAACATATAATAAAGGATGTAAAAAAAAATTTGATAGAATATAATATTGTCATCAGTATGACATAAGTATACCAAATTTGCAGTCGATACCACATTGGGAAGTGGGTAAAAAATGAGTTACAATGTTTGAGGATACGACAACAACAACAAAGTTAAATAAAAGCGTGTAAATAGAAACACGCGCACGCACGCACACAGCGGGCTCTAGCCCGGCTCTATAAAGGGCATCGGTGCAGGATTAGTGACGAGAGGGATGACCCCGCGTGGGTCACTCGAGGTCAAGGTGCCCCCCCCCCCCAATAACCCGACGGCGATGGGCGGCCACTTGGGGAAGGACACTGCCCCTGGTTGGGAGTTCAAGTGCGTGGTGCCGTATTAATGGATTACGTATTGGGCCAGGCAGATGCGGGGAGCGGTAGCTACGAATCCGGCTGTGAGCCGAGTTCGATTCCTCGCTCGCGGTCAACACCGGTGACGATTATCTGAACCGGTCCCTGGGCTCCCCTAGGTCGACTCGGCCTCAAATGGGGAGACAAAGGCGGCCGGGCGTGGTTGCTGGCCACCCTCCCCCTCGTGTGCCGTGCCGGCCTTCATAGGTGCTGCTCGCTAACAGCACTTGCCCCAGCAGTCTGTCAAAGGCTACACGGAGGGGGCATCTTAGCCTTGTGTGTGCGTACTGCCACGAGCCATGCCATGAGTGACACATGAACTCAACTTACGCAACTCGCCGGCAGTGGTGAGACGAGGAAGCACTGCTGAAAGCCCTCTAGTTAAACATTTCTTTTCGAAATTTTTTAAAAATCATTATCGCTGCCCTCCCAGTTGAAACCGAGTGATTAAATCAGCGAACGCTGCTGCCTTTGCCTGCCCTCATCCGAACAGGCCCGCGACAAGGAAGTGAGTGAGTTTCGCGGTCGGTGCTAACATTTTCTTTTAAAGGTACCTGAAGTGGCCATGTACGGTAAATAAACATCAGCCCCCATTCTCGCCCTGCCCGAGTTCTGGATTGGCGAGTTACATTCTGCCTATTCTTAGGTTCTTTCGGTAAAGTCACGTAGGTAAAAAATTAAAATTTAAATTAATAAAAGTAAAATAAAATAAAAATCACGACGTTTCGGAGGCAACACAAGCCTCCGTCTTCAGGTGGAACCGTCACAGCACGATTGCTGTATCAAGTAAGAGAAATTCCAAGAAAACAGTCCTTGTATATATACTGGTTAAGGGTGGGAGGAGAATTTATCTTACTTGATACAGCAATCGTGCTGTGACGGTTCCACCTGAAGACGGAGGCTTGTGTTGCCTCCGAAACGTCGTGATTTTGATTTTATTTTTTATTTTAATTTTATTCATTTAAATTTTTTACCTACGTGACTTTACCGAAAAAACCTAAGGATATGAATCCTTGCAGTCACGAAAGCTTCAAATCTAGAATTATCACATGCTGCATGTTTACCGATTCGCTATTCGCGGCCAGTTGGACTTCAGTATTCGCGGGTGTGTGCGTCGCTGCTACAGGTGCGCGCAGCATGTTAATACTGTACATGCTGCCACTGTACATGCTGCCACTGTACATGCTGCCACTGTACATGCTGCCACTGTACATGCTGCCACTGTACATGCTGCCACTGTACATGCTGCCACTGTACATGCTGCCACTGTACATGCTGCCACTGTACATGCTGCCACTGTACATGCTGCCACTGTACATGCTGCCACTGTACATGCTGCCACTGTACATGCTGCCACTGTACATGCTGCCACTGTACATGCTGCCACTGTACATGCTGCCACTGTACATGCTGCCACTGTACATGCTGCCACTGTACATGCTGCCACTGTACATGCTGCCACTGTACATGCTGCCACTGTACATGCTGCCACTGTACATGCTGCCACTGTACATGCTGCCACTGTACATGCTGCCACTGTACATGCTGCCACTGTACATGCTGCCACTGTACATGCTGCCACTGTACATGCTGCCACTGTACATGCTGCCACTGTACATGCTGCCACTGTACATGCTGCCACTGTACATGCTGCCACTGTACATGCTGCCACTGTACATGCTGCCACTGTACATGCTGCCACTGTACATGCTGCCACTGTACATGCTGCCACTGTACATGCTGCCACTGTACATGCTGCCACTGTACATGCTGCCACTGTACATGCTGCCACTGTACATGTTACCACTGTACATGTCACTCCTGCACATGTGAAACTGTCTGCGAAGAAGAGGCACTCCGTCTTCGGCTGCCCGCTTTGTCCTCAGTGTCGCTCGCCACTGCGCATTCTTTGTTGACTTTGTAACATAGTGCGCTCACTTTATAGATCTAGTTATCAACGGATCGACTGTGAGGTCCGTTCAACAACAGATAACGTGAATGCAGTCGGGGAAAGTGTTTGCGGAGAGCGCTTCCCAGCGCGCTGAAATGATAACGACTCAGTGACGTTATGAGAACACCCGGCATGCACTCGGGCTGAACGATTAATCGATTTCAAATCGAAATCGCAATTTGGAACGATGCGATTAGCAAATCGTAAAGGCTGCGAATTTTTGCGATTTGAAAAGTCCTATTGCTTTCTTATTGAAATTGTTTAATATTTTATTATTATAATTTTATTTATTTAACTTAACAATTGTTCTATGATTGTTCTATTTAAATTAAAACATTTTAATAAATACATGTTGGAAGCAATTCGTATCTTTTAACTTCTCATCCTTGCATTAGAATATATAGAGCAGCTCATATGTTGATGGTATCAGGTGGCGATGCTCCATCACATGTTTTAAATCTATCACACAGTGAATATTGAACTGAAGCTTGACTTTAAAAAATGTAATCGCAAATCAAATCGCAATATCTGTCAGAAAAATCGCAATTAGATATTTTCCCCAAATCGTTCAGCCCCCAGCATGCACCTGCAGATGAGTCGTCCTCCTCCATTCCTCACCATCGTCGTCGTCAAATCATCATCATCATCGTCTTCGTCGTCAAATCATCGCCATCGTCGTCGTGAAAAGTAAAACAAAAAACCGATGCATTACTTCGCGGGGGGTTTTACATGTTTTTCGAGATGCAAAATAAGTTCCGTGTAATCGCTGAAAAACTTTCCCTGGAAAAATCGATCGTTGCAAACAACGTGCCCGGTAAATATATGCAAATATGGCAACGTTGGGCCAACGTTACGTTGTGACGTGGTTGGGACCTTTCGATTTAAAGCTTTCGTGACTGCAGGGATTCATCTTTTTGGTTCTTTCGGTAAAGTCACGTAGAAGGGAAAAAAAAATAATTATCACGACGTTTCGGCCACAACGCATCATTCAGCCGTCCTCAGATGTTATTCACCTGAGGACGGCTGCTTGCGTTGTGGCCGAAACGTCGTGAGAATTATTTTATTATGTTTTAGTTTTATTATTTTATTATTTCCCTTCTACGTGACTTTACCGAAAGAACCAAGAAGGTGGTTGGAATCGTTGAACCAACGTCAGTCCAATGTTCCATGTTCACTAGGGGTGTTCTACTCGCAAGGCGGATTAAAATGGCATACGGCCTTTCATTTCCACCTTTGTCAGCCCACGATGTATGAAGGCATACTGCCCCCCGTCGCCATGCCTCACGGTCCTTCGATGCATCCTCGATACGCAGTGCAGTATTTGTATCGCAAACGATGTGCCATTTGGGATTCGGTTAAAGGATTTGAAAGTTGGCATGTACGGCGCGCGCGGCGGATGCTGTCCGACCGCAGATGGCTCCGACCGGGAACTGTTAAAACACCCAAAAGCATTCGCTGCATTAGTCACAGCGCACGCAGCCAGATGCAGCTCAAGATAACATTCCAAATAGAAACACGGAAACGTTACCCAACCTACACGAATCAATGTCCCGTGGCACTCCCACCTGTGTTGATGAAGCCGCTATTTAATAATATTCGAGTCATAGTCTCAAGCTTGGTCAGCCGCTAAACCTGTGGAATCAGAGTCGAGTCCGCGTCTGTGGGGTTTAACAGAAGTCGTTCTCTTGGTCGAGTCGACTCAATCAGCCAGCGAGTCCACTCTGAGTTGTTAGACGTTCGTGTGAGGGCGACTCGGGGTGACTTGGGGAGATGCGGGGAGACACGGGGAGACTCAGAGAGACACGGGGAAATTCAAAGAGACACGGGGAGACTCGGAGAGACACAGGAAGACACACGAATACACAGGGAGACACGGGGAGACCCAGGGAGACGTGGGCTGACTTGGATAGACACGGGGAGACTCAGGGAGACACGAGGAGAGGGCCCTAGACCTACATACCGCCCCTCCCCATCGCCCAATATCCGGTCAGCCGATCAATGTTTTCATGAAACCTCAACACATTCGAGGGAAATAAATAAATATGGGTGACGTTTCGGGCAATTGCCCTTGTGCAGAGCTCATAAACTGAGAAGGCCATAGAGAGGTAAGAGTCGTTAAGGGACGTCTTGCATGATACAGGGACTCCTTAACTTACGAACATGCGACTTACGAACTTTCAAAGATACGAACAAACAAGTTAATATGTCCAGTTGCCTGTTCGGACCGAGAGTCGTAAGTTCAACCGCTGCGCAATAGATGGCGGTGGTGGCATCTGCATCTACAGAACATGAAGAACCAGTGGCATCTACATCTGCAGAACATGAAGAACCAGTGGCATCTACTTCTGCAGAACGTGAAGAACCAGTGGCATCTACATCTGCAGAACGTGAAGAACCAGTGGCATCTACATCGGCAGAACGTGAAGAACCAGTGGCATCTACATCTGCAGAACGTGAAGAACCAGTGGCATCTACATCTACACAACGTGAAGAACCAGTGGCATCTACATCTGCAGAACGTGAAGAACCAGTGGCATCTACATCTGCAGAACGTGAAGAACCAGTGGCATCTACATCTGCAGAACGTGAAGAACCAGTGGCATCTACATCTGCAGAACGTGAAGAACCAGTGGCATCTACATCTGCAGAACGTGAAGAACCAGTGGCATCTACATCTGCAGAACGTGAAGAACCAGTGACATCTACATCTGCAGAACGTGAAGAACCAGTGGCATCTACATCTGCAGAACGTGAAGAACCAGTGGCATCTACATCTGCAGAACGTGAAGAACCGGTGGCATCTACATCTGCAGAACGTGAAGAACCAGTGGGATCTACATCTGCAGAACGTGAAGAACCAGTGGCATCTACATCTACAGAACGTGAAGACCCAGTGGCATCTACATCTGCAGAACGTGAAGAACCAGTGGCATCTACATCTGCAGAACGTGAAGAACCAGTGGCATCTACATCTGCAGAACATGAAGAACCAGTGGCATCTACATCTGCAGAACATGAAGAACCAGTGGCATCTACATCTGCAGAACATGAAGAACCAGTGGCATCTATATCTGCAGAACATGAAGAACCAGTGGCATCTACATCTGCAGAACATTAAGAACCAGTGGCATCTACATCCACAGGAGATGATACAACTGTTAAAGCCATTCGCCGTGTTTCGTGTACACGCCATACAACGTGTTTGGAATCGACGGGAGTAAAGTTGGACTTGCGAACAAATCGACTTACGAACAGACCTCTGGAACCCTAACTCGTTCGTAAGCAGAGGAGTCCCCGTACAGTGGTGTACAGCGAATAGCAAAAGTACCACGTTTGGCCTTCCTCATTGCTCTGGAGTCTCTGCTCACATGAGTCAACGTCGTTCAGCCCCCCCCCCCGTTCACTCGCCACAGTCGGTGGCCTTTTTGGCGGATCGTCACGCTCGGGTATAGCCGAGTAAGACAAGAGAAGAGCAGCGTGTCTGTTGCTGGACCTTGTTGAGTCAACACGATTACGACACAATTCACGTCGTTTTTTTGACACGGTGACTCTCGTTTGCCCGTTAATGACCTATCGTTTTCGGAAACCCCCACCCCCTCCTCTACCCCCGAGGGCGATAATTGAGTCAGGCAGTGTGCGGCGTTGACGATGAACGTGTCTTTCGTTCCATCACGTCATCTTGCGCCAAATAAAACGAATACAGGCAGTTCTCTACTTACGATGGAGATGCGTCACGACGACCCCATCGTAAGTCGAAAATATCATAAATCGAAGATGCCCTAGCCTACCCAGGAGTCTTAAAGAATGGTGATAATTTAGCAAAACAGAGCAATTTTCAGTACCGTACTGTATAAACTCTATACTGTATGTATTTATTAATTACAATACTGTATTGCACAGTAAAATGTAAAGGAAAAAAAAACCAAGGTAAATTCTTAGCCTACCTACAGTATATGAACTGGAATTTTTGTTGTTTCAGGAAACAATCCTATCTGCTATAAAAAACTTTTAACATGCATTGAACGTATCGTATCGTGGTGACCTTAAAATGAAATCGCTAAAGCTACGTATCATTACATGCATTGAGCGTATCGTAACGTATCATATTGTGCTGTACTCACCAAGATTCTGTCCGTCGTCTGCACACTTGAACGATGTTAGGTTGTTGATGGCAATTTTGTCGTATCGTATCGCCATCGTAAGATCGAAATATCGTAAGTAGGACCATCGTAACTCGGGGACTGCCTGCAATTATAATAATTAAAATCGACGGCACGACGTTTACAGCGTGCGCGGTGACGTCACAAGCGCGGCCTTCACTCGCCACGTGCAAGAGAGGGGGGGGGGGTCAGCGTTTGTGACAGATGTCAGGCGAATGTCAACTTAATTCGGACGCATCAACCAAAAGCAGAACGTGAAGAACCAGTGGCAGTTTTCTTCTTCTTGTTCTTTCGTATGGCATCTTATCTTAACGGAATTTACCTCGCGCCCTAAGCAAGGCGCTCTACGTGAGAATGAACGATGGCTCAACAACGCGCGCGTGCGCGCGTGCGTGCGTGTGTGTGTGCAGGTGTGTGCGTGTGCGTGTGCAGGTGTGTGCGTGAGTGTGGATGTAATGGTGATGAGACGAGGTGAGTGAAATAAACGAGAGGAAGCGATGGGGGCAAAATCTGTGACAATGATAATGAATGGATATAAATGGGTGACGTTGAAGATTGATGGCCATACAATGAGAATATGAAGAAGGTGTAGTAGTAGGTTTTTACCCTTTTAAACTGGTACAAAACTGACACCTTTATTCAAGGCATCATGTTTGCAATAACCACAACACAAGTAGTCAAAAAAGCAAACAAAAAGAAGCAACTCTGATAATGATAATGATATGCACTATCCTTGAAGTTGATTGGTATGAAGAGGGTGGTTGTGAGGGCGATATTAAGGTGAGCTAGGGAGCAATACGTGAGTTTTGAATGTCAGCAGACGGTTGTGTAGTTGAATGTAAAGGCCCTTAAACCAATCTAAGGCGTCAGTAGATGCTGTATGGATTGTATTGATGACGTCATAGTTGAATGTTAAGGCCCTCAACCAATCCAAGGCAGCAGTAGATGCTATATGGAGTGTATTGATGACGTCATAGTTGAATGTTAACGCCCTTCAACCAATCCAAGGTGGCAGTAGATGCTGTATGGATTGTATTGATGACGTCATAGTTGAATGTTAAGGCCCTTCCACCAATCCAAGGTGGTAGTAGATGCTGTATGGATTGTATTGATGACGTCATAGTTGAATGTTAAGGCCCTTCCACCAATCCAAGGTGGTAGTAGATGCTGTATGGATTGTATTGATGACGTCATAGTTGAATGTTAAGGCCCTTCCACCAATCCAAGGTGGTAGTAGATGCTGTATGGATTGTATTGATGATGTCATAGTTCAATGTTAAGGTCCGCCAGGGTGTTCAGGCGGTCTTCTGTTTACGACGGTTCACATAACGCCGCTCGGTTTCGATTTACGACGGATCTTCCGACGCAACTCCGAACGCATTAGAACAGTCTGATTTCCCACGCGACTCAGCGTGTATCTTCTGTTAATTCTCAAGTGGTTGTGTGTGTGTGTGTGTTTTAAGCCCGATTATAACTCGTTAAATATGGCCGCTAAAAGGCGAGGGGGGACACACACATACACACACACACCAGCAAGTGATGTTTCTGCTGTTTCTAGTTTATGTGGAAAGCAGGGTTCGATATACGACGATCCGATTTACGACGGCCCCCTTACCACCCCCCCGCCCCCCCCCCCCCAGTAACGCGTAGGGTAGTGAAAGCGGAGACCCGTCTGTTCAATTTCAGTTTATTTTGAATTACCCCGTGAGCCAAAAAGCTCTTACATAGGGGTTCCCTCAACAAAAAACAACACCGCTTATCCGACAAACGCGACAAGCCACAGTAAAATACATCAATAACAAACATTAACAGATGAGCGAAAAAAAATCGCAAATCATAATCGCAGGATACAGTTTTTTTTTATCAAATAAAATGCAAGTTAAATATAGGTTATCATCAAATAGCACGTTTTATCTCCAAAAACGCGTTGCTCATTTAAATCTGCCATATTCATTGTAACGCAGATACGGCCTAAAACACGATGGCACGAACCCAATGACATCGCCCTCGCCTCTCGCGTAGTTTCGACGACCTCTGCCGCTGCGTTACCTCTCGGTTCGCGGGCAGCCGTCTGCCCGCGTGAACTTTTACCACCGAGGGCTCTTGGTGCGTGTGGGAGGGGGGGGGCACGCGGTCACACTTCCATTCATTCAACGCTGTAGGTCCGATGCGGTGTGTGGGGTTGGGGCGGAGGAGGAGGGAACGGGGAGGGTGGGGAGGGCGGGCGGCAGCGTGCTGGGTGGTGGTGTTGGTGGTGAGTGGGCGGTTTCGTTGCTGATGGGTCGGTCCCAACTCTTTAGCCCTAAACTCGTTTGGCTACCTCCGGCTTGTCAACACACGCCGGCTGGCAGCCCTCCGAGGATTAAAAGCGGCAGCAGTTGGTGACATGGAGGAGCATCTCTGGAACTTTACACTGCGGCTGTGCTGACAGAATTGTTCTGTCCATCATCATCATCATCGTCGTTGTTGTCGTTGTGTGCGACGCTCTGTGTGTACACACACACACTCGTCACAAGTCACACGTGTCTCTGCCTTCACCTGGCGGGAGGGGGGTAAGTTGTGTTCATTTATTCGTTCCAGTTTTCGTGCCCGACACTCGTTTCACGCTCGCGCGTTGAGCGCGTTCGCATCTCGAGTACGACGCTTCCGTGACGGGCTGTGCGCGGAGGAAAAAGCGGACGGGAGGGACAAACCCAAAGAAAAAGATGACTGCTTTTTGGCCTGATGCGTCCGAATTGAAGTTGACATTCGGCTGACGCGTGTCGCGAACCCTTCACGCGGGCGCGGCGAGTTGAGGCCCCACTCGTGGTGTCAATGTCGTGCCGTCGAGATGAATGATATCTATGTTTGGCGCAACGTGACACTTGGAACGGTCGTTTTTCACGGTTTTTTTCCCCAACCCTTTTAAACTAACAATATCTATCTCGTGACAAACGTACGGTGACGTCGTCGTCACGACGCTGTTAAATGCGACAAGAAAAAAATGAAATATATTTCCGGCGAAGTTTTTTGGGCAATGTTTTAAAGTGCGGGTGGTGTTTTTGGATTGACCCTTCCCAGGTCCACACATTCATTGACTCGAACCAAGCGATGGTGACAGCCAAAGGGGGTTATTGACGCCGAGCGTAGAGAGACTGCGAGAAGGGCTGCGTGCAGATGCAGCACTTGTCGTAGTTAAAAAAAGAGCGAGAGAGAGAGCTACATGGAGTAGGAAGAGAGAGGGTACAGAGAGAGGGGGGGCAGAGAGAGGGGGGGGGGGCAGAGAGGGGGGGGCAGAGAGGGTGGTAGAGAGGGTGGTAGAGAGAGAAGGAAGGGGTAAGGGGAGCAGAGCGAAAAATATTTAGTTAAATCTTTCATTTAAAAAAAGGGGGTGGGGGGGGGGTTTACGTAAAGCAAAACATAAAAAAACGAAATGATGAACGAAGCAAAGTGCCGAATACACCGAGCATCTTCTTGTTTCCTCTGATCGTAAAAAAAAAGAGAGAACGAGAAAGAGAGAGAGAGGCACTCAGCTTGTTGGCATGCGTACGTCTGTCCGCACGCCACAGCTCACGCGAAACAAGCGGCGTGGACGCCCGATTGCCAGTACGTTCCACGTGTAACGTTGATCTTCCTTTCGTAACGATTTGGTTCTTTCGGTAAAGCCACGTAGAAATTAAATAATCATAGAATACGACGTTTCGATTGCAACACAAGCAACCATCAGCAGGTACAAATTATGCATTATATTTCCAAGTTTACTAAAAAAAACATTCATTTATTTCTTATTATTATTTAATTTAATTTCTACGTGACTTTACCGAAAGAACAAAATAGTAATTCCTGCAGTCACGAAAGCTTCGAATCTAGTTCCTTTCGCAACTTAAGCCAAAGCCGCGCTTGCGGGAAAAAAAATAAAAAAAAATCTCGCCGCTAGAACCACACTGTCAAGGGCAAGAATGAAACAAAAAATGGATTAAAGTCAGTCGAAGTTGGGCTCGCTGATCCTGTCAAACCAGTTGTGACGTTCAGGCATCGCCGTCTCTCCGTGTGGCCTCCTGAGCCGTGACGAGCAGCACGTGACAGCGTGCTGTTGTGGGGGGGGGGCATTCCCAGAGAATGTAGCGGGGTTCCCCAAACCCCCAAACCCCCACCTCGGGATATAGGGCGTTTTGGAGAGCCCCCTTCTAAGGGGGTATTTGGTCTACGCTTCCACGCTGGCCTGTATGCGTTTACTGTAGTGTTGAACTTCTTTCGCACCGTACGTAGCCAAGCGCGCTCGTCGGAGGTGCGGGGGAAGGGCAGCAAACTGAACACTAAAAATAAATTAAATTTCGATTTAAAGCTTTCGTGACTGTAGGGATTCATCTTCTTGGTTCTTTCGGTAAAGTCACGTAGAAGGGAAGTAATACAATAATAAAAATAAAACATAAAATAATTCTCACGACGTTTCGGCCACAATGCAAGCAGCCGTCATCAGGTGAAGAACAGGTCTGTCGGGGAGACAGCGTCTGGTCTTCACCTGAGGACGGCTGCTTGCGTTGTGGCCGAAACGTCGTGAGAATTATTTTATTATGTTTTATTTTTATTATTTTATTACTTCCCTTCTACGTGACTTTACCGAAAGAACCAAGAAGATAAAAATAAATTCGGAAGAAATGAGTTTGTCAATCTATGCCAGGGGTGGGGAACGTCTGGCCCGCGGGCTGTATGAGGCCCACGAAATCATTTGGTGTGGCCCTGCCAAGGCAACCGCAGGCGGGACTCGAAATTCAATAAATCTAGGAGCAAACCTGGAAAATCAATTGCGAGTAGCAACATCATCAATACCAGCTAACATCATCACACGCCGCGCCAAAGAGAAGCAGTTCCAGCCATCGCATTAGGGGCGAGTTAATTAAATGTTTGACCAAATAAAACAGGCTATTTTTTTTAAGTTGACGATTTTGTATGGCCCGCGAATGATGTTATACATATTTCTAGATTTGAAGCTTTCGTGACTGCAAGGATTAATATTTTTAGGTTTTTTCGGTAAAGTCACGTAGGTAAAACATTAATAAAAGTCACAGCTGTGACGGTTCCACCTGAAGACGGAGGCTTGTGTTGCCTCCGAAACGTCGTGATTGTTATTTTTATTTTACTTTTATTAATTTTAAATTTTTACCTACGTGGCTTTACCGAAAAAAACCTAAGAATATGTTATAAATATCCCAATGGCCCTTGGCAGTAAAAAGGTTCCCCACCCCTGATCTAGATGATGATTTAAAAGCGCTTAGCTCCAGTGGCTTTTCTAATATCGGAAAGAAGAGCGTTCCAGACGGCCGCGGAAGCGCGCCCTAAATGCGCGTCATGTGGTGACCAACTAACGCGGACCTGCCGATCGACACGAAGCGAACACAACAATAATGATGATAATAATGATGAATTATAATAATAGTTTACAGTGCTTTGTCACTCCACTGTTCGTTGAAGTGTTTTTACTGGTAGGAACCCACTGGTTCCACCAGCCCACGGGATTATTGTATCCGTCCGTCGTGCAGGGAGGGGCTGGGTGGGGAGGGGAGGGTGGAGAGGGGCTGGGTGGGGAGGGTGGGGAGGGGCTGGGTGGGGAGGGTGGGGCTGGGTGGGGGGTGGGAGGGATGGGGCTGGGTGGGGAGGGGCTGGTCACCCCGTGGTGCCAATATAAAACTCAACGTTTAACCTACTCACGCCGGCTTGTGCCCGCCCTCACAGTCGGGCATATTTGCGGAATACACCACGCCGCCGTTGACCCTGGCCATTGACCGAGCAACCCAACGTTCCTAGCAGCTCCCTCCGCAGGAATGTGTTAATGCCGTGTCGGGTCATGATGGGGGTTGTTTGACCATACTTCACCGTGCTGGTTATTGCAGGTTGGTAACGCAAGGACCGGTTCAGTTATCACGTAGCACCGATGTTCGCCGCGAATCGAACTAAGTAGGGTGACTCAAGTTTACAGTGCAGTGCGCTAACCGCAGTGCCACTACTCCACCCACCAGTGTACACAGGGGGTGGATTTCGGTGTTGGATTAACAGTACGGTAGAGCGTGACATTTTCACCCAATTGCTAATTTTACACATTTCATTGAAGTTCAGTCACCCTGAGTGGTGTTCATTAGGGCGGTGTCTGCAGTAGGCCCTCAAAATATCTGGCTCGTTCATGGGCGGGGTGCACCGGTATATATTTGGGTTTTTTTTATTATTTTACAAACCCCAGTTATAATTGGTTTTTTACCCTTTTATCTGGCAACAAAACTGACACCTTTTTTACAAGGAGTCATGTTTGTATCGACCACAATACCTGCAGTCATAATGCAAACAAAAACATAACTCTGATAATGTGCACTGTCCTTGAAGTTGATTGGTCCACACCCGAGACAGCTTTCCTTAGAGCCTAGTCTCACGTGGTGTTGGACCAGATGACGCCAAAAGGCGCACAACTCAAAGACAATGAACCATCAGAGTATGAGAGCTCGGGGCAAGCATTTACACCATTGGAACCTCATTTGCCAGTAAAAAATATTATAATTGTTTTTTTACCCTTCTATCTGGCAACAAAACTGACACCTTTTTTTACAAGGAGTTATGTTTGCATAGACCCCAGTTACTTCCATGAATACCATTTAGCCCATGTTTAGCTTGACGTCAGCCACGGATAACATCATATCATCAGAGTATAGAAATCTGCGATGTTGCTGCTCAGCGTCACGCTTTCACCATCGCTTTATCTCTGCACTGGTAAACTTTTCCAGCTTTGGGGAGTTATACAAAAACATAGCAATCGATGTTTTATTTTATTTTTAGTAGCCTCCCTCCTCCCCTCCTCCCAAAAAGCCCCTTTCTGTAACACGCGGGAAACGGGATTCATCCGCTTGCGGTAATTTCAGGGAACACGCGTCAGAGGCAGTGGCGAGAGGTCAAGTTGAAATGAGTGGCGTGGGCGGCGTGGGTAGCATGGGTGGCATTGATGACATGGGTGGCATTGCGTGCCATTGGTGGCATTGATGACATGGGTGGCATTGGGTGGCATGGGTGGCATTGATGACATGGGTGGTATTGGGTGGCATTGGGTGGCATTGGGTGGCATTGGATGGCATTGGGTGGCATGGGTGGCATTGGGTGGCATTGGGTGGCATTTGATGACATGGGTGGCATTGGTGGCATGGGTGGTATGGGTGGCATTGGGTTGCATTGGGTGGCATTGGGTGGCATGGGTAGCATGGGTGGCATTGATGACATGGGTGGCATTGATGACATTGGTGGCATTGGGTGGCATGGGTGGCATTGATAACATGAGTGGCATTGGGTGGCATGGGTGGCATTGATGACATGGGTGGCATTGGGTGGCATTGGATGGCATTGGGTGGCATGGGTGGCATTGGGTGGCATTGGGTGGCATTGGGTGGCATTTGATGACATGGGTGGCATTGGTGGCATGTGTGGCATGGGTGGCATTGGGTGGCATTGGGTGGCATTGGGTGGCATGGGTAGCATGGGTGGCATTGATGACATGGGTGGCATTGATGACATGGGTGGCATTGGGTGGCATGGGTGGCAGTGATAACATGAGTGGCATTGGGTGGCATGGGTGGCATTGATGACATGGGTGGCATTGGGTGGCATTGGGTGGCATTGGGTGGCATTGGATGGCATTGGGTGGCATGGGTGGCATTGGGTGGCATTGGGTGGCATTGGGTGGCATTTGATGACATGGGTGGCATTGGTGGCATGGGTGGCATTGGGTGGCATTGGGTGGCATTGGGTGGCATTTGATGACATGGGTGGCTTTGGTGGCATGGGTGGCATTGGGTGGCATCGGGTGGCATGGGTGGCATGGGCGGTTGGCCCACGGGGCTTTGTGCTTGGGCACTGCCGAGATCCTGGCCCAGAATCCCAGAATGTCCGAGGCGGCAGTGGAGTCTCAAGCTTGACGGCCACCGCTTTGGGCACCAACAAGGGGTCGGCAACCCACGTCAACCCGCGTCAACCCGCGTCAATCCGCGGCTCTTGAGCGGCGCGTGCGGCTCTTTAAGGGCCGCTTAGTGACGTTGATGATGACCCCCGGCACCGTCTCGCGTTCACGTTGCAGTGCGGCTCTTGAAATGTTGAGGTTTTTTTTCTTTTCGTTTAACCGAATTTCGAAAAAAAACACCTGTCTCCTCTTGTTATGTTGGTTGCCGACCCCTGGCCAACAAAGACGTTGTTACTGCAGTGATTGGACAGAGTGGACCAGAAGTTATGTGACCCCCCCCCCCCCACAATTACTAAACCCCTAACATTAAATTTTCCTTCGTATATTCATTTCCGTTTTAAATAAACCGTACTTTCAATTTTTAAATAATAATTAAATGGGGGGGGGGTCACAATACATCTGGACCATCCTGTACAGTATTGAAAATGTACAGCAGTGCAGTATTAGGAAGTGGTGGGGTGGTAGTGGGGTGGTTTTGGGGTGGTGGTGGTGGGGTATTGGTGGGGTGGTGGTGGTACGGTGGTGGTGGTACGGTGGTGGTGGGGTGGTGGGGTATTGGTGGTGGTGGGGTGCTGATGGTGGGGTGGTGGTGGTGGGGTGGTGGTGGGTTGGTGGTGGTGGTGGGGTGGTGGTGGTGGGGTGGTGATGGTGGTGGGGTGCTCATGGTGGGGTGCTGATGGTGGGGTATTGGTGGTGGTGGGGTATTGGTGGTGGTGGGGTGGTGGTGGTGGGGTGCTCATGGTGGGGTGCTCATGGTGGGGTGCTGATGGTGGGGTGGTGGTGGTGGGGTGGTGGTGGGTTGGTGGTGGTGGTGGGTTGGTGGTGGTGGTGGGGTGGTGATGGTGGTGGGGTGCTCATGGTGGGGTGCTGATGGTGGGGTGGTGGTGGTGGTGGGGTGCTGATGGTGGGGTGGTGGTGGGGTGGTGGTGGTGGGGTTGTGGTGGTGGTGTGGTGGTGATGGTGGGGTGGTGGTGGTGGGGTGTTGGTGGTGGTGGGGTATTGTAGGTGGTGGGGTATTGGTGGTGGTGGGGTGTTGGTGGGGGTTAGCCTCGGGCAAGCGTTGAGGGCGAGGCCTTCATGACACTCAGCCGCCCCGCGAACTTCGTGCGACTTCAGCAGGGCAGGGCGACGACGGAGTCTCAGGCACACGAACTTAAAAGTCACTCGCTCACGTCCCTCGATGTGTCACTGCTCCCCCCCACCGCCCCCACCGCCCCCCACCTTCGAGTTGTCAAAAGAAGCAGCAACAAGAAGGGAAAAAAACGGTCCCACTGATCTTCGTTGGGTCCTTCAAATATTTACACAGCGTCAACTCACGGTTACACGGCGCACGCGGCTACTTTAATGTTGTGGGGGATTTAACAGCAACATCAACAACAACACGTTTTACCTCTTCCATCCTGGTTCCCGATTAAATACTCACGGTTGGTGCGCGCGAGTAATTTCTCAAGTCCATTCACTTGCGTGGAGGGTATATCCATCCGTCCATTTTTTTGTTTGCAGTTTAGACCAAAAAAACTGAAATATTTCTCGGGCTTTTATCACAAAAAGCCATAACTGCGGTGTTCCTGCAAATATGCTTCAACCCAAATTACCGGTGAAGGATCTCGGCACGAATAAATTCCTACCGCCACCCTAGCACGGATGCCACTTCTCCGAACTGTACCTGGTTTACTGTACCTGGCCAAACCCGGACAGGTGCCAACCTGTCGACACTGAGCGATTCCTACAATGGTGGTCGTGGTGGTGATGATGATGATGAGGCTATTCAGAGCAGATCCGTGCAAGAATTGTGCCAGCTGGCTGTGTTGAACTTCTTTTCGAGCGCGGTACGTAGCCAACCGTGGCAATCGGAGGTGACGGAAAGGTGAGGTAGAATCGGTGACACCTGGCTCTGTAAATGGTCTCTTGAAAAAATGTAAAGAGGCATTTGTGGTTTGCAACAGTGGCGTAGCGCTTAGCGATCTGCGTTGTGAACCCAGCGACCCGAATTAGATTCCCGCTCGCGGCCAACACCGGCGACGATTATCTGACCCGGTCCTGGGCCTCCCCTAGGTCGACTCGGCCTCAAATGTGTACCTGGTTGCGGTGTGTAATCATCGCCACTGGGGAGACAAAGGCGGCCGGGCGTAGTGTTGGCCAACCCACCCCCTTGTGTGCCACAGTGCCGCCCTTCACAGGTGCCACTCGACGACAGCACTTGCCCCAACAGTCCGTGAAGGCTACACGGGGGATCTTTGTAGTGCGCTGAGTGGCATGGGCTCTCGTGTAAGCCATGGATTTGGACTTCCCCCCCCCCGCTTCCCCATGTCCAATTCATCCTCGGCTCGTAGCCCGGCACCTGGGGCCCTCTCCACCGCCTGCACACTCGACAGCTACACCAGGCGGGTGACTGACAGGGGAATGCTTTTGCTCTGTTGCTGCTGTGAAAGCGCAATCGGGGGACAGAGTCAAAGCGTGTGGTCGCGTGTTTGGCACAGGGGAGGGCCTCTCCCTGGGGCTAACACGCGCGCGCGCCACGCACGCGGTGCCACCGCTCGCCCAGCGACATAAAACAAAACACGGTGACGCCTAAACGTACCGGCAAACGCTGTCGACAAGGAGGGTAAACTATCATCAAGGGAACTCCGCTCATCGCAGCAGCAGCAGCAGCGGGGGCTTTTGGCTGGTGGCCTTCGAACAAAGGCGGCGGTTACCGCATCGCGTGGCGCTTTCAGATGCGCTTCTGCGGCCGTCTGGAACGCTCTTCCTTCTGACAGTGAGAAGGCAGTGGAGCTATGCACATTTAAATCAGCTAGATTGAAAACTCATTTAGTTTGAGCTGCTTTTTGTGTTTAGTTTGTTGTTTTTACCCCGCAACTCATATTAGCACGTTTGGATAGTTACGGTGCGAAATAGGTTCAACATACAAAGATCCCCCGTATAGCCTTAACAGACAGTTGGGGCAAGTGCTGTTAGTAAGCATCTATGAAGGCCGGCGCGGCACACGAGGAGGTGGGTGGACAGCACCACGCCCGACCACCTTTGTCTCCCCAGTGGCGATGTTTACACACCGCACCAGGTACTCATTCGAGGCTGAGTCGACCTAGGGGAGGCCCAGGACCGGTTCATCACTGGTGTTGGCCGTGAACGGGAATCGAACTCGGGTGGCCGGGTTCATAGCGCAGCGCGCTAACCGCTACACTACCGCTCCCCCATACACAGACACACACACAGACACATACACACAGACACACACACAGACACACACACACGACCACAGACACACACAGTCGCACACGTGGATTGGCATGATTATCATATCGCACGCGGCTTGACAGTTGACATTCATTTGAAATTCACAGCCACGTTTGGCTACTGATGCCATGATGAATAATTCACGAGTATAGTATTCTTTGTAACTGTGCTACAATTAAACAATCATAACATATGGCCGCTGTGCATCGGTGCCCTAGACAAAGCAGGGATTATTTTGGGAACGTTGTAATGAATTATCATAAATCGATATTTGCTTAATTATTGGCTTGCTTAACTCTTATATTTGTTGTTGTTGTTGATGGAAACTTGCGTGTGTTGGGGTAAAACATGGGTGTCCCTCCCCCCCATTTGCTCTCAAGACATCTCGCCTGCTATACAGGAGGTCGTGGGTTCGATCCTGACCCTGACGCCTGCTGCTGTATATTTGGAGTTTGCGTGTCTCTCTCTCCGTGGTCGCGTGGATTTTTCTCTGGGCCCTCCGGTTTCCCCCTCCACGTGCGTTTAGAGCATTTGGACTTAAAAAAAAATGTGCTACGTAGCTCAGCGTGCCTGACCTGGTAAGATAACAACAATTGTTTAGTTTTAGTTAAAAATCCGCCCGAGTGCAGCATTTGGCTGCTGCTCTACATTGCCCACGTGATGATGATAAGCCACTTCGTTGAGCTTTCACTTGTGGTAGCCAGGTCGCTTCTGAAAAAGAGCTACACAACTTAGCGGGGGGCCCTACCTGGTTAAAGTAAAAAATAAAAGTTTCGTTTAGAATACGCCCGAGCGGAGGTCCTTCTGCCAGCAGCGTCGTGAGCAAGCCACTGCGACGAGGGCTGCCCTTCGACCTTTACAGCCCCCGTGTGTGACTGCCCGTTTGAGATGGTCATCGTAACAACGCGCCTTTGTTTTTGTTTTTCTTTCCCGTTGCAAACTTTCAGTTTCGGACGGCGGCGGCTGCGGCGATTCTTGCGCCAACCCCTCAGTAACCGGGGGGCGGAGGGGGCGGAGGGGGCGGAGGGGGCGGAGGGGGCGGAGGGGGGGGGTGAACAAACCAAAAGCGAACGAACCAAACCCCAGCCCCCTCTCCCCCCCTACCAACAAAAAAGAACTAACGAAAACCCGGTTTATGAAAGACAATAAAAACACGCGAGCAAGCCGTGGAAACCCAGCCAAGCCCCAGCAGCAGCAGGAGCAGGAGCGTTGTTTGTGAGTTGGCGAGAGGCACGAGCGTGTGGGAGACGCGCTTGGGAGACGCGAGCGATGTCCAGCCGGCGAGTGAAGAGGGACGCCTCCTTCACGGGGCACAGGGACCGCATGTCGCTCCGCCGCGACGCCGTCGTGCCCTCCGTGGTGCTCAGCTCCGACGTGAGTACACTGAGTTTCCGCTCCAACGTGAGTACACTGAGTTGTTCCGTGAGGACATTGAGTTCCACTCCGACGTGAGTACAATGAGTTGTTTCGTGGGTAAACTGAGTTGTTCCGTGAGTACACTGACTTCTGCTCCAACGTGAGTACACTCAGTTTTGTGGGTACACTGAGTTGTTCCATGAGTACACTGAGTTCTGTTCCAACGTGCGGTCACTGCGTTCCGTGGGTACACTGAGTTGTTCCGTGAGTACACTGACTTCTGCTCCAACGTGAGTACACTCAGTTTTGTGGGTACACTGAGTTGTTCCATGAGTACACTGAGTTCCGTTCCAACGTGCGGTCACTGCGTTCCGTGGGTACACTGAGTTGTTCCGTGAGTACACTGGGTTCCGCTCCTCTACGACACAGAGTCACGCTCTGATGTGAGTACCGGAGTTCTGTAAGTCCACCGTCTCACGCTCCGACGTGAGGACACCCCGAGTACTCCAGAGTTCCACTCGGGACGTGAGTACACCGAGTCGAGCCCCCCGTGGGGGACTGCAAGCGGCCGTGCCGGGGGTCCTCGTGCCATTCTACGACCCCCCCCCCCCAAATACAGAGGAGGTTCGGGCACATACGTAGAGGACGGCAGAGCATGGGCGATTGCCGGTAGCGCCGGATTACCGCCTGGCTGTGGACCCCCCAGCGATCGCGAGGTGCAATTTGCACGGACTATGCCGTATACCTGGACACATTTTTACTCTTGAGTTCGTCGAGGGAGCTAAGAATTTCATGGCAGCATTGGGGTAAGCAACCGGGAGCTTCCAAACTCATTGCGGCAGGAGAGTGACGTAGATATATCAAGGGGGGAGAGGGCACGTCATGAACAAAATACAAACGACGGAATGTTTTTTTTACATTTGGGCGGGCAGGCTGACGCAATGGTGACGCCCGTGCCTCGCAGCCAGAAGGTCCTGGGTTCGATTCCTGATACTGACACTTTTCAGGGTGGATTTTGTATCCTCTCCCCCAGTTCTGCATTGGTTTTCTCCAGGTTCTCCCTGAAGTTCTTTCCAAAGCTAAATAGATCGCCTGCCGCTGGGGCGCACTGCTGCACGGTATATATATAATGTAACAACACTTTCTGTGCCGTATCTGTTAGAGAGGAGATTACAATTTAGCGGTGTGTGTGTGTGTGTTGTTTGAGCGGTGGTGTAGCGGTTAGTGCGCTACACTACGAAACTGGCGACCCGGGTTCGATTCCCACTCACGGGCAACACCAGTGACGATTATCTGAACCGGTCCTGGGCCTGCCTCCCCTAGGTCGACTCAGCCTCAAATCAGTACCCGGTGCAGTGTGCAAACATCGCCACTGGAGAGATACCCACCCGCTTGTGTGCTGTGCTGGGCTTCATAGGTGCTCGCTAACAGCACTTGCCCCAACAGTCTGTCAAAGCTATACGGGGGACCTTTGTTTGCATGTATATGTTTGAGAGTGTGGTTGCGTGTGTGGCTGTGGTGGAGTGAGAGGGCTGGTGACGATTAACAGGTGAAAAGGAGTTCAGGCCGCACGCTTATCTGGAGTTGGCATTCTCCCGTGGGTTGCTACCCCGAGGTACAGGTAACCGGCACGGCCCAAGCGGAAGCACGCTCACCGCTCGTCACAGAGGTCCATGGCTCGAACCCGTCGGGCCGCCTTGGTTATTACCCTGCGTGTGTTGAACGAGAAAATATCGCGCGTCATCTGTTTCGAAACTAACAAGCCGCATAATGGTCCAAATATTTCCAAATTCCAAGATTACTCAATTGGGATAATACTGCAGTCTGTTTGTATGTATGTTGAATTTATTTTGCACCGTACGTAACCAAATGTGCTAATCGGAGGTGCAGGGGAAGGACAACAAACTAAGTACAAAAAAGAATTTCTGAAGAAACGAGTTTTCAATTTCGACTTAAAAAGTGCATAGCTCCCAGTGGCCTCCTCATAGTTAGTCTCGACCATGGGCCACCTTCCGTGTTAGCGGCATGTCATGCCACACGCATGAAGTGTGCGTGCTTCTCACGCGGACCACGAGTCAATATTTTAGCGGCAGGGGCCGATGGGTGCGAGATGGTAAACTTCTAGCGGTAGGCATTTATTTTATTTTATTTTTTACCTACATGACTGAAACGAAAAAACCAAAGAGTATGAATCCTTGCAGTCACGAAAGCTTCAAATCTAGAATTCTAGCAGTAGGCTTCTAGTGGTAGACTTCTAGCGGTAGGCCTCTAGCGGTAGACCTCTAGCGGTAGACCTCTAGCGGTAGGCCTCTAGCGTTAGGCCTTTAGCGGTAGGCCTCTAACAGTAGGCCTTTAGCGGTAGGCCTCTAGTGGTAGTCCTCTAGCGGTAGGCCTCTAACGGTAGGCTTCTAGCGGTAGGCCTCTAGCGGTAGGCCTCTAGCGGTAGGCCTCTAGCGGTAGTCCTCTAGCGGTAGTCCTCTAGCAGTAGGCCTCTAGCGGTAGGCTTTTAGCGGTAGGCTTCTAGCGGTAGACCTCTGGCGGTAGGCCTCTGGCGGTAGGCCTCTAGCGGTAGGCGTCTGGCGGTAGGCCTCTGGCGGTAGGCCTCTGGCGGTAGGCCTCTGGCGGTAGGCGTCTGGCGGTAGGCCTCTGGCGGTAGGCCTCTGGCGGTAGGCTTCTGGCGGTAGGCTTCTGGCGGTCGGCTTCTAGCGGTAGGCCTCTAGCGGTAGACTTCTAGCAGTAGGCTTCTAGCGGTCGGCTTCTAGCGGTAGGCTACTGGCGGTAGGCTTCTGGCGGTAGGCTTCTAGCGGTAGGCTTCTAGCGGTAGACTTCTAGCGGTCGGCTTCTAGCGGTCGGCTTCTAGAGGTAGGCCTCTAGCGGTAGGCTTCTAGCGGTAGGCTTCTAGTGGCCCGCCTGTGACGCGTTTTCGTGTCACACTTAAACGCAGCTAACGCCGTCATCTATGCGTCCATGGTGCCACCGAAACCATGCAACCCAAACTGTGGAGCGTGTCGTAAACCGCCGGACAGGGTGGTCCAGATGTCCTCTGACCCCCTGATGAATTGACCCCTGACATGTTTTTCCTTTGCATATTCATTTCTGTTTTAAATAAACCTTTGATTAAATAAAAAAACAAAGATTACGTTTTAGAGAATTAAATGGCGGTCACAAAACATCTGGGCCACCCTGCAGTGTACGCTCCTTCAATGGAGGAGGAATAGCAAATCTTCACAAACTTTCTCCTGAAGTGCCCTCGTCATGGCTAGCAGACCTCGACATTGGTACTTAGCTCCCGAACATACTGCTGCCATATGCAAGGAATGTAAATTATATATTTTTTAAGCAATGGAAGGAAACTGGAGAACATTTAAACACCACACAGAAGGGCACCCGCGTTGCCAATCAAACAATGGCCCTCTTTGCTGTGAGGCACGAGCGTTACTCGTTGCGCCACCTTGGCTAGGATCGGCAAATATTCCGGGTCCTCCTCTGATTGTCTGGATGGCAGCTTTCCGTGTCATTGTATGTACGCCTGTTGAACTTATTTCCCATTGTATGTAGCCAACCGTTCAAACGCACTGGACGCACCGGAGGTCGTGTCCTCCCCCGTTGGGTTTTCCTGCGCTCGCGTTAAAGGTTACCCGCCCGCAGAGAATCGGCGCTCGCGGATAGAAAGTCGCGGGTTTTTTTTCAAGCTGGGTAGCGTCGCGCAGCCACACGGAGCCAAGAGTATAAAAATAGAGGCGTGATGAATAATTGAGGCGGCTAATGCAGTGGGCAGAGTGGTCTTCCCAGTAGAGATGAGTTGTATGGGATCGGGCTGAATCCATTCGTTTTCATTTTGTTGTTGTACCATTGCGGTTGGAGGGAGATTGGAGAACTGTGAGCCGTTGTGGTCTGTCAGTCCAGTGGTGACACGTTGGGACGGAGCACCTGGGTTTATGTTCTCATCATTATTATTAACGCTGCTTTGCACAGGGAAGCGTCATCGAGTCTCGTGACTCTGTTCAGGAGTGGCCTCTCCAAACCTTCACGGCAATGAAGCAACAATTGCTCCCTGTGCAATTTGGCCACTGTGAACTCTGACCCCCTGCACGCAATGGCCGGGCCGCTCTGGCAACATCATACCGGGCGATCCCGAATGTCCGTTGTGCAGCATGCGGCGCGTACATTTTGGGACGGCGCGCAGCGCGGTATTAATCAGGGGCCACCGCCGGATTCGAACTGAGAAACCTCTGCGACGGAGAGCGTACGAACGCGCCACCGCTGGGCACGGGCGACGCGTGGAAATATATCATCGCGGGTTTCTCAGCGTGTATTTGTCTATCGCGATTACCATTGCTCAGCTCGGTTTTTTTTCCCCGACTGACGGACTGATTCCTGCGTTGTTGCCGAAACGTCGTGAGAATTATTTTATTATGTTTAATTTTTATTATTTTATTACTTCCCTTCTACGTGACTTTACCGAAAGAACCAAGAAGAAGATGAATCCCTGCAGTCACGAAAGCTTTAAATAGAAAAATGATTCCTGAGAGTTACGCGCAAAAAGCTGTCGTCCGTTTCGTTGGCGGAGTGAAAAATGCGTTTCGGAGGAATTGATGGCGTGGTGGTTTATGCAGCATAACATTTTTTGGAGTTCAGTGAAACATTTGGTTGCTTAATGTGTACCTGACACAGCACGCGAGTTGCATTTTTACACAGATTGTAAAGTTGTAATGATTAGAGGACTCGATGGGCAGGTTGTGTGAAATGCGGAAGAATAAATTGTAAAAAAAAAAGCATCCTTATTGGCGCTAGTTAAAAGAGAAACAGCACAGCACACAATCAGGTCAACACAAATGCCAGGTTCACTTACAAATGAAAAGCTACAGGAAACTGATTCCGTGACAATCGTCAGATGGTGAAATCTGATAGCGAACAGTGGAAAAGTGATATCACTGCAAACTTCGCATTGCAGGTATTTGACGAATGCGCCCTTCGTGTGAGCGGACGGCAGCCCGTGCCTCTTTGTGACTCGTGAGCAATGCTTTGTCACAGACGTGCCAGCCGCACGATTTGAACGGCACCCCGGAGATGAAGTTACACTAAAATTCTGGGATTTAAAAAATGTTCACGCATTTCCCACCGAGGTTTAAAGCATTTATGATACACTAGCTCCGTCGCTCGATTTGTCTGTCTGTCTTAATGGTAACCCATAAAGAATATCCACTATGATCCGAGCTTTAATGTACTTTATGACTTGCAGGGACAAGAATACAATTCATCTTCTTGGTTCTTTCGATAAAGTCACGTAGAAGGGAAATAATAAAATAATAAAAATAAAACATAATAAAATACAATTCTCACGACGTTTCGGCCACGATGCAAGCAGCCGTCCTCAGGTGAAGAACAGGGCTGTCGGAAAGCGAATATAATTGGCAACGTTTGTAACTGGAATGAGAAAAGAGAGAGATGAGCATCTTTTTTTTTTTTGAAATCACAGCCATAAAATTAAAGAACAAGTACATTGTTATTGTTTAAAGAAGGCATCTGGGGCATGTACGTGGAGGAGCCCCAAATGGTGATCTTAAAATAGACTTTATTCGCACGGTAAAAAAACCGGTGAAACAGACGTTAGGTTTTTTTTTAGTAATGGATTAGTGCATTCAAGGTTAAATTTCGATTTAAAGCTTTCGTGACTGCAGGGATTCATCTTCTTGGTTCTTTCGGTAAAGTCACGTAGAAGGGAAATAATTAAATTTAAAAAAACATAATAAAATACAATTCTCACGACGTTTCGGTCACAATGCAAGCAGCCGTCCTCAGGTGAAGAACAGGTCTGTCGGACGCTGTCTTTCCGACAGACCTGTTCTTCACCTGAGGATGGCTGCTTGCGTTGTGGCCGAAACGTCGTGAGAATTATTTTATTATGTTTTATTTATATTACCGAAAGAACCAAGAAGGAGCATTCAAGGTTATCGAGGAAACGGCAAATTGGCTGAAACTACTGGTTGAGGAAGACGATATACAGTGCAGTCAGTTCTGCTACAATTCGTGCGGCTTTCATAACGCGAATTGGATATAACGCGACGAATGTGTTCGGAAACACGTTGCTTTTTACATAACGCGGACTGCGAATCGGGTGTAACGCGATCGAGCGAACGGAACGACGTCGCGCGAGTCGGATTAAGCGGTCGTAACGGCTACCTTGGGGTAGCATCGTCACACAAGACATTGGGATGCTGCTGGATGCTTCTAGATGCTATCCACGGCGCCTCAGTCTATGTTCGACCTGCGTACGCATCTCACGCGTTATCGCAGACTCTGCTTTACATCATTTATTATAATGAAATTCTCCCATAACGCGTTTTTTTCAGGAACGCATACACCGCGTTATAGAACAGGCTGCACTTATAAAGACGCGAGACTCAAGATTTCACCGTACAAAACCGTGAAAAAGGTTCCGCGCGAAAAGAAGGGAAATACAATTATAATTTGGGGGGAAAGAGAATACAAACGGACTTGATTCAAGACGTGATAGCCATGCAGTGGGTACACGGAGAGGCATTGAGGAAGTTGACGATTGGCTATTCACAAATGTTCGCCCTTTGAGGGGGAGAACGAGGAAACATAACTATTGGTAGAAACGGAATCTAGTTTTGCAGACATTTGTAGATAGGGCATTGAAACGTTGGCTCTCGCGACCAATATCCATGAGAGGTTTTTTTTTGGGTCACATCGAGTAATTTGAATGTGTCGTTAAACCCGCCACCACCCGACACAGCCAATCTGTAAGCTTTGTCACGTAAACAGAAAGTGGCAATTCGGAACTAGTTCAGCAATGTTGTGGGTTTACTGTCCAACACACCGATGTGATGCACCAGTAACGAATTGGCACGTTCTGTTTACCTTACTGATTGGCTGCGTTGGGTGGTGGCGGGTTTAACAACACATCTATACTTACACAATCTAACCCCAAAAAAATCCTCTATTATAAAGGATATTGAAAGTTGAGGTGAGGGGGAGGTTGACATGCAGCGATGTTTACATTCCACACTTCAGGAAAAACCCGTTCTTTCGTGCATGGGGGGGGGGGTCCCTGCTCTGAGCTCAGATCCTCGCATTTTCCTCTGCTCCAGGATCTGAAGTCGGTCGGCCCTTTTCCCAGCTTCGTTGTCAACGAGCGTAAAACATCAATCACGCGAACGCCGGTCATCCTCGCAGCGGGTTTTGGCGATCGATCGAACAAAATGACGGTCGCCGCATCGCGCGCTTTCAGACGCGCTTCTGCGGCCGTCTGGAAAGCTCTGCCGATGTTAGGATGCCACAGGGAGCCTTACGCACTATGAAATCGTCCAGATTGAAAAGGCATTTCTTTAGAACTGCCTTTCGGGGTTCAGTTTCTTGTCCTTCCCCCGCAACTCCGATTAGCACGGTTGGCTACGTACGCTGCGAAATACGTTTAACATACATCCATACAAACCTTACATGGCATTAGTCTGTATGCTGTACACACACACACAGACTGCTGCGGCAAGTGCTCACACAGGCAGTGCCTGTTAAAGCCAGCGTGGCCTCCACAGCACGCCGGTGTCGATAGACAACTACGCCTGCCCGGCCGCCTTTGTCTCCCCAGCGCTGACCTTTAACCCTCGTACCCGGGACAAATTTTTTTTGAGGCTGCTTCATCCTAGGGCGAGACCCAGGGTCAGTTCAGATAATTCTCGCTGCTGATTTTGACCATGGCCAGGAATCGAACCCAAGTTGCCGGGTACGTATTTCAGTCCGCTAACCAGTCGGCTGTAATTTAGCACATAGGCTTTCGCGACCAACATTATCCATAATCGAGTTTTTTTGGAGGGGGTTATATCGCGTAAATATGAATGTGGAAAGACAACGAACTGACCTCCAAAAAACCTTGTGCATCAGGAAGCCACTCAAAGGTCCCCCGTGTAGCCTTAACAGACTGTTGGGGCAAGTGCTGTTAGCAAGCACCTATAAAGGTCGGCACGGCACACGAGGGGGTGGGTTGCCAACACTACGCCCGTACGCCTTTGTCTCCCCAGTGATAATGTATACATTGCACCAGGTACTCGTTTAAGTCTGAGTTGACCTAGGGGAGGCCCAGAACCGTTTCTAATATTCGCCACTGTTATTGGTCGTGAGTCGGAATCTAACTCGGGCACGCTCGGTTTCGGTAGTGCAGTGTGCTAACGACAGCACCACCACTTCACGCAACGATCACCCATATAGCCTTCACAGGATGTTGGGGCAAGTGGTGTTAGCGAGCACCTATGAAGGCTGGCACGGCACACGAGGGGGTGGGTGGCCAGCACCACGCCCAGCCGCCTTTGTCTTCCCATTGACAATGTTTACACACCACACCAGGTACTCATTTGCGGCTGAGTCGACCTAGGGGAGGCCCAAGACCGGTTATAGAGACACTGGCTGGAGCTACAATTTTACAATTTGGGGGGGGGGGGAGTCCTTGATGTGGCTGTAGGAATCAATGAAGTTCACACAACGAGTAACAGTACTGTCCGGCGACGCGAATTCGATTCCCGCTCACGGTCAACACGAATGACGATTATCTGGAACTGGTCCTGGGCACTCCCCTGGGTCGACTCGGCCTCAATTAAGTGTCCGGTGCGTTGTGTAAACAGCGAGCGACCGGAGCGAATCGGTGAGGGCTGGATCGTGATCTGCCCTGGCCGGTTCACTCTCGAGCTCTGTCGGGTGCGGCGAGGTATTTCGCGCCTCCGATTGGCACGGTTGGCTACGCACGTTGCGATAGCAGTTCATCCTACGTACAGGCAGGAACTGCGTGCCTCTGTCCTCGATATGACAACAGCTGTAAGGAAGTACAAACAGGCGTTTTTTTGTTGTTTGTAAGTTCGTTTGAATAGACATTCAGCTCTCCGTTGGCAGAGGACAAAAAGCGTCAATCGTCACGACAAGGGGATGACGTTCTTTTGTCAGAAGCGATCTGGCTATCACAAATCATCGCTCAACGAAGCGGCTTCTATCTTATCATGCCAAATACTCCAAGTGCAGTCATAGCATCACAGCGATGCGGAAAGCATTGACGAATACACGTGTGGTTCAAACATCACGAGCCTATGGCATTGCAATTGATGAGTAAATGCCCTAAACTACGTTTTTTTTTTAGATTTGAAGTTTTCGTGACTGCAGGAATCCATACTCTTTGGTTCTTTCGGTAAAGTCACGTGACTTTACCGAAAGATATGTTGCTTTTTTTCAGAAGCGACCTGACCACAAAGGATAGCTTAACGAAGTGGCGTATCATCTTATATTCTTGGTTCTTTCGTGTGGAAATTTATAGCAGCCAAAATACTCTAAACGCATGATGTTGAGTCTAAATGTGGAGGGAAAAGCCAGAGGAACCCGGAGGAACAAATCCACGCGATCACGGAGGAGGGAGACACGCAAACTCCAAATTGTCAGGGTCGGGATAGAACCCACGACCTCTTGCATACCAGGCGAGGTAGTTCACATCTCCTATCCACCATAGCCCGTGGCTTTCTCCAATCGAATCGGTGCCAGACACTTTCCCTCCCCGCACCCCTCCCGGTCACTCTCTCGATCGAAATCCCCAAAAAATCCCTTTCCCAGACCCTCCGCTTCGGCTCTTGGCTCTTACTTCGTGTGCCAGCAAATGGGCCTCTTGCTTCCCGGTAACGGTGCGGTTACTCGCGTAGTCACACAGTTACAGTGAGAGTGTGGGGCGGTCGGCGCTGGAGGAAACACCTGGGCTCCCCTCAAAATGCGATAACGCCGCCGGCAAAAAAAAAGCCATCACACACACACAGCCAGCCCACGTGGTTTCCAACAAGACGTTCCGCGAATTTGTTGGGGGTTGGGGGAGAGACCGGCTGCCTGATGTGTCAGGATAGCGTGACACGGTGCCAGTGGGTCGGTGGGGGGGGCTGGGACGGATTTGTGGATGGTGGTTAGGAGATGTTATCTCCCTCGCCTTGTATGCAGGAGGTCGTGGGTTTGATCCCGACCCAAACGCCTGCTCTATATTTGGAGTTTGCGTGTCTCTCTACTTGTGGTCGTGTGGATTTTTTTCTGGGTCCTCCGGTTTTTCCCTCCAAGTTTAGCAACGTGCGTTTAGGGTATTTTTGGCTTCGATAAATGTCCACACCATGATAAGCCACTTCGATGAGCGATCGCTTGTGGCCAGGTCGCTTCTGAAAAAGAGCTACATAGCTCAGTGGAGCCTTACCCGGAAAAATAGAAAAAGTTTAGTTTTATAATGTGACATCACTTCCAAAAAGGCTGCGAACCTCAAACATTTCCTGAGCAAGGCGTGTCGGCCGAAACATTGAGATCTATACTTTCGGGAACAGCAAAAATTCCCACGACGTTTCGGCCACAACGCAAGCAGCCGTCCTCAGGTGAAGAACAGGACGGCTGCTTGCGTTGTGGCCGAAACGTCGTGAGAATTTTATCATATTATGTTTAATTTGTATTATTTTATTATTTCCCTTCTACGTGACTTTACCGAAAGAACGAAGAATATGAATCCCTACAGTCACGAAAGCTTTAAATCGAAAGCTATGCGTCACCGAGTGTTCAATACGGCCGTCCCGTCATCTCTGCGCTGGAATCCACGGCCTTCCACGTGAATCTGTCGGTCCTCCTCCAACCACGGGCCTCAGTCAACCCCCACGAGACACCAACTCAGGAGCTCGTCCCTCGACTCGACTCACAGAGAGCGCCGCTACCTCCGTGGCTGCTTTACAAATCGTTGTGGAATTGCATCCTCGCGAAAGCAGTAGCAGCGTCAAATTCACCACCAAGTTTAAACTCTTTCATAAAAAAAAAACTTTGTTTATTTGACCAGGTAAGGCCAACTTGAGCTGAATAGCTAGCTGTCTTTCACAAGCGACCTGGCGATCACAAATGATAGCTCAGTGAAGTGGCTTATCGTCGTGTGGAAATGTGTAAGCAGCCCAAATACTCTGAACGCATGAAGTTGATTCTAAATGTGGAGGGAAAAGCCAGAATAACCCGGAGGAACAAATCCACGCGATCACGGAGGAGGGAGACACGCAAACTCCAAATTGTCAGGATCTGGATAGAACGCACGACCTCTTGCATACCAGGCGAGGTAGTTCACATCTCCTATCCACCATAGCCTAGGCCCGTGGCTTTCTTCAATCCAATCGGCGTCAGACACTTTCCCTCCCCGGAGGGGCGGGAGAAGCACGCAGACTCCAAATACACAGCAGGCGTCAGGGTTCGAATCGAACCCACGACCTCCTGCATACCAGGCGAGGGAGTTAACATCTCCTAGCCACCGCAGGCTGCTCCCATCTGTGTAGCCGGGCCTGAGGAGGGAGTCAGAATGTTGATTTCGACAGGAAATCCGACGAGCCTAACATCGGCAGAGCTTTCCAGACGGCCGCAGAAGCGCGTCTGAAAGCGCGCGACGCGGCGACCCTCATTTTGTTCGATCGATCGCCAAAACCCGCTGCGAGGATGACCGGCGGTCACGTGATTGATGGTTTACGCTTGTTGACAACGAAGCTGGGAGAAGGGCCGACGGACTTGAGATCCTGGAGCGAGGCTCTGAGCTCAGAGCAGGGACCCCCCCCATGCACGAAAGAACGGGGTTTTCCTGAAGTGTGGAATGTAACCATCGCTGCATGTCAACCTCCCCCTCACCTCAACTTTCAATAACCTCCATGGGTGGCTCGGCACGTCAGGACGGCAGTCACTAGCCCTGGGCACCCCCCCAGAGTCGCAAAGGGGTGAAATGTGTGGGACCTTTTCTTGTGCCAGTGTCAAAAGTATGAAAATAATAATAGGCTTTATCCTTTATTGCCAGAAAGGGTAAAAAGCTATTCTTATCTTCTTGGCTCTTTCGGTGAATCCCTGCAGTCACGAAAGCTTTAAATTGGAGCTATTCTTGTTTTGTGTTTTTTTGTCGTCACGAAACTGTGCACGTTGCAAATGAATAATAAATAGTAACTCGTCATTTGGAAGCGTCCATCACCCGGAAAGGGTCACAAGGTGCTGCAGCAGAGCTAAAAGTAGAAATATAATGAATTAACCATCATAGAGGTTTTTTTTGGCGGGTTAGATCGCGTAAATATGAATGTGTCGTTAAACCCGCCACCACCCGACACAGCCGATTAGTAAGGTTTGTCACGTAAACAGAAAGTGCCAATTCGTCACTAGTACAGCACCACCGGTGTGTTGGAGAGTAAATCCACAACATTTGCAATTCGAGTACAAGATTATCTCTCCAACGCACAACCGGTGGTGCTGTACTAGTAACGAATTGACGCGTTCTGTTTACGCGACAAACCTCACTGATTGGCTGCGTCGGGTGGTGGCGGGTTTAACGACACATTTATATTGACGCGATACTAACCCGCCAAAAAAACCCCTCTGTTATGGTTAATATTTGTCGCGAAAGCCAACGTGTTAATGCAGACATGATTCCTTGTAAAAGGTTTCAGTTTGGTGTTTTAACATTTTAACACAACTGTTTTGTTGCCAGAAAAAAAGGGAAAAACCTATTATCATATTTTGGTACTGGCAAAGGAGTTCCCATGATGTAGCTGCTCTACCCCGAGCTCTCATTACTCTGATAGTGGCATTGTCTTTGTGCTGTGTACGCCTTTTGGCGTCCTCTGGTCTAACACCGTTTGAGACGAGGCTCAAAAGAAAGCTGTCTCTGGTGTGGACCAATCAGTTTCAAGGATAATGCATTTATTATCAGAGTATGTATTTTGTTTGCATTCTGACCACAAGTATTGTGGTTAATGCAGACATGACTCCTTGTACAAGGTTTCAGTTTGGTGTTTTACCATCTTAACACAAACTTATTATCGTGTTAAAAAGAATTAAATAAGCAAAATCACCGCTTTTATTATCACTCGGAGTGAACCACGTTCCGCTTCTCACAATCAACAATAATCAGTTTTTTAAATTGTACTGTAACAATACAATGCCATGACCATGTGTGTATTCGTAAGGGTTTATTACATTCCCTAAAGACTCGTGCGTATGCACGTTTGAACTTCTTTCGCACCGTACGTAGCCAACCGTGCTAAGGGGCCGTCCATAAATGACGTCACGAACCTATAAATGTTTTCTCCTACCACATAAGAGTGCAGCGCCACATTAAATACGCACTACAATGACAATAGTTTAAAGCGATTTGAAGCATCTTTTATTTGGGGGGGGAGGGCAGAGCTTTGTGACGTCATATTTGAGGGGGGGGGGTCTGACTTTTTGTGACGCCGTGTGACGAAGGGAGGGGGGGGGCTCAAACATCGTCCAAAATCGCGTGACGTCATTTATGGACGGCCCCTAATCGGAGGTGGGGAGGAATATCCTGGCGAAATAATCAGAATGGCAGGAGCATCGATGGAAAAGCTTGATCAATTTTAGATCTGTTTGTCTCTTAGGCGCCGCTCTATATTATTAAATCCTTTATATTAAGTTCACTTGCTTGCTTGCTTGCGCGCTTACGACCGTGCAAATCTTTCGGTCGTTTTTTAACCCACTTCCCGTGATCCAATCGAGCTGACATTTTGCACACAGACTCGTTGTGCGTGACAATTTATTTTCGTGAAATTTTTTTTCTCCAAAATTTGACACTTTTTAGGAAAAAATAAATTATATTTAATTACCAATTGCTTAATGGTGGCAGGCAATCATCTGACCCATAGGTAGCAGCCATCTCAAGCCAAAGGACGAGAGGACTCTAGCCGCCACGCATATAAAGGATTTATAGTGAAAAACTTTGTTTTTACGGGTTAATTTTTTATTTGAAACAAAATAAAGTTAATATGTCAGTGGGGCTAGGATAGGGGTGGTTTAGTGTTGCATTTGTTTGCGTTTGGGTGATTTGTTTAACTCTCTTGCGCTTCGCAACCGCTGTCGTGTTTGTTGTTGGCAACGTTCTGATCCCGTGGCCTCTAACGGACATCTGTGACACCAAAGCCCTTTATAGATCTTCGGATTCCTCCTGCCGGTATAAATATTTTGATTCCGAAAAAATTAACCCGTAAAAACAAAGTTTTTTACTATAAATCCTTTATATGCGTGGCATCGGTTTTATTGTATTATTCATTTCTGTTTTTCTTGAGTAAGAGTTTCATTTTTATCACATTGGTATTTTTAATTAAATATGAAAAAATGTTTTTCCTAAAAAGTGGAAAATTTAGGAAAAAATGTTTCACGAAAATAAATTGTCATGCACAACGAGTCTGTGTGCAAAATGTCAGCTCGATTGGATCACGATAAAGTGGGTTAAAAAACGACCGAAATATTTGCACGGTCGTAAGCGCGCAGGCAAGCAAGCAAGCGAACTTAATATAAAGGATTTAAAAATAAACCCCACCACCTACCAACCCCCCCCTCCCTCAAATCAACAATGTATTGCATGTACGGTAAATATGGATTATGAGCCGTTAAATTGAATGTAAACGTATTGAAGGGGCTCACTGTACCGAGGGTTTCCTGTTCGGGCCCCACGTGATTGCGGAGGGAAACGGAGTGGCAACGAGAGCAGGGAGCACTTCCCCGGGAAGAAACCACCACCCCCCCCCACCACAGATATGCGTGGAAACTCACTCACCTACCACTCATTCACTCACCTACAGACTCACTCACCTACAGACTCACCCACTCACCTACAGACTCACTCACCCACTCACCTACCACTCACTCACTCACTCACCTACCGACTCACCCACTCACTCACCTACTCACTCACCTACCACTCACTCACTCACCTACCGCTCACTCACTCACCTACTCACTCACTCACTCACCTACCACTCACTCACTCACTCACCTACCGACTCACCCACTCACTCACCTACTCACTCACACACTCACCTACCACTCACTCACTCACCTACCGACTCACCCACTCACCCACCTACTCACTCACCTACTCACCTACCACTCACTCACTCACTCACCTACCACTCACTCACCTACCACTCACTCACTCACCTACCACTCACTCACTCACTCACCTACTCACTCACTCACTCACCTACCGACTCACCCACTCACTCACCTACCACTCACTCACTCACTCACCTACTCACTCACTCACCTACTCACTCACCCACTCACCTACCACTCACTCACCTACAGACTCACCTACCACTCACTCACCTACTCACCCACTCACTCACTTACCACTCACCCACTCACTCACCTACCACTCACCTACCACTCACTCACCTACCACTCACTCACCCACTCACTTATTTCACACTTACCCACCCACCCACTCATCACACACTCACTCACTCATCACACACTCACTCACTCACCCACTCACCCACTCATTACACACTCACCCACTCACTCATTACACACTCACCCACCCACCCACTCGTCACACACTCACTCACTCATCACACACTCACTCACTCACTCACCCACTCATTACACACCCACTCACCCATCACACACTCACTCACCCACTCATCACACACTCACTCACTCACTCATTACACACTCACCCACCCACTCACTCATTACACACTCATCCACCCGCCCACTCATCACACACTCACTCACTCATCACACACTCACTCACCCACTCACTCATCACACCCTCACTCACCCACTCACTCATCACACCCTCACTCACTCACTCACCCACTCATTACGCACACACTCACTCACCTACTCATTACACACTTACTCACCCACTCACTCATTGCACACTCACTCACTCATCACACACTCACTCACTCATTACACACTCACTCACTCACCCACTCATTACACACTCACTCACCCACTCACTCATTACACACCCACTCACTCATTACACACTCACTCACTCACCCACTCATTACACACTCACTCACTCACCTACTCATTACACACTTACTCACCCACTCACTCATTGCACACTCACTCACTCATCACACACTCACTCACTCATTACACACTCACTCACTCACCCACTCATTACACACTCACTCACCCACTCACTCATTACACACCCACTCACTCATTACACACTCACTCACTCACCCACTCATTACACACTCACTCACTCACCTACTCATTACACACTTACTCACCCACTCACTCATTGCACACTCACTCACTCATCACACACTCACTCACTCATTACACACTCACTCACTCGCCCACTCATTACACATTCACTCACCCACTCACTCATTACACACTCACACACTCACACACTCACTCACCCACTCACTCATTACACACTCACACACTCACACACTCACTCACCCACTCACTCATTACACACTCACTCACTCACCCACTCATTACGCACACACTCACTCACCTACTCATTACACACTTACTCACCCACTCACTCATTGCACACTCACTCACTCATCACACACTCACTCACTCATTACACACTCACTCACTCACCCACTCATTACACACTCACTCACCCACTCACTCATTACACACTCACCCACCCGCCCACTCATCACACACTCACTCACCCACTCACTCATTACACTCTCACACACTCACACACTCACTCACCCACTCACTCATTACACACTCACCCACCCGCCCACTCATCACACACTCACTCACTCACACACTCACTCACTCACTCATTACACACTCACTCACTCATCACACACTCACTCACTCATCACACACTCACACACTCACACACTCACTCACTCGCCCACTCATTACACACTCACTCACCCACTCACTCATTACACACTCACCCACCCGCCCACTCATCACACACTCACTCACCCATCACACACTCACTCACTCACTCACCCATCACACACTCACTCACTCACACATTACACACTCACTCACCCACTCACTCATTACACACTCACCCACCCGCCCACTCATCACACACTCACTCACCCATCACACACTCACCCACCCGCCCACTCATCACACACACACGCAAAGCGCTCGCCACAAACGAACCACAAACACCTTGCTGATTTCATCAGGAAACATAAACCATCGTCACGCAAACTCTGGTCACCCTCACAGCAGCAGCAGTAGCAGCAGCAGCGGCCTTTTGTCCGGCCCTCAAACCAAAAGGCTCACCGCATCGCGTGGCGCTTTCCAATGCGCTTCTGCGGGCCGTCTGGAACGCTCTTCCCATGTTAGGAAGGCACTGGGAGCTATGCACGCTTGAGTCATCTCGACTGAAAACTCATTTCTTTAGAACTGCTTTTTGTGTTTCGGGGCCGTCGATAAATGACGTCACGCACCTGGGGGGGGGGGGGGTCAGACATTTCTAACGATGTGTGACGAAGGGGAGGGGGGGGTAAAAAATCGTCCAAATCGCGTGACGTCATTTATGGACGGCCCCTTAGTTTGTTGTCCTTCCCCTGCACCCCCGATAAGCACGGTTGACTACGTACGGAGCGAAATAAGTTTTTACATTCATACATACATACATACACTCTCCCTACTCTTAGTTCTTTCGGTAAAGTCACGTAGGTAAAAAATGAAATTAAAATTAATAAAAAGAAAAAAGAAAATCACGACGTTTCGGAGGCAACACAAGTCTTGATGCAGCAAATCTGGCTGTGACGGTCCCACCTGATGACGGAGACTTTCCTCCGAAACGTCGTGATTTTATTGTTTTATTTTTTATTAATATTAATTTCATTTTTTACCTACGTGACTTTACCGAAAGAACTAAGAGTATGAATCCTCGCAGTCACGAAAGCTTCAAATCTAGAATACACTCTCCCACCTACCCCGTTGCAAAAAGTGTCGCTTTCAACTCTCTATCCACTCTACCTCTCTGACCTCTCTATGTGCTAGGAAGACAGGGGGTCATTGCTCGAAACGTCGCCTGTTTTATAAGCAAGTATGTTTAAGGACACACACACACACACGGCGGTATTAACAAATGCGCGTGGCTCCTCATTTCTTCCCCCCTTCTCGGCTTTCACCCCAAGCAGGTGGCACTTTGTCTCCACGCTGCAACGTCCGTAGCGTTTCATCCGTCAGTGTTGTCCACGTGTTTGCGAGGTCAATGCAGCAGGGCACCTTTGCCTCTTGTTATCAAGCTCACTTTGTTAGCGCCACGGGGGGAGCTGCGAATGCCGCCAGTGGCGAGGACAGGTGGCAACGCCTTCCACGACGTCCTCGCCAGTATGGAAGAGTAGGCCAATTACCGTCTTGGGGCAGCGAGGTGAGCAGGGTATTGCAGGGCTGCCTCTTTGCTTCCCAAGGTCAGATCATTCACAGCAAAGTTTGCGTTTGTGTCAGTTCGGTCGCAGCGTGAATGTGAAATCGTATTGGTCGGAAAAATCCTGAACGTTCAATTGAAGGTCAGACTCGGCACGTGAGTGTGACCTCAAGGCGTTCGATGTCTTTGCCATTTTCTGATTCCTTGCAAAAGGTATCCGTTTGCTGTTTGAACACCTTAATAATAATAATGCAATTTGTAACGCGCGCAAATTTGCGGACGTAACTGCCGCAACTCAGAGGCGCGGAGCCAAGCTCAGAGTCGCTCGAAAGCGCGTGATTGTAAAGGTGAGTTTTAAAGTGTCTCTTGAAGGAGGCGATTGAGGTGATGCTGCGAATGTGCAGAGGGGTGACGGCGTTCCAGACTGTTGGGGCTGCCACCGAGAAAGCGGCGCATAGACACGATGACCATCCTGGATCTTGGTATCAAGAGGAGGTCGTGAGTCGCGCTGCGCAGGCAACTGCTGTGTGCTGAGATGCAAGTTGTCAATAATGAAGAAAGGTACGGCGGGCGGAAAGGGTTAAAACCTTCTCTTTATTTTTCATCCTTTGCCTGGAAAACGTTGATGCTGCGATGTCGCGATTCGTCCAGTGCTCTCCGACGTCCACGACACACACACGCACGCACACTCGAATCGTGCATTTTTAGAATCAAATATTGAATACTTTTGTAAAGTTTACACGAATGCTTTCCCGGAAGCTTTAGTGGCGCAGTGGTCAGCGCCCCGCGCTACGAACCACGGCCACCCCGAGTTCGATTCCCGCTCACGGCCACCCTAGTGAGTACATGCTGCGGTGTGTGAAACATCGCCGCTGGGGAGACAAAGGCGGACGGGCGGCCGTGGTTTCTGGCAAACTCGCCCGGCCTTCATCGGTGCCTTACTCGCTAACAGCACTTGCCCCAAAAGTCTGGGAAACTAGCGCGTGTGCGCGTCCCTGCGAACACGCGGACACGCGTGCGCGCGTGTTCCGAGTGTGGGACGCAAACCGCAGCTGGAAATTTCGTGGCGTCATCGGTGACCACCGTGCCAGCGGCACGGTGGCTGTCCGGTGAATGTGCGTGCTCGCCACGCGTGCGTTGCGCCGCGCCACGAATCCCCGGCCTCCCCCTAGGTCGACTCGGCCCTCAAATGAGTACCTGGTGCGGTGTGAAAACATCGTCACTGGGGAGACAAAGGCGGCCGGGCGTGGTGCTGGCCACCGACCCCCCCTCGTGTGCCGTGCCGGCCTTCACAGGAGCGCCCGAGTAGCAGCGGTAGTGTGGCGGTCAGCGCTACGAACCCCGGCGATCCCAGTTCGATTCCCGTTCACGGCCACCAACACCGGTGACGATCATTTGAACCGGTCCTGGGCCTCCCCTAGGTCGACTCAGCCTCAAAGTAGTACCTGGTGCGATTTGAAAACATCGCCACTGGAGAGACAAAGGCGGCCGGGCGTGGTGCTGGTCCAGCGCTTGCCCCAACAGTCTGTTGAGGCCACACGGGGGAATCTTTGTGCATGCGCGTGGACCGCGGTGCCCTTATATGGGATCAGCTGCCACCAGCTGATCCTCTGGGGCCTCCCATCGATGATGGTGTTGATGTTGTTCGTGTTGTCGGTGACGCTGGCGGTGTCGGTGTTGTTGTTGGTGGTGTTGATGGTGACGCTGATGGTGTTTATGGTGATGGTGGTGTTGATGGTGATGGTGTTTATGTTGATGGTGGTGTTGATGGTGACGCTGATGGTGTTTATGGTGATGGTGATGTTGATGGTGATGGTGTTTATGTTGATGGTGGTGTTGATGGTGACGTTGATGGTGACGCTGGAGGTGTCCGTGTTGTTGTTGGTGGTGTTGATGGTGATGCTGATGGTGTTGATGGTGATGGTGATGGTGTTGATGGTGATGGTGGTGTTGACGGTGACGCTGGCAGTGTCCGTGTTGTTGTTGGTGGTGTTGATGGTGACGCTGATTGTGTCAGTGTTGTTGGTGACGATGATGGTAGCGGTGTTGTTGGTGGTGTTGATGGTGGCGATGTTGTTGGTGGTGTTGATGGTGACGATGATGGTGACGCTGACGGAGACGCTGATGGTGTCCACTTTGTTCCCCAGGCCCAGCAGGTGGAGCTGGTGGACTATGAGGGCGTGGTGGAGAGGGTGGTGGGCGCTCTGGGCGACTCCGCCGAGGGAGTGGAGCTGCGGCATCTCGTGCTCTTCCCGGAGGACGACGTCACGGTAAGCCTTCCCGCAAAGGCGCAGATCCCCCGTGTAGCCTTCGCAGACTGTTGGGGCAAGTGCTGTCAGCGAGTAGCAACACCTATGACGGCCGGCACGGCACACGAAGGAGTGGGTGGCCAGCACCACGCCCGGGCGACTTTTGTTTCCCAGGGTGGCGATGGTTACACACCGCACCCGTACTCATTTGAGGCTGGGTCGACATAGAGGAGGCCCAAGACCGGTTCACACGATCATCACTGGTCTTGGCCGTGAGCGAGACTCGAACTCAGGTCGCAGGGTCCGTTGCGTAGCGCTCTAACCGCTTTGCCACCGTTCCCCATAGCCTGCCCCACACACACATATAGCTGCATCATCATCAGCATCATCATCATAATCAGCAGCAATGTCATCAGCATTATTAGCATCATCAGCAGCATCATCATCTGCATCATCACCAGAATCACCATCACCATTATCAGCAGCAGCAGGATTAGCAGCATTATCAGTATCGGCAGCATCAGCATCTCATTATCAGCATCATCAGTATCATCATCATCAGCATCATCATCATCAGCAATGTCATCAGCATTATTAGCATCATCATCAGCAGCATCATCATCAGCATCGTCATCAGAATCACCATCATCATTATCAGCAGCAGCAGCAGGATTATCAGCAGCATCATCAGCATCACCACGTCAGATTCATTGACAATACAATTGACATTTAAACGAGCATCATCATCATCAACGCAATGTCACCAGATTCGCCAACACATCGAGGCCAGCGAAGCCGGTGAGAGGGAATCGCTTCGCAACTCACCTCGCGACCGACCGCCGATGGTGACCGACCGGGAGGGTCGCCCCTTACAGGCGGAGCTTCGTGCGTACCGGCTCGACCGCCTGCCATGCAAAGAGGCGTCGTAGCGCCGTCGTTCTTGAAGATGTCGTTACTCGTCGCAGAGAACCGCAGCGACACGACCGCCGCACTCTACGCTAGCTGGCGCCGAACCGTGCCGCACTCACTCCCGCGTGGCCTCGTGGGGAGGCTCGGTACGTCGCACCGACCTCAAGACGAACCGACGAAGTTACTTTACGTTCATTGGGTCTTTCGGTAAAGTCACGTAGATAGGTTCGAAGGAAATAGCAGGAAACTACGACGTTTCGATCGCAACACAAGCGGTCGTCATCGGGAGGAAAACAGAGGGGAAAAGCTGCTGAGGCAGGCTGTTTTAAAGGTTTAAAATGGGTGTAGCCCAAGGGTCATACACGGAGTGGGTGGGGCCAGTGATGTTAATGTGAGAAATGACTTTACTTTAGGACGTGCACGTTATCGCAACGGTGTCGGAAGAAAAACTTGATGACGTTTCACGTGTCTCATCGGAACGGGGGGGGGGAAAGGGTTAAGAGGAGCTTGCTGACTGTAAGTCCCCGTTCCCCCACCCCCCCACCACCACCCACCCCACGACCCCCCCACTACCCCCCCACCACCGCCCCCCACACCCCCCCACCACCCACCCCACCACCCCCCCACCACCACCCCACCACCCCACCCCCCCACCACCCCCCCAACACCACCACCCCCCCACCACCACCAACCCACCGCCCCCCCGCCACCTCCCCAACACCACCACCCCACTACCCCCCCACCACCCCACCACCCCACCACCCCCACCCCACCACCCCCCCAACACCACCACCCCACCACCCCCCCAACACCACCACCCACCCCACCACCCCCCCACCACCACCCCACCCCCACCACCCCCCCACCACCACCAACCCACCGCCCCCCCCGCCACCCCCCCCCACCACCCCACTCCACCACCCCCCCCACCACCCCCCCACCACCACCCCTTGTCGCCACGCAGCCCGCGACGGAGCCCCGGGAGCGGAGGACTCTGCGTTCCGCCGTCCCGGAGCTGGACGGCGCCGACGCCACCAGCCTCCTCGTGCGCGAGGTGAGGCCACAAGCGGCGCGGCGGCGGAGACGCCAACGTCGGCATCGTCAGCAGTGCTACCGGCTGATGCTACCAGCTGATACTACCAGCTGATACTACCAGCTGATGGCAGTGCTACTGGCTGATGCTACCAGCTGATGCTAACAGCTGATGCTACCAGCTGATGCTACCAGCTGATACTTCCAGCTGATACTACCAGGTGGTGGCAGTGCTACTAACTGATGGTACCCGCTGCTGTTACCAGCTGATATTACCAGCTGATGGCAGTGCTACTAGCTGATGCTTACAGCTGATACTACCAGCTGACACTACCAGCTGATATAAATACTACCATCTGATGGCAGTGCTACCAGCTGATACTACCAGCTGATAGCAGTGCTACTAGCTGATGCTACCAGCTGATAGTACCAGCTGATACTACCAGCTGATACTGCCAGCTGATAGAAGTACTACCAGCTGATGGCAGTGCTACCAGCTGATACTACCAGCTGATAGCAGTGCTACTAGCTGATGCTACCAGCTGATAGTACCAGCTGATACTACCATCTGATACTACCAGCTGATGGCAGTGCTACCACGCTGATACTTCCAGCTGATGCTACCAGCTGATGCTACCAGCTGATACTACCAGCTGATAGAAGTACTATCAGTTGATGCTATCAGCTGAAGGCAGTGCTATGAGGTCAAAATCTCAGGGCTTCGCGGTCGGCGGTCCATCGGCCGCTGCATGGTGTACGAGACTCTTTGTAGACATTTAACCAGTTCAGTAGAACATGTAAGGCTGAACTATTTAATAGGGCTTAGAAGCGACTTGGCTATCACAAATGATATTCTCAACGAAGTGGCTCATTGTCGTGTGGAATTTCATAGCAGCCAAATACTCTGAGCTCACGTTGATTATATATGTGGAGGGAAACACTGGAAGACCCGGAGAAAAATCCATGCCACCACGGGAGAGATAGACACGCAAACTCTAAATATACAGCAGCAGGCGTCAGGGTCGGGATCAAACCCACGACCTCCTGCATACCAGGCGAGGTAGTTAACATCTCCTAGCCACCGTGATGACGATGAGAGAGATACGCAGACTCCAAATATACAGCAGGCGTCAGGGTCGGGATCGAACCCACGACCTCTTTCATACCAGGCGAGGTAGTTAACATCTACTAGCCACCATGATGACGATGAGAGAGAGACGCAGACTCCAAATATACAGCAGGCGTCAGGGTCGGGATCGAACCCACAACCTCCTGTGTACCAGTCGAGGGAGTTAACATCTCATCACCGTGACGCCCGGTGGCTGCCCGTGCTCCCAAACCGTTGCTCTCTCTCTTTCTCTCTCTTTCCGCCTGTCACAATCTGGCCTCCATCCGCTTTCGCAGTGCATCAAGACCTACAACTCGGACTGGCATGTCATCAAGTACAAGTACGAGCCCTACTCGGGGGACGTGCATCGTCTTCCCAGGTAGGCCGCAGGCTCCTCTCTCCACTCCTCGCGGCGTTGCGATCTCGTGTTTGAGATTTCGTGATGGGGGCTTGCGTAACATTTTACATCGAGTTTCGCGTTTTCGTTTTAAGGCCGGGTCTCGGTTTCAAATTTCTCGTTGGGTCTCATGTTTTGGTTTTAAGGCCGGGTGTCACGTTCAGATTTCTCGATGGTCTCGCGTTTTTGTTTTAAGGCCGGGTCTCGCGTTCAGACTTTTCGATGGGTCTCGCGTTTTTGTTTTAACGCTAAGCCTCGCGGCGTTTAGATTTCATGATAGTATTTCACGTTTCAGTTTCAACGCCGGGTGTCGTTGTGTTTAGATTTCCCGATAGCGTCTCGCAGTTTTGGTTTCAACGCCGCGGCGGTCGTGCGGTTGTTCTGTAAACAGAAAGGACCTGCAGACGGACCGGCTCGTGAGTCACCAGTTCGAGATCGATGAGGTCACAGAGAACGACGAGGTGAGATGCCCTTGGCGGAGCGATGGCCACTTTGCCCAATTGAATCCTCCGCATTTATTTTTTCGCACCGATTTAGTTTTTTTCTCCCGTTTAAAAAAAGAAATAAAAGTTGGCTCTCTTTGTTTAACCAAATTCATTCTTGCTCACACATTACATAATTGGGATGGGCAATCAAAAGAAAAACAAACGGCAGTATCGCCACAGCCCTTCCCTACTGGCAGGCTTATGCATGCCCACTTGCAGGCCACTGCCGTGCACTACTTATCTATCATGGGGGACAGCTGGCACTGGGGGTCACCTAGGTCACAGCGGCCGTGTACACACAGCAGCGCCGTGACGCGAGACGTGCAATCGGCGTGCAGAGAGTGGCTGGGAAAACAACACAACTTCTAAAACTATAAAAACAAATCTAGACTTGTTTATTTTACCAGGTAAGGCCCACTGAGGTGCTGTATAGCTCTTTTTCAGAAGCCACGTGACCATCACAAATGATTGCTCAACATTTGGCTTATCATCGTGTGGACATTTATAGCAGCCAGATACTCTAAGTGCACGTAGATTATAAATGTGGACGGGAAAAAGCGGAGGACCCGGAGAAAAATCCACGTGGTCACGGGGAGAGGGACACGCAACCTCCAAATATACAGGCATCATGGTCGGGATTGAACCAATGACCTTCTTAAAACCAGGCGTTTAGAGCATTTGGCTGCTATAAACTTCCACGTGATGATAAGCCACTTCGTTAAGCCACTTCGTTAAGCTATCATGTGATGGCTAGGAAGCTTCTGATAATAAAGAGATATATACAGTAGCTCAGTGGGCCGTACCTGGTAAAATAAAATAAAACATATTTTTTTTAGTTTTAGGCTTGCATACACATCACTGGTCCATACACAGGCACCCATGGACGCACGTTGATGGAGTTGTGGTGAAACCGGCTTCACAGGTAAAGTAAGTTGGTGGTCTCCGCTCAATCGCCAATGGCTGCACGGAAAAAAAAAACATCGATTTAAATTTGGTTTTGCACTTCATTTTGGCTGAATTTCAGCTCTTGAGAATTAAAATGAGCATCAGTGTTTTGACCGGGATTTCATAGGAATGTTGGTGGGAAAGTACGCCCACTGCTGTGTAAAGGATAATAATGCCACTTTTTGAACGATTTTAGTTTTTCATTCCACGTCGCGGCTGTTCTTTGACAGAATGGCCCCCACACAGTTTCGTGAGATTTCCAAATTCCTCATCGCATGACACGATGCGAACCACATCATTGGTAGAAATTCCCTGTGTGTGCATGACCTCTGCGCGTGTCGCCCAGGCTTCCGTGTCCGTGCGTGACCTCTGTGCGTGTCGTCCACCTTTCCGTGTCTGTGCATGACCTCTGTGCGTGTCGTCCACCTTTCCATGTGCGTGCGTGACCTCTGTGCGTGTCGTCCACCTTTCCGTGTGCGTGCGTGACCTCTGCGCGTGTCGTCCACCTTTCCGTGTGCGTGCGTGACCTCTGTGCATGTCGTCCACCTTTCCGTGTCTGTGCATGACCTCTGTGCGTGTCGTCCACCTTTCCGTGTCTGTGCATGACCTCTGTGCGTGTCGTCCACCTTTCCGTGTGCGTGCGTGACCTCTGCGCGTGTCGTCCACCTTTCCGTGTCCGTGCGTGACCTCTGTGCGTGTCGTCCACCTTTCCGTGTCTGTGCATGACCTCTGTGCGTGTCGCCCAGGCTTCCGTGTCCGTGCGTGACCTCTGTCCGTGTCGTCCACCTTTCCGTGTGCGTGCATGACCTCTGTGTGCGTAGTCCACCGTTCCGTGTCTGTGCGTAACCTCTGTGCGTGTCGTCCACTGTTCCGTGTCTGTGCGTGACCTCTGCGCGTGTCGTCCACCTTTCCGTGTCTGTGCGTGACCTCTGCGCGCGTAGTCCACCGTTCCGTGTCTGTGCGTGACCTCTGTGCGTGTCATCCACCGTTCCGTGTCCGTGCGTGACCTCTGTGCGTGTCATCCACCGTTCCGTGTCTGTGCGTGACCTCTGTGCATGTCGCCCAGGATTCCGTGTCTGTGCGTGACCTCTGCGCGCGTGTCGCCCAGGCTTCCGTGTCTGTGCGTGACCTCTGTGCGTGTCATCCACCGTTCCGTGTCTGTGCGTGACCTCTGTGCATGTCGCCCAGGATTCCGTGTCCGTGCGTGACCTCTGCGCGTGTCGCCCAGGCTTCCGTATTCGTGTGTGACCTCTGCGTGTGTCGCCCAGGATTCCGTGTCCGTGGCCTCGCTGAGAAGTGGCGTCACCAAGCAGGGCTGGCTCTACAAGGGCAACTTCACGAGCACGAGCAGCGTGACCATGAAGGTGAGCGATGCGCTCGGAGGCCTGGGCCCAGATTGGAATCCTCACCGCACAGCAGGTAGCATTGCTATCCACTGGCTGTGCTGCTATCAGCTGATAGTATCAGCTGGTACGATTGCTATCAGCTGATCACATTGCTATCAGCTAGTAGTATCAGCTGGTAATATTGCTATCAGCTGATCGCATTGCTATCAGCTAGTAGTATCAGCTGGTACTATTGCTATCAGCTGATCGCATTGCTATCAGCTAGTAGTATCAGCTGGTACTATTGCTATCAGCTGATCGCATTGCTATCAGCCTGTAGTATCAGCTGGTACTATTGCTATCAGCTGGTAGCACTGCTCTCCACTGGTAGCACTGCTATCAGCAAGTGGCACGAGCAGGCAATTGCAGGGCTGCTCCTTTGTCCCCACCGTCCGTTTTTGTCCCCGCGCAGACGTTCAAGCGGAGGTTCTTCCACCTGAGCCAGCAGCCGGACGGGTCGTACGCGCTCAACTTCTACAAGGACGACAAGAGCCTGGCCGAGGCCAAGGGCTCCATCTTCCTGGACGCGTGCCTGGGCGTCGTGCCGGTAGGAACCCGGTGGGCGAGGGGTGGTGGGGGGGGGGGGGTGGGTGGGGGGGGTGTGGGGGGGTGGGGGGGTGTGGGGTGTGGGGGGGCAGGGCCCGGCTGCGGGCAGGACGACGGGCGTGAAGGTTGGTGAGTGTGTACACACGGCGCTGCGTGGACCTAGGTGACCCCCACTGTCAGCTGTCTCCGTGAGCGGCAAGTAGTATGCAGCGGCGGCCTGCAAAGGGGCATAAGCCTGCCACTAGTGGGGGGTGATGCTCCCATTTATATTTGCCTTTCCTAATTGCTTAGTTTGCGAGGATTTTTTTACTAAATTCGGCAAAAAACTGAAACTAAACAATTTATTATTTCGATTTAAATCTTTCGTGACTGCAGGGATTCATCTTCTTGGTTCTTTCGGTAAAGTCACGTAGAAGGGAAATAATAAAATAATACAAATATTAAACAATAAAATTCTCACGACGTTTCAACTGCAACACAAGCAATCATCATCAGGTGTGAAAAACAGCAAAATTATTTCCCTTCTACGTGACTTTACTGAAAGAACCAAGAAGATAAATGTATTATTATTTGACCAGGTAAGGTCCACTGAGCTGTACAGCCTTGTTTGAGAAGTGACCTGGCCACAAATGATCGCTCAACGAAGTGGCTTCTCGCTTGGAAATTTTTCACAGCCAAATACTCTTGACAAACGTGACGTCGATTCTAAATCTGGAGGGGAAAAACCGGAGGACCCGGAGAAGAAAAATCTACGTGGCCACGATGAGGGACAGAGAGAACAACGGGCGTCAGGGTCAGGTTCGAACCCACGACCTCCTGCATACCAGGCGAGGTCGCTAACATTTCCGAGCCACTGTGATGATGATGAGAGAGAGATACAAACCCCAAATATACAGCAGCAGGCCTTAGGGTCAGGTTCGAATCTTCGACCTCCTGCGTACCAGGCGAGGTCACTAACATCTCCTAGCCACCGTAATGATGATGAGAGAGAGACGCAAACCCCAAATAAACAGCAGGCCTTAGGGTCAGGTTCGAACCCACGACCTCCTGCGTACCAGGCGAGGTCACTAACATCTCCTAGCCACCGTAATGATGATGAGCGAGAGACGCAAACAGCAGGCCTTAGGGTCGGCTTCGAACCCACGACCTCCTGCATACCAGCCGAGGTCGCTGATATCTCCTAGCCACTGCGGCAAACGTGAACCAAGCCTCCGCCAGCGCGCGTCCTGAACGCCCCGCTGCCATCGTCATCGCGGCCCACAGCGTCCGCCGCTAGAAGCGCAACCTTCTGCTCCCCCCCACCACCACCCCCACCACCGGCGTGTCCCCGCCTGACGCCGTCGCTTTGCCGCCGCGGTTGTCGTCAGAACGCGAGGCTGCGGCGCCACGCGTTCGAGCTCAAGATGATGGACCGCAGCAGCGTGGTGCTGGCGGCGGAGAGCGATGCCGAGGTGGACGAGTGGAGGGCCCTGCTCCACAAGGTGCTGCAGGGCCAGTTCGAGGCGGCCATGCAGGAAAACAAGGCCCAGGAGGTGGACAGGAGGAGTCGAGGTGCGTGGACGTCCGGAGTCTCTCTTGTTCTTTGCCGGCAGAGAGACGCTCTGTCTGTCTGTTGTCCCGAGGGCCTCATCGGTGTCGGGGACTGCCTAATGTCTAGAGAGCCCAACGGAGACTAGGACTGTCTGTTGTTTAGAGACCTCATCAGTGTCTGGGACTGTCTGTCTATTGTTTAGAGATCCTATCAGAGACCGCATCAGAGACCACTCTGTCTATTGTTTAGAGACCTCATCAGTGTCTGGGACTGTCTGTCTGTTGTTTAGAGACCCCATCAGAGACCGCTCTGTCTGTCTATTGTCTAGAGACCACAACAGAGACCAGTCTGTCAGTCTATTGTCTCGAGACCCCAACAGAGACTAGGACTGTCTGTCTATTGTTTAGAGACCCCATCAGAGACCACTCTGTTTGTCTATTGTCTAGACACCCCATTAGACCACCGATCGGTCAGTCTATTGTTTCGAGACCCCATCAGTGACCAGGTCTGTCAGTCTATTGTCTAGAGACCCCATCAGAGACCAGTCTGTCAGTCTATTGTCTAGAGACTCCATCAGAGACCAGTCTGTCAGTCTATTGTCTAGAGACCCCATCAGAGACCAGTCTGTCAGTCTATTGTCTAGGGACCCCATCAGAGACCAGTCTGTCAGTCTATTGTCTAGAGACTCCATCAGAGACCAGTCTGTCAGTCTATTATCTAGAGACCCCATCAGAGACCGGTCTGTCAGTCTATTGTCTAGAGACCCCATCAGTGACCAGGTCTGTCAGTCTATTGTCTAGAGACCCCATCAGAGACCAGTCTGTCTGTCTATTGTCTAGAGACCCCAACAGAGACCAGTTGTGATTCGTACATCTGTTTGCATGAAGGCTCCATGCCGTACGGATGGGATGTCAAAGCAAAGTGGGTTTAACGAGTTCAAGGATATTGCTGAAAGGATGTTGCAAAGATGCTCAGAAACACGACCATAGAACGCTACATCAGTGTACACAAGCAGAGTGGGAGTGCATGAATAATTGTGTGTTGTGGTCATTGTATTGTCGATAGTGGTGGTGTTGATTAATAGCACTTTCCCCAGCAGCGTTGGTGTTGATGATAGTGGTGGTTGTCCTAATTAAACATGATCTGGCGTGGTACTGACCATACCGCCCCCTCGTGTGCCATGTAGGCCTTAATAGGCGCCCGCTAACAGCACTCGCTCCAACAGTCTGTATGGCTACACGGGGGATATTTGCCTTTTGTCTGGTGGTGTCAATGATGACAGTGGTGGTGATAGTCCCAATAGTGGTGGTTATGATGGCGTTGGTGATGCTGGTTGTAGGGATAATACTGGTTGTTTTGTTTATGGCTGTATTTATGGTGGCGTTGATGAGCGTTGTAGAGGGGATGGTGGTGGTGATTTCTTAGCGATTTGTCCACCGTGTGCTCTTGTGCAGATGACAGCGATTGCCCTGATGCAGCGGAGTCGTGCGAGAGCTCCGATATTCAGCTGCAGCTCGTCACGGTGAGTCTCGCGTACTGACCAGACTCACGCTGAGTCTCGGGGTGAGTATCAGGGTGAGTGTCAGGGTGAGTCTCAGGGTGAGTCTCAGGGTGAGTGTCAGGATGAGTCTCAGGGTGAGTCTCAGGGTGAGTCTCAGGGTGAGTGTCAGGGTGAGTCTCAGGGTGAGTGTCAGGGTGAGTGTCAGGGTGAGTCTCAGGGTGAGTGTCAGGGTGAGTGTCAGGGTGAGTCTCAGGGTGAGTCTCAGGGTGAGTCTCAGGGTGAGTGTCAGGGTGAGTCTCAGGGTGAGTGTCAGGATGAGTGTCAGGGTGAGTCTCGGGGTGAGTCTCAGGGTGAGTCTCAGGGTGAGTCTCACTGCCGGTCATGGTACAGAGCTGCTACAGTGACCATTCTTATTCTATCACCGGCCACATGTCGATGTTTAACACGCACCAGACTCGGCTCTCCACCGGTCATTCCCGGTTGCCACTAACCGTTAAGTTAGGCCCGCTGCCGCCCGCTCGTCTGCCAGGGCCATTCTCCCCCGGCGGCAAAGTGGTGCACCTCCCGAGAGCTCCACCTAGACCGGGGTGGTTTCTGCGCGGCGAGATGCCGAGTAGCCCGGCGGAATGGGGGGATCATGTCGGGGGTGCGATGTCTCCTGCGCGCAGGATGCCAAGACGCACGAGGAGACGACGAGGGTGAGCAGGAAGGAGGGCCGGCTGAACGTGTTCGTGCTCACCCCCGAGATGCAGGTAGTCCCAACGATCGTTTCACTCCGCGATCGCTCGCCGGGTTCGTGTCGCGAACGTTTTCGTCCAGCTGTTTACTGGTATTGCCGTGCTCTAGGCCTCGACAAGGTAAGGTAATTGTACCCTTTTTACCGGGTAAAAGGGTAAAGGGTAAAGGTGTCGACATGCCAAGGGGTAAGGGTAAAAGGTAGGGTAAAAGGTAGGCTCGTTGCTTTTTACCTTTTACCTTAACTGCTAAAGGGTTAAAGGTAGGGTAGAGTGATTGTATTGTGGTAAGGTAAAAGGTAGGGTAAAGGTAGGCTCGTTGTTTTTACACTTTTACCTTACCTTGCCGAGGCCTACCGTGCTCTGAGGAATTTGGCGGGATGTTAACTACCTCTCCTGCCATGCAGGAGGTCGTGGGTTCGAGCCCGGCCCTGACCGCTGCTGTTATATTTTTCTCTTCCCGTGGTCGTGTGGATTTTTCTCCGGGTGCCTCTGGTTTTTCCCTCCACGTTTGGAGATATATGGGCTTCGATTATCTTGACCGCGATACACTTCCACATGATGCAAGCCACTTTGTTGAGCTATTATTTGTGGCCAAGTCGCATCTGAATACGAGCTATACAGCTCAGTGGTCTTTACCTTTTATTTTACAAGGTCACATTCATTGCACACAAAGTGCTTGCCACAAATGAACCACAATACCCTTGCTGACCTCGTCAAGGAGCAATCACCATCACGCTAAATCCGATCATCCTCACAGCAGCGGCTTCTGGCTAGCCATCGCACGAAAGACGGCAACTGCATCGCACGCTTTCAGAAGCGCTTCCGCGGCCGTCTGGAACGCTCTTCCTTCCGATATTAGGAAGCCGCTGGAGCTATGCACTTTCAAATAATCTTAATTGAGAACGAATTACTTCAGAACCGCTATTTGGGTGTCAGTTTGTTGTCCTTTCCACTCCACCTCCGGTGCGAAACACGTTGAACATTACCGGTAAAAAAATAAAAACGATTCAGTCGTTTAGCTTCTGTGCCGAGCGGGATTGCTTGTTGGCTTGAGCTGCTCTTTAACGCCTCCCCTGTGACCTCGCTGCACCGGTGCCGCCCCCCCACCCCTCCATCCTGCCCGCAGAGGATGAGCCCCATGGTGGGCGAGGCGGAGCGGGAGGCGAGGCCGCCGCGGGAGAAGAGAGCGACGCGGCTTCTCGTCTCCTGCCTGGGCTTCAACCTCGCCGTGCAGGCCTGCTTCTCCGACAGCGGAGGCGTCAAGAGCAACGTACGGATCACCCCACATAAAAAAAACAACAACAACAAAAAACACATCAAAAATAAACTTGTATATGTAATTTTTTTTGTTATGAAAAATAAAAAAATTGCGCCATTGGCAAGATCACCGTGAGAGGGACCCAGCGACGCGGAGAGTTGCGGTTCTAAAAAAATTATAACTCCTGAATTATGTATTTGGGAAGGAAAGAATTACAGCATTGCCCCCCCCCCAGCTACTGGCAGGCTTATGTTCACTTGCAGGCCACTGCTGTTTACGACTTGTCACTCACAGTGGACACCCCGTAGGTGTCCACTGTGCATTTCGTCATTTGCTTCCACTTTCCTCGGCCTTTGCGTCAATATGGCTCAAGTAGTGGCCACATCTTTCTGGCACCAACCTGTCATGTCTTCCTCAAGCCATTCTCCGTCAGGTCTTCCTCTCTTTCCGATTCCTTACATTTTGTCCGAACAACAACAACAAACACACTTTTATTTTTTCTGTTGTTGTCCACCCTACAAATAGTGCCAGTTTCCTTCTCATCACCACCTGCATCATCAGGTGGTCTTCTATGTGCGACCGAAACGTCGTGGTTATTTTAATTTTATTATAATTGTAATATTTTTTATTCCACGTGACTTTACCGAAAGAACCAAAGAATATGAATTCCTGCAGTCACGAAAGTATTAAGTCAAAACTTTTTCTAACTTCTTCTTTGGTCACTCATTGGCTAGTTGAGTACAGGATGAAGTAAAACTAAAACGAATAGAAAGAATGTTATTTTACCAGGTAAGGCCCACTAAGCTATGTAGCTCTTTTTCAGAAGTGACCTGGCCACAAATGATAGCTCAACGAAGTGGCTTATCACGTGGAAATGTATAGCAGCCAAATACTCTAAATGCACGTCGATTCCAAATGTGGAGGGAAAAACCGGAGGATCCGGAGAAAAATCCGCACGCCCACGGGCAGAGATAGAGAGAGAACGCGCAAACTCCAAACATACAACAGGCGTCAGGGTCGGGATCGAACCCACGACCTCCTGCATACGGAGCGAGGTAAAAAAGTTTAGCTGGAGGCATATTATATTTTTTGCGACATAGAATTGTAATGTATGACTAACTGTTAGTAGCTCAGCTTATTGGAGAGTATATTTAGTATATTGATGACACAGATGTAGTTTATATTTTATTTTTTTACGTGGTGGTATAGCTGCTGCAGCTCCATACTATTAACATTCCTTCCCTTTATTAAGCTAACCCTACTCCCTCCCTTTGATGCTGCTAATCCTGCATACTGCATAATGCACGGGCATAATATGACTTTGAAACCCCCTACCCACCTCCTACGCATTCCATAAGTAGTGACTAATCCCATATCTGCATTTCCCATAAATATGCTAAATTCCTCTTGATATGTAAATTCCTTTGTCAAGGCGCTTTTCCCCCTCCAACCCAGCTTAAATATACGCTGCCAAGCCTGGTGGTGTTTCATTCAGACGCTGTCTTTCCGACAGACCTGTTCTTCACCTGAGGACGGCTGCTTGCGTTGTGGCCGAAACGTCGTGAGAATTGTATTTTATTATGTTTTATTTTTATTATTTTATTATTTCCCTTCTACGCGACTTTACCAAAAGAACCAAAAAGAAGGAGCGAGGTAGTTAACATCTCGCCTCCGCTCCCCAGGTGGAGCCGTTCTTCATCACGCTGGCCCTGTACGACCTTCGCACGGCGAGGAAGATCTCGGCCGACTTCCACGCCGACCTCAACCCCCCGGCCGTGCGGGAGCTGCTGGGCGGCGGCGCGTCGCCCGCGGTGCAGGCCAACGGCGACGTGGCGACGGCCGCCGGCGGACAGGCCCGGCGGCCCGGGGAGCCTGCCCCGCCTAGCCTGCCCACCGAGGCGCTGCTGTACCCCACTCAGGCGAGTTTGGGCTCGCGGTGGGAGCGCCGGTGATATGTGTAATGTGCGTGTGTGTGTAACGTGTCTTTGTGTATGAGTGAGTGTGTGTGTCTGTTGTGGGGAGCGGTGGTGTAGCGGTTAGCGCGCTGTGCTACGCTATGAACCCGGCGACCCGAGTTTGATTCCCGCTCACGGCCAACACCGGTGACGATTATCTGAACCAGTCCTGGGCCTCGCCTAGGTCGACTCAGCCTCAAATGAGTACCTGGTGCGGTGTGTAAACATCGCCACTAGGGAGACAAAGGTGGTCGGGCGTGGTGCTGGCCACCCACCCCCTCGTGTACCGTTGCGGCCTTCATAGGTGCTCGCTAACAGCACTTGCCCCTACAGTCTGTTAAGGCTATATGGGGGATCTTTGTTGTGGGGAGCGGTAGTGTAGTGGCTAGCACGCTGCGCTACGAACCCGGCGACCCGTGTTCAATTCCCGCTCACGGCCAACACCGGTGACGATTATCTGAAAAGCTCTTGGGCCTCCGATACGAAGACTCGGCCTCAAATGAGCACCTGGTGCGGTGTGTAAACACGTTATCGATAGGTGGAGACTAACCCAGCGAGCCACTGAGTGATTCGGTGAGGGCTGGATCATGACCGACCCTGACCAGTTCACTCTTGAGCTCTGTTGGGTACGGCCATCGCCACTGGGGAGACAAAGGCGGTTTGGGCGTGGTGCTGGCCACCCACCCACCCACCCCTTCGTGTCCCGTGCAAAGCCTTCATAGGTTCTCACGAACAATACTTGCCCCAACGGTCTGCTAAGACTATACGGGGGATATTTGTCTTTGTATATGTCTGTGTGTGTAATATGTGTGTGTGTAACGCGTGTGTGTGTAACGTGTGTGTGTGTAATGTCTATGTGTAATGCACGCGTGTGTGCAATGTGTGTGTTTAATGTGTGTGTAATGTGTGAATGTATTGTTATTCTCAGGTTTTTTCGGTAAAGTCACGTAGGTAAAAACATTAAAATTAATGAAAGTAAAATAAAACAAAACAAAATAAAATTCACGACGTTTCGGAGGCAACACAAGTGACGGTCCCACCTGATGACGGAGACTTGTGTTGCCTCCGAAACGTCGTGAATTTTATTTTGTTTTGTTTTATTTTACTTTCATTAATTTTAATGTTTTTACCTACGTGACTTTACCGAAAAAACCTGAGAATATGAATCATTGCAGTCACGAAAGCTTCAAATCTAGAATGAATGTATTGTGTGTGTGTAACGTGTGTATGTGTAATATGTGTGTAACGTGTTTGTGTGTAACATGTGTGTAACGTGTGTATGTGTAACGTGTGTGTAACGTGTGTATGTGTAATATGTGTATAACGTGTTTGTGTGTAACGTGTGTGTAACGTGTGTGTAACGTGTGTATGTGTAGTGTGTGTGTAACGTGTGTGTGTGTAACGTGTGTGTGTGTAACGTGTGCATGTGTGTGTAACGTGTGTGTGTGCAACGTGTGTGTGTGTGTGTAACGTGTGTGTGTGCAACGTGTGTGTGTGTAACGTGTGCATGTGTGTGTAACGTGTGTGTGTGTAACGTGTGTGTGTGTGTGTAACGTGTGTGTGTGCAACGTGTGTGTGTGTAACGTGTGCATGTGTGTGTAACGCGTGTGTGTGTAACGTCTGTGTGTGTAACGTGTGTGTGTGTAACGTGTGTGTGTGTAACGTCTGTGTGTGTAACGTGTATGTGTGTAACGTGTGTGTGTGCAACGTGTGCATGTGTGTGTAACGCGTGTGTGTGTAACGTCTGTGTGTGTAACGTGTGTGTGTGTAACGTGTGTGTGTGTAACGTGTGTGTGTGTAACGTCTGTGTGTGCAACGTGTGTGTGTGTAACGTGTGTGTGTGTAACGTGTGTGTGTGTAACGTCTGTGTGTGCAACGTGTGTGTGTGTAACGTGTGTGTGTGTAACGTGTGTGTGTGTAACGTCTGTGTGTGCAACGTGTGTGTGTGTAACGCGTGTGTGTGTAACGTCTGTGTGTGTAACGTGTGTGTGTGTAACGTGTGTGTGTGTAACGTGTGCATGTGTGTGTAACGCGTGTGTGTGTAACGCGTGTGTGTGTAACGTGTGCGTGTGTGACGTCTGTGTGTGTAACGTGTGTGTGTGTAACGTGTGTGTGTGTAACGTCTGTGTGTGTAACGTGTATGTGTGTAACGTGTGTGTGTGTAACGTCTGTGTGTGTAACGTGTATGTGTGTAACGTGTGTGTGTGTAACGTGTGCATGTGTGTGTAACGCGTGTGTGTGTAACGCGTGTGTGTGTAACGTGTGTGTGTGTAACGTGTGCATGTGTGTGTAACGTGTGTGTGTGTAACGCGTGTGTGTGTAACGTGTGTGTGTGTAACGTGTGTGTGTGTGTGTAACGTGTGTGTGTGTGTGCAACGTGTGTGTGTGTAACGTGCGTGTGTGTGTAACGTGTGCGTGTGTGCGTAACGCGTGTGTGTGTGTGTAACGTGTGCGTGTGTGTGTAACGCGTGCGTGTGTGTAACGTGTGCGTGTGTGTGTAACGCGCGCGTGTGTGTGCGTGCGCTGCAGGCCGTGTTCACGGTGTGCGACCCGCACCCGGACGTGCTGCTGCTCGTGCGCGTGGAGAAGGTGCTGCAGGGCAGCGTGGCGCAGTGCACCGAGCCGTACCTCCGCGCCGACGACACGGGCAAGGTGGTGACCCCCCCCCCACCGCTCCCCACCCCGACCCTGCCGGGCACGCTGCGCCATCTCTCAAACACTTTTTTTTATTTTGCCGTCGACCGATACTGGCGCGTCGTCGTCGGACAACCCCACGCGGTTCGCTCGCGCTGCGCCGGGAGGTCAAACCAAACCGGGCGAATTCTGGACGGCAAGTGTGGTGTGCTGTGTTTGTGTGTGCTGTGTGTGAGCTGTGTGTGTGCTGTGTGCGTGCTGTGTGTGTGAGCTGTGTGTGTGCTGTGTGTGCTGTGTGTCAACTGTGTGTGTGAGCTGTTTGTGTGTGCTGTGTGTCAACTGTGTGTGTATGCTGTGTGTGCTGTGTGTGTACTGTGTGTGCTGTGTGTGAACTGTGTGTGCTGTGTGAGCTGTGTGTGAGCTGTGTGTGTGTGCTGTGTGTGCTGTGTGTGAGCTGTGTGTGTGTGCTGTGTGTGCTGTGTGTGCTGTGTGTGTATGCTGTGTGTGTGCTGTGTGTGTGTGCTGTGTGTGTGCTGTGTGTGTTTGCTATATGGGGCCAGGTTGCTTCTGAAAAAGAGCTACATGGCTCAGTGGGGCCTTAGCTGGTAACATCAACAATAGTTGCACCATCCTCTCCCTCTCACCCCCACTCCCTGCCCGTCCAGGTTGCCCAGAAGTTGGTGAAGCAAATGCGGCAGTACTGTGGCCGTATGGGCCAGTATCACATGCCATTCAGCTGGGCGTTCAGGTGCGCTCACACGCACACGCACTCGTACCAACGTCATAACCGCCATCGTCATCATCATCATTGTCATCATCAAGACGGTCACCGCATTGCACGCTTTCAGGTGCGCTTCTGCGGCCGTCTGGAATGCTCTTCCCCCTGATATTAGGAAACCATTGGGAGCGATGCGTGTTTAAATGATCTGGATTGAAAACTCATTTCTTTAGAGCTGCTTTTTAATTTTAGTTTGCTGTCCTTCCCCCGCACCTCCGACTGGCACGCTTGGCTACGCACGGCGCGAAAAAAGTTCGACACGCACACATCACCGTCGTCGTCGCAGCCTCGCGTCACCGTGCTGGGCACCGCTCGCGTGCGCTCCTGCACCCACCCGCCCCCTCCGTCTCCCCCTCCTCGTACCCCCCCCCGCCACCCTCCCGCGCGCGCGCCGCAGGCCTCTCTTCCGCGACGTCAACGGGGCGCTGGACAAGGCCGCCTCCTTCTCCCCGCTCTTCCGCCAGGACGCGGGCAGGACGTCGAGCGACGACTGGCTCCGTGCGCTCGTCGACGTGCACAAGTACGCGACGCGGAGGGGCGCACGGTGGCGCGACGCGGACGATTTGCCCCCAGCGCGGTGCCACGGCGCTCACCGGCACAGAGCTGCCGACCGCTTAGTCGACCATTGGGTATTTGTGCGAGTCTATGAGTCTCTACGTGAGTCTATGAGTCTCTACGTGAGTCTATGAGTCTCTACGTGAGACTATGAGTCTCCACGTGAGTCTATGAGTCTCCACGTGAGTCTATGAGTCTCTACGTGAGTCTATGGGTCTCTACGTGAGTCTATGAGTCTCCACGTGAGTCTATGCGTCTCCACGTGAGTCTATGAGTCTCCACGTGAGTCTATGAGTCTCTACGTGAGTCTATGGGTCTCCACGTGAGTCTATGAGTCTCTATGTGAGTCTATGAGTCTCTACGCTAGTCTATGAGTCTCCACGTGAGTCTATGAGTCTCTACGTGAGTCTATGGGTCTCCACGTGAGTCTATGAGTCTCTATGTGAGTCTATGAGTCTCCACGTGAGTCTATGCGTCTCCACGTGAGTCTATGAGTCTCCACGTGAGTCTATGAGTCTCTACGTGAGTCTATGGGTCTCCACGTGAGTCTATGAGTCTCTACGTGAGTCTATGGGTCTCTACGTGAGTCTATGAGTCTCTACGCTAGTCTATGAGTCTCCACGTGAGTCTATGAGTCTCCACGTGAGTCTATGAGTCTCCACGTGAGTCTATGAGTCTCTACGTGAGTCTATGAGTCTCCACGTGAGTCTATGAGTCTCCACGTGAGTCTATGAGTCTCCACGTGAGTCTATGCGTCTCCACGTGAGTCTATGAGTCTCCACGTGAGTCTATGAGTCTCCACGTGAGTCTATGAGTCTCCACGTGAGTCTATGAGTCTCTACGTGAGTCTATGGGTCTCCACGTGAGTCTATGAGTCTCTATGTGAGTCTATGAGTCTCCACGTGAGTCTATGCGTCTCCACGTGAGTCTATGAGTCTCCACGTGAGTCTATGAGTCTCTACGTGAGTCTATGGGTCTCCACGTGAGTCTATGAGTCTCTACGTGAGTCTATGGGTCTCTACGTGAGTCTATGAGTCTCTACGCTAGTCTATGAGTCTCCACGTGAGTCTATGAGTCTCCACGTGAGTCTATGAGTCTCCACGTGAGTCTATGAGTCTCTACGTGAGTCTATGAGTCTCCACGTGAGTCTATGAGTCTCCACGTGAGTCTATGAGTCTCCACGTGAGTCTATGCGTCTCCACGTGAGTCTATGAGTCTCCACGTGAGTCTATGAGTCTCCACGTGAGTCTATGAGTCTCCACGTGAGTCTATGAGTCTCTACGTGAGTCTATGAGTCTCCACGTGAGTCTATGCGTCTCCACGTGAGTCTATGAGTCTCCACGTGAGTCTATGCGTCTCCACGTGAGTCTATGAGTCTCCACATGAGTCTATGGGTCTCTACGTGAGTCTATGAGTCTCCACGTGAGTCTATGCGTCTCCACGTGAGTCTACGAGTCTCCACATGAGTCTATGAGTCTCCACGTGAGTCTATGAGTCTCCACGTGAGTCTATGAGTCTCCACATGAGTCTATGAGTCTCTATGTGAGTCTATGGGTCTCTACGTGAGTCTATGCGTCTCCACGTGAGTCTATGAGTCTCCACATGAGTCTATGAGTCTCTACGTGAGTCTATGAGTCTCCACGTGAGTCTATGCGTCTCCACGTGAGTCTATGAGTCTCCACATGAGTCTATGAGTCTCTACGTGAGTCTATGAGTCTCCACGTGAGTCTATGAGTCTCCACATGAGTCTATGAGTCTCTACGTGAGTCTATGAGTCTCTACGTGAGTCTATGAGTCTCCACGTGAGTCTATGAGTCTCCACATGAGTCTATGAGTCTCCACGTGAGTCTATGAGTCTCCACGTGAGTCTATGAGTCTCTACGTGAGTCTATGAGTCTCCACGTGAGTCTATGAGTCTCTACGTGAGTCTATGAGTCTCCACGTGAGTCTATGAGTCTCTACGTGAGTCTATGAGTCTCCACGTTAGTCTATGAGTCTCCACGTGAGTCTATGAGTCTCTACGTGAGTCTATGAGTCTCCACGTGAGTCTATGAGTCTCTACGTGAGTCTATGAGTCTCCACGTGAGTCTATGAGTCTCTACGTGAGTCTATGCGTCTCCACGTGAGTCTATGGGTCTCTTCGTGAGTCTGAGTCTCCACGTGAGTCTATGGGTCTCTTCGTGAGTCTATGAGTCTCCACGTGAGTCTATGAGTCTCTACGTGAGTCTATGAGTCTCCACGTGAGTCTATGAGTCTCTACGTGAGTCTATGAGTCTCTACGTGAGTCTATGGGTCTCTACGTGAGTCTATGAGTCTCTACGTGAGTCTATGAGTCTCCACGTGAGTCTATGAGTCTCTACGTGAGTCTATGAGTCTCTACGTGAGTCTATGAGTCTCTACGTGAGTCTATGAGTCTCCACGTGAGTCTATGGGTCTCTACGTGAGTCTATGGGTCTCTACGTGAGTCTATGAGTCTCTACGTGAGTCTATGAGTCTCCACGTGAGTCTATGGGTCTCTACGTGAGTCTATGAGTCTCCACGTGAGTCTATGAGTCTCTACGTGAGTCTATGAGTCTCCACGTGAGTCTATGTGTCTCTATGTGAGTCTATGAGTCTCTACGTGAGTCTATGAGTCTCCACGTGAGTCTATGAGTCTCTACGTGAGTCTATGAGTCTCTACGTGAGTCTATGCGTCTCCACGTGAGTCTATGGGTCTCTACGTGAGTCTATGAGTCTCTACGTGAGTCTATGAGTCTCTATGTGAGTCTATGGGTCTCTACGTGAGTCTATGAGTCTCTACGTGAGTCTATGCGTCTCCTCGTGAGTCTACGAGTCTTCGCGTGAATCTGAGTCTGCACGTGGGTTCGATCCCGACCCTGATGCCTGTTGGATATTTGGAGTTTGCGTGTCTCTTTCCCCGTGGTCCTGTGGATTTTTCTCTGGTTCCCTACGATTTTCCCTACGTGCGTTCAGAGTATTTGGCTGCTATAAATGTCCCCATCACAAGCAACTTCGTTGGGCTATAATTTGTGGCCATGTCACAAATAGGTATAGAATGTTTTCAACCCAAAATCGCGAAAAGGGAATTCCCTGTTGTTTTACAACGAAGGTGAAAAGCGTCGATGCCTTGTCTCCGTCCGTCTCTCACAAACGGGTGAAGGAGCGACGCTCGCAATAAAGAGCGGAGCGTGGGTGGATGATGAACACATGCGGCGGGGTGGCACAGTGGGCAGCACAGGTGGTGCATGCGCCCGTCATCTCAGTCAGTTTACATCATGGCACCAGGCCTTGTCCCGGGACCCCCTCCTACCAGCACCGAGCTTTTGACACTCCACGTGGCCTCGAAGTGCACCTAGCCTGGCACAGGTGCTGCGGTGACGTAGGGGGTGAGGGGCGACTGTTTGTGTTGTTGTGCACGCTTTAGCGTCCTCTGCTTATGTCATTTTTGTGATGTGATTGCATATCGGTGTTGCGTCTAAGTACGTATGTGCGCACACGTGAATGTGCCGAGAGAGACTGTGTGTGTGTGTGTTCTGCGTGTGTTGTTGGTGGGGAGCGCGTTGCGCTACGAACCCGGCCACCCGAGTTCGATTCCCGCTCACTGCCAACACCAGTGACGATTATCTGAACCGGTCCTGGGCCTCCCCTAGGTCGACTCAGCCTCAAATGAGTACTTGGTGCGGTGTGTAAACATCGCCACTAGGGAGACAAAGGCGGCCGGGCGTGGTGTTGGCCATCTACCCCCGTCGTGTGTCGTGCCGGCCTTCATCGGTGCTCGCTAACAGCACTTGCCCCAACAGTCTGTTAAAGCTATACGGGGGATCTTTGTCTTTGCTCTGCGTGTGTTGTCTGCAGGTCAGAAAAAATGTCGAAACTTCAAACGATTCCAGGCAGCATCAAAGTTACTGTGGAGAGTCTGCCGGCAGAACAGCCCAGTAAGACCTGCTTTCAAATGCATTCATATCACACTTGTTTAAGTTTCATTTGGTTTTGTTACACGGAGGGTCCCGATTTGCCAGTTTCCCGGATATTTTTAAACGGGAGACGTACGTACGTATGTTGAACCTCTTCTTGGTTCTTTCGGTAAAGTCACGTAGAAGGGAAATAATAGACGTTTCCGACAGACCTGTTCTTCACCTGAGGACGGCTGCTTGCGTTGTGGCCGAAACGTCTATTATTTCCCTTCTACGTGAATTTACCGAAAGAACCAAGAAGATGAATCCCTGCAGTCACGAAAGCTTTAAATACAAATTTATGTTGAACCTCTTTCGCACCGTACGTAGCCAACCATACTATGTGTGTTGAATTATTTCACATCGTACATAGCCACCCGTCCTATGTTGAACTTCTTTCGCACCGTATGTAGTCAACCATGCTATGCATGTTGAATTCTTTCTCACCGTACGTCTCCCTAGTGGCGATGTATACACACCGCACCACGTACTTGTTTGAGGCAGAACCGGTTCAGATATTTGTCACCAATGTTGATCGTGGGCGGGAATCGAACGCGGATGGCCGGGTTCGTAGTGCAGCGCTAACCGCTACTGCACTACCGCTTCCCCACCCCCCCCTAGTCTAACAGTGAAAGACAGCGCAGACATATGGGAGCAAGGGACGCTGGAAGACGTTTAGGTACAGGTGCAAGTAGGCGCTGTGTTTTGGATAAAGTGATAATGAAGAGGGTGAGTGAAGGTGAGCGGGTAACGGTGTTCCAGCAACGTGGACAGTCCTAATATAAACCACCAGCCGCAGATGCCGAGTTTGTACGGATAGTCGGTGGCAAGATGTTAATTCTCTCGCCTGGTGTACAGGAGGTCGTGGGTTCGATCTCGACCCAAACGCCTGCTGTATATTTGGAGTTTGTGTGTCTCTCTCTCTTATCATCATTACGGTGGCTAAGAGATGTTAACTCTCTCGCCTGGTGTACAGGAGGTCGTGGGTTCGATCTCGAACCAAACGCCTGCTGCTGTATATTTGCAGTTTGCGTTTCTGTCCCCGTGGCCACGAGGATTTTTCTCCGGGTCCTCCGGTTTTTACCCTCCACATTTAGAATCAATGTGCATTCAGAGTATTTGTCTGCTGTAAATGTCCACGCGATAAGCCACTTCATTGAGCTATAATTTGTGGTCAGGTCGCTTTTGAAAAAGAGCTCAGTGGGTTAAAGCTAGTAAAATAAAACAGTTGAGTTTTAGTTTAGATCGCGATGATGTAGATGACGACGACGACAACAACAACAACGATGCCACGGCCCGATGTCTGGTCCCTCAGACATGCTGACACCGGGGCTGTCGCCCGTCACGGCCGGGTGGCGTCTCTCGGAGACCGGCAGCAACGGCGGCGTCGGGAAGCGGCCGTGCGTGCGGGAGGTGGACGACTTCCCGGCGGAGACAGCGCGGCACGCTCACCCCTACTCGGAGTACGCCAACCGCCTCTACGTGTACCCGCAGCGACTCAAGTACGACGCGCAGAAGATCTTCCCCAAGGTGAGTCCCCGTCGACTCGTTCGGAGCGGACCTGCGGAGGCTGCGTCGCCGCACGGAACCCCAGGCACCTACTCCTCCTCCGCGCGTTAGGCAGCCTGTGCGCTAGGCAGCCCGCGCCGCCTGCAATGTCAAGATCTCGCTCGCCGTCTTTCAAGATTCTCCACGAGCTCCACTCTGCTACCTCTCCCCTCCTCTCTCATCTCGCTCTAACTCCACTGCACGCACTCTCCTAGCTCGCCCCTCTTGATGGCGCTCACGGGATGGGAGGGGGGAGGCTCATGGGAAGCGGGGGGGGGGCTCATGGGATGGGGGAGGGAGGGGTGCTCGCCAGAGGTCGCAAACGGGTTTTGATTCCGTACCCGGCCGCACCAGGGTCGCAAACGGGTTCCCATACCCGTACCCGGCCGCATACGGGTTACCTGTACCCTACCCGATACCCGGCCGGGTACGGGTAGCCGGGTATCGGGTAGGGTACGGGTATCGGGTAGGGTACGGGTATCGGGTAGGGTACGGGTATTGGGTAGGGTACGGGTATCGGGTACCCGGTTGCGACCTCTGGTGCTCACGGGATTGTAGCTCTGCCGCTGTCTAACCCCGTGACCGTGCGACGTGCAGGCGAGGAACATCGCCATTCACGTGGAGTTCCGGGACTCGGACGAAGAAGGGACACTGCCGCTCAAGGTGCGATCGTCCCCCCCACCCCCCCACACCCTCCCACCGCCCACCCCCATCGCTCGCGACCATGGTGGCGTCACCGCTTTCACGCACAGCGGCGGTGACCGCGGGCAGCGTGACGCAACCCCAAACCCTAGAGAACAGCAGCCAAACACTCTCAAACGAGTGGTGTTGATTCTAAATGTGGAGAGAAAAACCGGAGGGACCCGGAGATAAATCCACGCGACCGCGGGGAGAGAGAGAGAGAGACACCGCAAACTCCAAATATACAGCAGCAGGCGCCAGGGTAGGGATCAAACCCACGACCTCCTGCGTACCAGGCGAGGTAGTTAACATCTCCTGGCCACCGTGGCGTCTGTGTTTGCGGCGCAGTGCATCTACGGCAAGGCAGGGCAGCCGGCGTTCATCAGCAGCGCCAACACGGCCGTCCTGCACCACCAGCAGTGCCCCGACTTCTGTGACGAGGTCAGTGCCGTCATGCTTGTTACACAGTCGTCGGCCGGGGGGGCGGGGGGGGGGTGGCGGGGGGGGGGTGGCGGGGGGGGTGCTGCCCATTTCGCCTTCTCTCGACCTCCACTATGCTGCTCAATGTCTCCTCTGTCAGCTGTTCTCACGACGCGTCCTGACGTAAAATAGTCGCTCGCTAGCTTCACCCGCGGTGCGCCGGGCGTCGTCTCCCTGTGCCCAGGTGAAGCTGGAGCTGCCGGTTCACCTGCACGGCAAGCATCACCTGCTGTTCACCTTCTCGCACATCAGCTGCGACCTGGGCAAGCGCAGGGACACGGCCGAGGCCGAAGGTGAGAGCGCTCGCCCCCTCCACCTCCTCCTCCTCCAGTGCGTTGTGTTAGCATGCCGTGTGTCAGTGCTGTGTGTTAGCATGCCGTGTGTCAGTGCGTTGTGTTAGCATGCCGTGTGTCAGTGCTGTGTGTTAGCATGCCGTGTGTCAGTGCTGTGTGTCAGCATGCCGTGTGTCAGTGCTGTGTGTCAGCATGCCGTGTGTCAGTGCTGTGTGTCAGCATGCCGTGTGTCAGTGCTGTGTGTCAGCATGCCGTGTGTCAGTGCTGTGTGTCAGCATGCCGTGTGTCAGTGCTGTGTGTCAGCATGCCGTGTGTCAGTGCTGTGTGTCAGCATGCCGTGTGTCAGTGCTGTGTGTTAGCATGCCGTGTGTCAGTGCTGTGTGTCAGCATGCCGTGTGTCAGTGCTGTGTGTCAGCACGCCGTGTGTCAGTGCTGTGTGTCAGCATGCCGTGTGTCAGTGCTGTGTGTCAGCATGCCGTGTGTCAGTGCTGTGTGTCAGCATGCCGTGTGTCAGTGCTGTGTGTTAGCATGCCGTGTGTCAGTGCTGTGTGTTAGCATGCCGTGTGTCAGTGCTGTGTGTTAGCATGCCGTGTGTCAGTGCTGTGTGTTAGCATGCCGTGTGTCAGAGCTGTGTGTTAGCATGCTGTGTGTCAGTGCTGTGTGTCAGCATGCCGTGTGTCAGTGCTGTGTGTTAGCACGCCGTGTGTCAGTGCTGTGTGTCAGCATGCCGTGTGTCAGTGCTGTGTGTCAGCATGCCGTGTGTCAGTGCTGTGTGTTAGCATGCCGTGTGTCAGTGCTGTGTGTTAGCACGCTGTGTGTCAGTGCTGTGTGTTAGCATGCCGTGTGTCAGTGCTGTGTGTTAGCATGCCGTGTGTCAGTGCTGTGTGTTAGCATGCCGTGTGTCAGTGCTGTGTGTTAGCATGCCGTGTGTCAGTGCTGTGTGTCAGCATGCCATGTGTCAGTGCTGTGTGTCAGCATGCCGTGTGTCAGTGCTGTGTGTTAGCATGCCGTGTGTCAGTGCTGTGTGTTAGCATGCCGTGTGTCAGTGCTGTGTGTCAGCATGCCGTGTGTCAGTGCTGTGTGTCAGCATGCCGTGTGTCAGTGCTGTGTGTCAGCATGCCGTGTGTCAGTGCTGTGTGTCAGCACGCCGTGTGTCAGTGCTGTGTGTCAGCACGCCGTGTGTCAGTGCTGTGTGTCAGCACGCCGTGTGTCAGTGCTGTGTGTCAGCATGCCATGTGTCAGTGCTGTGTGTCAGCATGCCGTGTGTCAGTGCTGTGTGTCAGCATGCCGTGTGTCAGTGCTGTGTGTTAGCATGCCGTGTGTCAGTGCTGTGTGTTAGCATGCCGTGTGTCAGTGCTGTGTGTCAGCATGCCGTGTGTCAGTGCTGTGTGTTAGCATGCCGTGTGTCAGTGCTGTGTGTTAGCATGCCGTGTGTCAGTGCTGTGTGTCAGCATGCCGTGTGTCAGTGCTGTGTGTTAGCATGCCGTGTGTCAGTGCTGTGTGTTAGCATGCCGTGTGTCAGTGCTGTGTGTCAGCATGCCGTGTGTCAGTGCTGTGTGTTAGCATGCCGTGTGTCAGTGCTGTGTGTCAGCATGCCGTGTGTCAGTGCTGTGTGTCAGCATGCCGTGTGTCAGTGCTGTGTGTTAGCATGCCGTGTGTCAGCATGCCGTGTGTCAGTGCTGTGTGTTAGCATGCCGTGTGTCAGTGCTGTGTGTTAGCATGCTGTGTGTCAGCATGCCGTGTGTCAGTGCTGTGTGTTAGCATGCCGTGTGTCAGTGCTGTGTGTTAGCATGCCGTGTGTCAGAGCTGTGTGTTAGCATGCCGTGTGTCAGTGCTGTGTGTTAGCATGCCGTGTGTCAGTGCTGTGTGTCAGCATGCCGTGTGTCAGTGCTGTGTGTTAGCATGCCGTGTGTCAGTGCTGTGTGTCAGCATGCCGTGTGTCAGTGCTGTGTGTCAGCATGCCGTGTGTCAGTGCTGTGTGTCAGCATGCCGTGTGTCAGTGCTGTGTGTTAGCATGCCGTGTGTCAGTGCTGTGTGTTAGCATGCCGTGTGTCAGTGCTGTGTGTCAGCATGCCGTGTGTCAGTGCTGTGCGTTAGCATGCCGTGTGTCAGTGCTGTGTGTCAGCATGCCGTGTGTCAGTGCTGTGTGTTAGCATGCCGTGTGTCAGCATGCCGTGTGTCAGTGCTGTGTGTTAGCATGCCGTGTGTCAGTGCTGTGTGTTAGCATGCTGTGTGTCAGCATGCCGTGTGTCAGTGCTGTGTGTTAGCATGCCGTGTGTCAGTGCTGTGTGTTAGCATGCCGTGTGTCAGAGCTGTGTGTTAGCATGCCGTGTGTCAGTGCTGTGTGTTAGCATGCCGTGTGTCAGTGCTGTGTGTTAGCATGCCGTGTGTCAGTGCTGTGTGTTAGCATGCCGTGTGTCAGTGCTGCGTGTTAGCATGCCGTGTGTCAGTGCTGTGTGTTAGCACGCCGTGTGTCAGTGCTGTGTGTTAGCATGCCGTGTGTCAGTGCTGTGTCTTAGCACGCCGTGTGTCAGTGCTGTGTGTTAGCATGCCGTGTGTCAGTGCTGTGTGTTAGCATGCCGTGTGTCAGTGCTGTGTGTCAGCATGCCGTGTGTCAGTGCTGTGTGTTAGCATGCCGTGTGTCAGTGCTGTGTGTTAGCACGCCGTGTGTCAGTGCTGTGTGTTAGCATGCCGTGTGTCAGTGCTGTGTGTCAGCATGCCGTGTGTCAGTGCTGTGTGTTAGCATGCCGTGTGTCAGTGCTGTGTGTTAGCATGCCGTGTGTCAGTGCTGTGTGTTAGCACGCCGTGTGTCAGTGCTGTGTGTTAGCATGCCGTGTGTCAGCATGCCGTGTGTCAGTGCTGTGTGTTAGCATGCTGTGTGTCAGTGCTGTGTGTTAGCATGCCGTGTGTCAGTGCTGTGTGTTAGCACGCCATGTGTCAGTGCTGTGTGTTAGCATGCCGTGTGTCAGCATGCCGTGTGTCAGTGCTGTGTGTTAGCATGCCGTGTGTCAGAGCTGTGTGTCAGCATGCCGTGTGTCAGTGCTGTGTGTTAGCATGCCGTGTGTCAGTGCTGTGTGTCAGCATGCCGTGTGTCAGTGCTGTGTGTCAGCATGCCGTGTGTCAGTGCTGTGTGTCAGCATGCCGTGTGTCAGTGCTGTGTGTCAGCATGCCGTGTGTCAGTGCTGTGTGTCAGCACGCCGTGTGTCAGTGCTGTGTGTCAGCACGCCGTGTGTCAGTGCTGTGTGTCAGCACGCCGTGTGTCAGTGCTGTGTGTCAGCACGCCGTGTGTCAGTGCTGTGTGTCAGCACGCCGTGTGTCAGTGCTGTGTGTCAGCACGCCGTGTGTCAGTGCTGTGTGTCAGCATGCCGTGTGTCAGTGCTGTGTGTCAGCATTGCGTGTGTCAGTGCTGTGTGTCAGCATGCCGTGTGTCAGTGCTGTGTGTCAGCATGCCGTGTGTCAGTGCTGTGTGTCAGCATGCCGTGTGTCAGTGCTGTGTGTCAACATGCCGTGTGTCAGTGCTGTGTGTTAGCATGCCGTGTGTCAGTGCTGTGTGTTAGCATGCCGTGTGTCAGTGCTGTGTGTTAGCATGCCGTGTGTCAGTGCTGTGTGTCAGCATGCCGTGTGTCAGTGCTGTGTGTTAGCATGCCGTGTGTCAGCATGCCGTGTGTCAGTGCTGTGTGTTAGCATGCCGTGTGTCAGTGCTGTGTGTCAGCATGCCGTGTGTCAGTGCTGTGTGTTAGCATGCCGTGTGTCAGCATGCCGTGTGTCAGTGCTGTGTGTCAGCATGCCGTGTGTCAGTGCTGTGTGTTAGCATGCCGTGTGTCAGTGCTGTGTGTCAGCATGCCGTGTGTCAGTGCTGTGTGTCAGCATGCCGTGTGTCAGTGCTGTGTGTTAGCATGCCGTGTGTCAGTGCTGTGTGTCAGCATGCCGTGTGTCAGTGCTGTGTGTCAGCATGCCGTGTGTCAGTGCTGTGTGTTAGCATGCCGTGTGTCAGAGCTGTGTGTTAGCATGCCGTGTGTCAGTGCTGTGTGTCAGCATGCCGTGTGTCAGTGCTGTGTGTTAGCACGCCGTGTGTCAGTGCTGTGTGTTAGCACGCCGTGTGTCAGTGCTGTGTGTCAGCATGCCGTGTGTCAGTGCTGTGCGTTAGCATGCCGTGTGTCAGTGCTGTGCGTTAGCATGCCGTGTGTCAGTGCTGTGTGTCAGCATGCCGTGTGTCAGTGCTGTGCGTTAGCATGCCGTGTGTCAGTGCTGTGTGTCAGCATGCCGTGTGTCAGTGCTGTGCGTTAGCATGCCGTGTGTCAGTGCTGTGCGTTAGCATGCCGTGTGTCAGTGCTGTGTGTCAGCATGCCGTGTGTCAGTGCTGTGTGTTAGCATGCCATGTGTCAGTGCTGTGTGTCAGCATGCCGTGTGTCAGTGCTGTGTGTTAGCATGCCGTGTGTCAGTGCTGTGTGTTAGCATGCCGTGTGTCAGTGCTGTGTGTTAGCATGCCGTGTGTCAGTGCTGTGCGTTAGCATGCCGTGTGTCAGTGCTGTGTGTTAGCATGCCGTGTGTCAGTGCTGTGTGTTAGCATGCCGTGTGTCAGTGCTGTGTGTTAGCATGCCGTGTGTCAGTGCTGTGTGTTAGCATGCCGTGTGTCAGTGCTGTGTGTTAGCATGCCGTGTGTCAGTGCTGTGTGTTAGCATGCCGTGTGTCAGTGCTGTGCGTTAGCACGCCGTGTGTCAGTGCTGTGTGTTAGCACGCCGTGTGTCAGTGCTGTGTGTCAGCATGCCGTGTGTCAGCATGCCGTGTGTCAGTGCTGTGTGTCAGCATGCCGTGTGTCAGTGCTGTGTGTTAGCACGCCGTGTGTCAGCATGCCGTGTGTCAGTGCTGTGTGTTAGCATGCTGTGTGTCAGTGCTGTGTGTTAGCATGCCGTGTGTCAGTGCTGTGTGTTAGCATGCCGTGTGTCAGTGCTGTGTGTCAGCATGCCGTGTGTCAGTGCTGTGTGTCAGCATGCCGTGTGTCAGTGCTGTGTGTCAGCATGCCGTGTGTCAGTGCTGTGTGTTAGCATGCCGTGTGTCAGTGCTGTGTGTCAGCATTGCGTGTGTCAGTGCTGTGTGTCAGCATGCCGTGTGTCAGTGCTGTGTGTCAGCATGCCGTGTGTCAGTGCTGTGTGTCAGCATGCCGTGTGTCAGTGCTGTGTGTCAGCATGCCGTGTGTCAGTGCTGTGTGTTAGCATGCCGTGTGTCAGTGCTGTGTGTCAGCATGCCGTGTGTCAGTGCTGTGTGTCAGCATGCCGTGTGTCAGTGCTGTGTGTTAGCATGCCGTGTGTCAGTGCTGTGTGTCAGCATTGCGTGTGTCAGTGCTGTGTGTCAGCATGCCGTGTGTCAGTGCTGTGTGTTAGCACGCCGTGTGTCAGCATGCCGTGTGTCAGTGCTGTGTGTTAGCATGCTGTGTGTCAGTGCTGTGTGTTAGCATGCCGTGTGTCAGTGCTGTGTGTTAGCATGCCGTGTGTCAGTGCTGTGTGTTAGCATGCCGTGTGTCAGTGCTGTGTGTCAGCATGCCGTGTGTCAGTGCTGTGTGTCAGCATGCCGTGTGTCAGTGCTGTGTGTCAGCATGCCGTGTGTCAGTGCTGTGTGTCAGCATGCCGTGTGTCAGTGCTGTGTGTTAGCATGCCGTGTGTCAGTGCTGTGTGTCAGCATGCCGTGTGTCAGTGCTGTGTGTCAGCATGCCGTGTGTCAGTGCTGTGTGTTAGCACGCCGTGTGTCAGAGCTGTGTGTTAGCATGCCGTGTGTCAGTGCTGTGTGTCAGCATGCCGTGTGTCAGTGCTGTGTGTCAGCATGCCGTGTGTCAGTGCTGTGTGTCAGCATGCCGTGTGTCAGTGCTGTGTGTCAGCATGCCGTGTGTCAGTGCTGTGTGTCAGCATGCCGTGTGTCAGTGCTGTGTGTCAGCACGCCGTGTGTCAGTGCTGTGTGTCAGCACGCCGTGTGTCAGTGCTGTGTGTCAGCACGCCGTGTGTCAGTGCTGTGTGTCAGCATTGCGTGTGTCAGTGCTGTGTGTCAGCATGCCGTGTGTCAGTGCTGTGTGTCAGCATGCCGTGTGTCAGTGCTGTGTGTCAGCATGCCGTGTGTCAGTGCTGTGTGTCAACATGCCGTGTGTCAGTGCTGTGTGTCAGCATGCCGTGTGTCAGTGCTGTGTGTCAGCATGCCGTGTGTCAGTGCTGTGTGTCAGCATGCCGTGTGTCAGTGCTGTGTGTCAGCATGCCGTGTGTCAGTGCTGTGTGTCAGCATGCCGTGTGTCAGTGCTGTGTGTTAGCACGCCGTGTGTCAGAGCTGTGTGTTAGCATGCCGTGTGTCAGTGCTGTGTGTCAGCATGCCGTGTGTCAGTGCTGTGTGTCAGCATGCCGTGTGTCAGTGCTGTGTGTTAGCATGCCGTGTGTCAGTGCTGTGTGTCAGCATGCCGTGTGTCAGTGCTGTGTGTCAGCATGCCGTGTGTCAGTGCTGTGTGTCAGCATGCCGTGTGTCAATGCTGTGTGTCAGCATGCCGTGTGTCAGTGCTGTGTGTCAGCATGCCGTGTGTCAGAGCTGTGTGTCAGCACGCCGTGTGTCAGTGCTGTGTGTCAGCATGCCGTGTGTCAGTGCTGTGTGTCAGCATGCCGTGTGTCAGTGTTGGGTGCTGTAAGCATCATGTGCTGTGAGCACGGTGAGCTGTTTGCACTGTGTGCTTTGCTGTGAGCTCCATGTGCTGTAAGCATCATGTGTGCGCCCCCCCCCCCCCCGTGCGCTGTGCACAGTGGGCTATGCGTGGCTGCCGTTGCTGCGTGAGGGCCGCGTGCGGACCGGCGTCTCCCAGCTCGCCGTGAGCGTCACGCTGCCCGCCGGGTACCTCTCCTGCCAGAACATCGGCCTCGGCAAGGTAGCGCTTCCCGCACGACATTAGCCCCCTCCTCTCACCCTCCTCTCCCTCCGCCCTCCTCCAACAGCTGTGGGCAGTGCTGAGTCTATGGTGCAGTGCTGATGCTATGGTGCAGTGCTGAGTCTTTGGGAAGTGTTGAGTCTATGGGTAGTGTTGAGTCTATGGGCAGTGCTGAGTTTATGGGCAGTATTGAGTCTGTGGTGCATTGTTGAGTCTAGGGGCAGTGCTGAGTATATGGGCAGTGCTGAGTCTATGGTGCAGTGCTGATGGTATAGCACAGTGCTGAGTCTTTGGTAAGTGTTGAGTCTATGGGCAGTGCTGAGTCTATGGGCAGTGTTGAGTTTATGGGCAGTGCTGAGTCTATGGTGCAGTGCTGATGGTATAGCGCAGTGCTGAGTCTTTGGTAAGTGTTGAGTCTATGGGCAGTGCTGAGTCTATGGGCAGTGTTGAGTTTATGGGCAGTGCTGAGTCTTTGGTAAGTTTTGAGTCTATGGGTAGTTTTGAGTCTATAAGCAGTGTTGAGTTTATGGGTAGTGTTGAGTCTGTGGGCAGTGTTGAGTTTATGGGCAGTGTTGAGTCTATGGTGCATTGTTGAGTCTATGGGCAGTGTTGAGTCTATGGGCAGTGTTGAGTCTATGGTGCATTGTTGAGTATATGGGCAGTGCTGAGTCTATGGGCAGTGTTGAGTTTATGGGCAGTGCTGAGTCTATGGTGCAGTGCTGATGGTATGGTGCAGTGCTGAGTCTTTGGTAAGTGTTGAGTCTATGGGTAGTTTTGAGTCTATAAGCAGTGTTGAGTTTATGGGTAGTGTTGAGTCTGTGGGCAGTGTTGAGTTTATGGGCAGTGTTGAGTCTATGGTGCATTGTTGAGTCTATGGGCAGTGTTGAGTCTATGGTGCATTGTTGAGTCTATGGGCAGTGCTGCTCGATGTGCAGGGTAAGTTGATTCCAGTGGAGGGGTGCAAGGAGGGATATATTTATTGTATGTGTTGGATATTAAACTCTTGCCTGCCATAACCAGACAGCTGGAGAGATAACTTATGCACCACAATGCCATGCATCATATCCAAAGGAACAAGCACACGTAACGATGAGCTCAACACGAGCGGAGCGCCGGGCGGATAATACGCAGAGAATTGGCACATTGGGGAGCGCAGGCAGTGCATCTGCCGGTCATCTCAGTCAGTCAATTCATGGCACCCGGTTCTGGCCCGTGACTTCCTGCCAGCAGAGAGCTGTTCTACAATTCCCGTGGGCGCACCCGGCCTGGCAGGAGCGTCGTGGTGACGGCTGTTGCTGTTGTCGTTGTGTCGCTGTCTCTGTGCAGTTTGTGGGCCCGGAGGTGAAGTGGGTGGAGGGAGGGAAGAGGCTCCTCACCGTGAGCACGCACCTCGTCTCCAGCATCTACACCAAGGTGTGGCCACGCTCGGGGCTCACGCACTTCCCTGCCACGCGTGCGGCAGTCCACACTTTCATTCGGCCGTATAGGCGGCCTCGCGAACGCCTTAGCGCTGTTTAAGTTACAGTAAACACCTTCCGAGCCCGTTTTTTAAATCCCCGGCACCTCCGATTAGCGCGGTTGGCTATGTACAATGCGAAAGAAGTTCGACAAACATACAACATGTGTACATAGGCATCCAACAAAGACGGTAACCGTATCGCGCCCTTTCAGATGCACTCCTGCGGCCGTCTGGAATGCCCTTCCTTCCGATATTAGGAAGCAACTGGAGCTATGCACTTTTAAATATAAACTCAGTAGAATTTTTCTGCTTAGTTTGTTGTCCTTCCCCTGCAGAACCAATATCAGATGATCGTCACCAGTGTTGGCTGTGAGCGGGAATCGAATTCGGGTCGCCGTGTTCGTAGCGCACATGTACACACACACGTTGTGCACATACGATAACCGACCATGATGTTTGCGTGCACAGGATCAATATCTTCACAACTTCATGCAGCAGTGCGAGTTCACCAAGTACGGCACGCTCACCGCACCTAGAGACCTGCTCAACTCCATAAAGGTGCGCGCTACGCACAGACGCACGCACGCACGCATGCACACGCGCGTCCCCCGTGCAGCGTTATGTACTGCCGAGAGGAAGGGCTTACTGGCCAGAGCCTATTGAGGCCTTGCATGGGCACGCCGTGGTGTAGCTAGCGGGCCTATTGGGGCCTTGCATGGGCACGCCGTGGTGTAGCTAGCGGCCTATTGGGGCCTTGCATGGGCACGCCGTGGTGTAGCTAGCGGCCTATTGAGGCCTTGCATGGGCACGCCGTGGTGTAGCTAGCGGGCCTATTGAGGCCTTGCATGGGCACGCCGTGGTGTAGCTAGCGGCCTATTGGGGCCTTGCATGGGCACGCCGTGGTGTAGCTAGCGGCCTATTGGGGCCTTGCATGGGCACGCCGTGGTGTAGCTAGCGGCCTATTGAGGCCTTGCATGGGCACGCCGTGGTGTAGCTAGCGGCCTATTGGGGCCTTGCATGGGCACGCCGTGGTGTAGCTAGCGGCCTATTGAGGCCTTGCATGGGCACGCCGTGGTGTAGCTAGCGGGCCTATTGAGGCCTTGCATGGGCACAGCGGGTGTAGCTAGCGGCCTATTGGGGCCTTGCATGGGCACAGCGTGGTGCAGCTAGCGGCCTATTGAGGCCTTGCATGGGCACAGCGGGTGTAGCTAGCGGCCTATTGGGGCCTTGCATGGGCACGCCGTGGTGTAGCTAGCGGCCTATTGAGGCCTTGCATGGGCACGCCGTGGTGTAGCTAGCGGCCTATTGGGGCCTTGCATGGGCACGCCGTGGTGTAGCTAGCGGCCTATTGGGGCCTTGCATGGGCACGCCGTGGTGTAGCTAGCGGCCTATTGAGGCCTTGCATGGGCACGCCGTGGTGTAGCTAGCGGCCTATTGGGGCCTTGCATGGGCACGCCGTGGTGTAGCTAGCGGCCTATTGAGGCCTTGCATGGGCACGCCGTGGTGTAGCTAGCGGGCCTATTGAGGCCTTGCATGGGCACAGCGGGTGTAGCTAGCGGCCTATTGGGGCCTTGCATGGGCACAGCGTGGTGCAGCTAGCGGCCTATTGAGGCCTTGCATGGGCACAGCGGGTGTAGCTAGCGGCCTATTGGGGCCTTGCATGGGCACGCCGTGGTGTAGCTAGCGGCCTATTGGGGCCTTGCATGGGCACAGCGTGGTGTAGTTAGGGGGTCTATCGAGGCCTTCGTGGTGCAGTCAGCACCGCACCCGCTCATCGTCCTCTCCCACTGTGCCGATTATTGAACTTCATGCCGGGTCCTCATTGAAGGCCCAGTTGACGGAGCAGGGGGTCAAAACGCCGGTTGAGATATCATTCACCTGCCACCGACGTTGGCTGCGGCCAGGGATGGAACTCGTTTGGCCCGAGTTCGCAGCGTGGCTGGTGGTAATTTGTGGAGATGTCGGATGTTGCAGTGATGTTGCGATCTCTCCCCTCACCTCCCCACCGCTCTGCCCTCACCTCACTTACCCTTCTCAGAGCCTCAACGCCATCGAAGGCCACGCCATGATCAGCTTCATGCCCACGTTGCTCACACAGCTCTTCCGCTTGCTCACGCTCACCGCCCAGGAGGAGATTCTGCTCACCACCACCAGGTTCCTCCGCAATGGTCCACTCACCTACACTGGGGCACTCGGTAATGGGCCTCTCGTCAATGGGCCACTGATTTTCACTGGACCACTCAGTCATGGGCCACTCAGTAATGGGTCACTCGGTAATGGGTGGGTCACTCAGTAATGGGTCACTCAGTAATGGGCCATTTGTGTGTGTGTGTACCGCGTGTGTGTGTGTGCCGCGTGTGTGTGTGCCGCGTGTGTGTGCCGCGTCTGTGTGCCGTGTCTGTGTGTGCTGCATGCACGTGTACCATGTGTGTGTGTACCGCGTGTGTGTGCCGTGTGTGTGTGTATGTGCTGCGTGTGTGTGTACCGCGTGTGTGTGCCGCGTGTGTGTGTATGTGCTGCGTGTGTGTGTACCGCGTGTGTGTGCCGTGTGTGTGTGTATGTGCTGCGTGTGTGTGTACCGCGTGTGTGTGCCGTGTGTGTGTGTATGTGCTGCGTGTGTGTGTACCGCGTGTGTGTGCCGCGTGTGTGTGTATGTGCTGCGTGTGTGTGTACCGCGTGTGTGTGTGCCGTGTGTGTGTGTGTCGTGTGTGTGTGTGCCGCGTGTGTGTGCCGTGTGTGTGTGTACCATGTGTGTGTGCCGTGTGTGTGGCCGCGCAGCTTCCTGGTGCACTTTGTGGACCGGTGCCACGAGGAGGAGCAGGACCACCACCTGCACTCGTACACTCGGGTGAGGATGCGCCTGCCACTCACCGCATGCACAGAAGCCGCGATGGTCGTGATGATGATGATGGCAATGGCGATGACTATGGTGACTATTACAATGGTGATGTTTGGTGATGATGATGCTGGTGATGACGGCAATGATGAACATGATAGTGGTGGTGATGATGATGGAGATGATGACGATGGAGACGGTTGTGATGACGATGGTGATGACGACGGTGCCGATGGCCTCGTGCTCGCAGTACGTGTTCAAGGCGGAGCCGTGGGACGAGCAGAGTGGCCGCACGACGCACGAGGAGCTCGTGAGGACCATGGAGCTGCTTCTCGGCTCCTCCGTGGACCAGCAGCTCAACAGCAAGCTGCTGAAGGCACGCTCGCCCAGCCACACAAAGATCCCCCGTGTAGCCTTCACAGACTGTAGGGGCAAGTGCTGTTAGCGAGCACCTATGAAGGCCGCCACGGCACACGAGGGGGTGGGTGGCCAGCACCACGCCCGGCCGCCTTTGTCTCCCTGGTGGCGATGTTTACACATTGCACCACGGACTCATTTGAGGCTGAGTCGACCTAGGGGAGGGCCAGGACAAGTTCAGATGATCGTCACTGGTGTTGGCCGTGAGCGGGAATTGAACCCGGGTGGCCAAGTTCGTAGCGCAGCGTAGCGCTAACCGCGACACTACTGCTTCCACCCACACACACACACTCGCCCACGCTCACCCACACTCACCCACACTCACCCATACTCACCCACACTCACCCACACTCGCTCACACTCACCCACACTCACCCACACTCGCCCACACTCGCTCACACTCACCCACACTCACCCTCACTCACCCACACTCACCCACACTCACTCACACTCGCTCACACTCACCCACAATTACCCACACTCGCTCACATTCACCCACCCACACTCACCCACACTCACCCACCCTCACCCACACTCGCTCACACTCACCCACACTCGCTCAAACTCACCCACCCACACTCGCTCACACTCGCCCACACTCACCCACACTCGCTCACACTCACCTACACTCACCCACACTCGCTCACACTCACCATACTCACCCACACTCGCTCACACTCGCTCACACTGACACTCACTCACACTCGCCCACACTCGCTCACACTCACCCACACTCACCCACACTCGCTCACTGTATCTTACGGTGTTCCTTTTGACTTCTCTCCTCCGTGTCCAACAGCACCTGTGGTTTTTCTTCGGGATCATCAGCAAGTCCATGGCTCAGCACGTCATCGAGAACCAGCGGCTGTCGGTAAGCAGCTGACGAGCGTCTCGCGGTCACACCTCGGCCCACATAACCCCCTCATCACTCACTACTCCTCATAACCCCCCCCCCCCCCCCACTCAGCTACTCCACACGCAATCGTCCGGCTCGGTCACCCCGATGTGAAACCCACGGCTGCTGGTCGACATGAACGAACATGGAGATCCCCCCCCACCCTACCCCCCTTCATCTCTGCTTTAGGTTCATAGATTCTCTAGAGCATTTGGCTGCTGCTATACACGTCCACGTGGTAAGCCACTTCGTTGAGCTATCGCTGGGCTTTACCTGGTTAAAATATTTGTTGTTAAATGTGTTTAGTGATGTGCTTACCTTTACTTCTCCCTGTTTTCGTATCGTTTGTCGCTGTGACGATCTGACCCCGTGCCCCTACTGCACATCTGTGCGAAAAGCGCCTTCACAGCTAAACGGATTTCTCCTGCGAATAAACATTCCGGTTCTGATTGGATAAACTCGCGGATGTTTGAAACCTCGAGGTCCTTAACCGCCAGCGGCGGCGGCTCAGCATTTTGCCTTCTCCGAGCCGCTACCCGGCCACCCCCGTCATCCTGAGCGAGGCTGCTTCACCGCAACGCCGGAGGCGGTGGCTTGTCTGCCGATCTCGGCACCGAACCGCTGCGCCCTACTTGTGTTTGCCCGCGCGCGCGTCGCAGCTGAAGCGGAGCGAGCGCTTCCCGGCCTCGTTCCACCGCAACCTCGACTCGATGGTGACGCAGCTGAGCAAGCATGTGCCGAGGATTCACCGGGACACGGGCGAGGAGGCTCGCAGCGCCAACGTCAGCCTTGCCGCCTTCCTGATGGTCAGTGGCGCTTCCCTGTGCGCGTGCCCGTCGTCGCCGCCGCTGCGTCGCCGTGATCATCGCTGCGTCTCCGTCGTCGTCGCCCTGTGTCTTATCGTCATCGTGGTGATCAGTGTCTTCACTGCATCCTCACTGTTTATCCTTCATCATCATCATCATCACTGCGTCTCCATCATCTTCACTGCGTCTCCATGATCTTCACTGCGTCTGCATCACCTTCACTGTTTATCCTTCATCATCATCTTCACTGCGTCTCCATCATCTTCACTGCGTCTCCATCACCTTCACTGCGTCTCCATCACCTTCACTGCGTCTCCATCACCTTCACTGCATCTCCATCATCTTCACTGTTTATCCTTCATCATCATCTTCACTGCGTCTCGATCATCTTCACTGCGTCTCCATCATCTTCACTGTTTATCCTTCATCATTATCTTCACTGCGTCTCCATCATCTTCACTGTTTATCCTTCATCATCATCTTCACTGCGTCTCCATCATCTTCACTGTTTATCCTTCATCATCATCTTCACTGCGTCTCCATCATCTTCACTGTTTATCCTTCATCATCATCTTCACTGCGTCTCCATCACCTTCACTGCGTCTCCATCACCTTCACTGCGTCTCCATCACCTTCACTGCGTCTCCATACCCTCGAAAGTGGTGCTCTTTAGAGCCCCCATCTGATGTAGGCCACATCCCCGAGCACGCGGCGTGAGCAGGGAATTGCAGGGCTGCACCTTAACCCCGTGACTCCAGTGCCGCGGTGACGATCCGAGACCGCGTGTGCCCCCCACAGCGCTGCTTCACTCTCATGGACCGCGGATTCGTCTTCCGCCTCATCAACTCTTACATCACGAGCTTCCCCATCATGGACTCCAAGGTGAGACCGTCGCTCCACCACCCCCCCACCCTCCCCCGCCCCCCCCCCCTCTCCCGCCCCCCCCCCTCTCCCGCCCCCCCCCCCCCAGCTGACACCGTCTCCGTCGTGCCGTCACCGCAGAGGACGTTCGACTTCCGCATCGAGTTCCTGCAGATCGTGTGCAACTACGAGCACTACGTGCCGCTCAACCTGCCGGTGCACGCGGAGCCCGGACCAGCGCAGCGCCCACAAGGTGGGGGGGCAGCCGGAGCCTCGCACCGCTCGCCTAAGTGGGGGGCAGGCGGGGGATGGGGGGCAGGCGGGGGGGGGGCAGGCGGGGGGGGCGGTCGTCATTAGGCTCGCTCGGCATCGCGGGCAACGTCCCGCGTCGAAAAATAACCGCAAAACACAGAGCTTGGGAAATGTTTTAATGACGATACCCATCATCATTATCCCCGTCTCTCCCGTATCCCCCCCATCTCAACCATACCCCCCCCCCCATTCCCCCCCCTCCCCCGCCGCCCCCCCCACCCCCCCCCCCCTCCCAGTGCTGGCTCCGTGGGAGTTCCGCGCGGGCGACGACTTCTGCCGGCGCCGCGTGCTGGCCGGGATGCTGCTGCGCGAGGCGGCGGTGGCGGCGGGGGAGACGCTGGGGGGCGAGTCGTCACGACGAGCGGCGCTCGGGGTGGTGCGCTCGCTGCTCGCCAAGCACTCGCTGGACGACCGCTACGCGCAGCCCGTGAGTCGGCGTCGTCCTCATGCCGCCACCGCACCGCCCCCCCCCCCCCGCCACCTCCCCCCCGCCGCCACCACCCAGGCCCACGCGGCGAGGTTCCGTGTCTCTCGCATTGAAGGTCACCGGGAGGTCGCTGCTGTTCCGGCGAGCCTCGTGAGCGGCCGCGAGTCGCGCTCCGGCTCGAGGGCTCCTCCCCCGCTCGCTCGCACTCACGCTCGCTCGCTCGCCCTCACGCTCGTTCTGACGCTCGCCCTCACGCTCGCTCGCCCTCACGCTCGCTCGCCCTCACGCTCGCTCGCCCTCACGCTCGCTCGCCCTCACGCTCGCTCGCCCTCACGCTCGCTCGCTCGCCCTCACGCTCGCTCACTCACCCAGCACGGCATAGGAGTCAACCCATAACACCTGGGTCTGTGCCCGTGACCTTCTGCACCCAGCCTGGCACATCAGTCCAACCCATAACACCTGAGTTTGTGTCGTGACGTCCTGCACTTAGGCTGGCACATCGGTCAACCCATAACACCTGGGTCTGTGTCCGTGACCTCCTGCCAGCAGCGAGAGACGTTTACGTGTCACGTGACGGCCTCAAAGTGCACCTAGCCTGGCGCAAGCACTGTGGTGACGTTCCCATCACATAGTTGTGTGTGTCTGCAAACTCAGCGGTGGCGCAGCAGTTAATGCGCTGCACTATCTGAACTTGTCCTGGGCCTCCCCTAGGTCGACTCAGCCTTAAATTAGTACCTGGTTCAGTGTGTAAAATTAAAGGCGGTCGGGCGTGGTGCTGGCCACCCACCCACCGGTGTGCCGTGCAGGCCTTCATAGCCGCTGCTCACTGAGCAGCACTTGCACCAACCAGTCCGTTGAGGCTACGCGGGTGATCTTTGTCTTTTGCAGGCCCAGCAATCCCGTGTGGCGATGCTGTACCTGCCGATCCTCTCCATCCTGCACGACAACTACACCCGCATGTGCTTCCAGGCGGTGGTCACCTCCGACAGCAACCCCATCCCACAGCCGGTACCAGCAGCAGCAGCAGCACCAGGCTCTACCAGCCTCCACAGTGCAGTGGAGAAGCCTCCAAAGCCATCACCACGATCCCCAGAGATTTGAATCACAGCAGCTTTTGGCTAGCCATTGAGAGGGGGGAGGTAGGAGCGTGCGTGGAAGGGAGCCGAGTGAGATGAGAGGTAGGAGAGTGCGTGGAGGGGAGTAGAGTGAGATGAGAGGGGAGAGGTAGGAGAGTGCGTGGAGGGGAGTGGAGTGAGATGAGAGGGAGAGGTAGGAGAGTGCGTGGAGGGGAGCTGAGTGAGATGAGAGGGAGAGGTAGGAGAGTGCGTGAAGGGGAGCTGAGTGAGATGAGAGGGAGAGGTAGGAGAGTGCGTGGAGGGGAGCTGAGTGAGATGAGAGGGAGAGGTAGGAGAGTGCGTGGAGGGGAGTGGAGTGAGATGAGAGGGAGAGGTAGGAGAGTGCGTGGAGGGGAGCTGAGTGAGATGAGAGGGAGAGGTAGGAGAGTGCGTGAAGGGGAGCTGAGTGAGATGAGAGGGAGAGGTAGGAGAGTGCGTGGAGGGGAGTAGAGTGAGATGAGAGGGGAGAGGTGGGAGAGTGTGTGGAGGGGAGTGGAGTGAGATGAGAGGGGAGAGGTAGGAGAGTGCGTGGAGGGGAGTGGAGTGAGATGAGAGGGAGAGGTAGGAGAGTGCGTGGAGGGGAGCTGAGTGAGATGAGAGGGAGAGGTAGGAGAGTGCGTGAAGGGGAGCTGAGTGAGATGAGAGGGAGAGGTAGGAGAGTGCGTGGAGGGGAGTAGAGTGAGATGAGAGGGGAGAGGTGGGAGAGTGTGTGGAGGGGAGTGGAGTGAGATGAGAGGGGAGAGGTAGGAGAGTGCGTGGAGGGGAGTGGAGTGAGATGAGAGGGGAGAGGTAGGAGAGTGCGTGGAGGGGAGTAGAGTGAGATGAGAGGGGAGAGGTAGGAACGTGCGTGGAGGGGAGCCGAGTGAGATGAGAGGTAGGAGAGTGTGTGGAGTGGAGTAGAGTGAGATGAGAGGGGAGAGGTAGGAGAGTGCGTGGAGGGGAGTAGAGTGAGATGAGAGGGAGAGGTAGGAGAGTGCGTGGAGGGGAGCCGAGTGAGATGAGAGGGGAGAGGTAGGAGAGTGTGTGGAGGAGAGTAGAGTGAGATGAGAGGGAGAGTTAGGAGAGTGTGTGGAGGAGAGTAGAGTGAGATGAGAGGGGAGAGGTAGGAGAGTGTGTGGAGGAGAGTAGAGTGAGATGAGAGGGGTAGGTTAGTGTGTGGAGGGGAGTAGAGTGAGATGAGAGGGGAGAGGTAGGAGAGTGCGTGGAGGGGAGCCGAGTGAGATGAGAGGGGAGAGGTAGACATTGGTAAACATACAGAAGACCTCAACAACAAAGCCCCACTCAGTGACGCTTGCCTTAATAAACCATTGTCATTGGCTCTGACTATTATTGTTGTCGTTATTAATGTATGTTGAACTGCATTCGCACCGTACATAACCAACCGTGCAAATTGGAGGTGCGGGGGAAGGACAACAAACTAAACATAAAAAGCAGTTCTAAAGAAATGAGTTTTCAATCTAGATGATTTAAAAGTGGCATAGCCCCAGTGGCTTCCTAACATGGGAAGGAAGAGCGTTCCAGACGGCCACAGAAGCGCATCTGAAAGTGCCACGCGACAGAGGTGGGACAAAGTCATTGTTATGCAAGTCCAAGTCGAGTCGCAAGTCATCAAATTCATGACTCGAGTCTGACTCGAGTCCAAGTCACATGACTCGAGTCCACATCTCATAGGTGGGACAAAGTCATTGTTATGCAAGTCCAAGTCGAGTCGCAAGTCATCAAATTCATGACTCGAGTCTGACTCGAGTCCAAGTCACATGACTCGAGTCCACATCTCATAGGTGGGACAAAGTCATTGTTATGCAAGTCCAAGTCGAGTCGCAAGTCATCAAATTCATGACTCGAGTCTGACTCGAGTCCAAGTCACATGACTCGAGTCCACATCTCATAGGTGGGACAAAGTCATTGTTATGCAAGTCCAAGTCGAGTCGCAAGTCATCAAATTCATGACTCGAGTCTGACTCGAGTCCAAGTCACATGACTCGAGTCCACATCTCATAGGTGGGACAAAGTCATTGTTATGCAAGTCCAAGTCGAGTCGCAAGTCATCAAATTCATGACTCGAGTCTGACTCGAGTCCAAGTCATATGACTCGAGTCCACATCTCATAGGTGGGACAAAGTCATTGTTATGCAAGTCCAAGTCGAGTCGCAAGTCATCAAATTCATGACTCGAGTCTGACTCGAGTCCAAGTCACATGACTCGAGTCCACACCTCTGCCACGCGATGCGGCGACCATCGCCTTTGTTCGATGTCCGGCCAAAAGCCGCTGCTGGTTGCCTTGACGAGATCAGCGAGGAATTGTGGTTCATTTGTGGCAAGCACTTCGTGTGTAATCAGTGCCACCTATTGACGTATTCGTTCGGCAAGAGGAAGCCAGTACAGCTTCTTCTTCTTGGTTTTTTCGGTAAAGTCACGTAGAAGGGAAGTAATAAAATAATAAAAATAAAACGCAATAAAATAATTCTCACGACGTTTCGGCCACAACGCAAGCAGCCGTCCTTGCGTTGTGGCCGAAACGTCGTGAGAATTATTTTATTATGTTTTATTTCTATTATTTTATTATTTCCCTTCTACGTGACTTTACGGAAAGAACCAAGAAGATGAATCCCTGCAGTCACGAAAGCTTTAAATCCAAATAAATCCAGTACAGCTCGGCGAGCACCGGAGGGATACCGTCGGATCTTGCAGGGCCCTCCTGTGCACGGAGCCTTGACACAGCAGTGAGGCCTTCACACATTCATCGTTGACGTTGATGCTACGGTGATGCCAATTGCAGAGCCCCAGGGAAGACGTTCTGAATCACGCGCTGCCCAAGAGCGCTTCCAACACCCTGGAGGTGGCAGCCTTCACCTTCCCCTCCACACTGAGCGGTGAGCAGAGCTCAGTGAGCAGTGCACCTCCCTGTGCGTGTGTTTGTGTTTGGGGAGCGGTGGCGTAGCGGTTAGCGCGCTGCGCTACGAAGCCGGTGACCCGAGTTCGATTCCCGTTCACGGCCAACACCAGTGACGGTTACTTGAAGCGGTCATGGGCATCCCCTAGATCGACTCAGCCTCAAATGAGTACCTGCTGTGGGGTGTAAACATCGCCGCTAGGGAGACAAAGGCGGTCGGGCGTGATGCTGGCCGCCCCCACCCCTCGTGTGCCATTCCGGCCTTCATAGGTGCTCACTAGCAGCACTTGCCCCAACCGTCTGTTAAGGCTATACGGGGGATCTTTGTCTTTGTCTTGTATCAATGTGTGGGGGAGTGGTGGTGCTTTACATTCTTCTGGGATTCCTCGTAGTCGAGTAAAGATGCCCCTCCATGTGTCTCAACTTGTCCGTGTTGTGAGGTGGACCTGGCTGTCCATGGGTCCCGAGATGGCTGAACAGGCCAATCCGTGACCTGCAGATCTGGGCACAGTGGGGGGGGGCACCAGGATGTTCCATCCTGGAGCTCACACTCGTTGTTGTCTCTGTCTCTGGTGTATGTTGCTTTGTGGCGCGCTCTTTTCCTGGCTATCAACTCTCTTCGCTTGGCCTCAAAATGCTGAGTTCCATTGTTAATATTGGCCATCCATGATGGTCTATCAAGAGCATGGATTTCCCAGTTGTTTGGATTTGTGTGGCTTCGCTTGAGGTGCATTTTAAGGTTGTCACGGAAACGCTTCATTTGATCTCCGGGGGCAACGTGATCCATCGCTGAGCTGGGAATAGAAGATTTGCTTAGGAAGCCATTCATCCTCGCAAGGTGACCTGCCCATCTGAGTTGATGCTTCATCATGATGATGGCCTCTATGCTGGATGAGTTGGATCGATCCAGGACACCGATATTAGTTCGTCTTTCTTCCCAGGCGACGTTTAGTATTTTCCTGAGACAGCATTGATGGAACATTTCGAGAGATTTGACGTGTTTACGATAGGCGGTCCAGGTTTTTTAGCACCACCACATAAGAGGGTTGGAATGATCACAGCATTATTCACAGCTACTTTGGCCTTGGTGGTGGTGATGTCGTGGTCTTCAAAGACCCTGGGGTAATCCGATGCTGGATTTCACAATCAAGACATTGCTGGAGAGATGGCTGCCTAAGTACGTGAAACTGGGAACGTTTTCGAATATTGCTTCATTTGACCTCCGAACCCGGCGACCCGATTTTGATTCTCGCTCACGGCGAGCACCACAGTGACGATTACTTGAACTGGTCCTGGCTCTCCCCCAGGTCGACTCAGCCTCAAATGAGTGGCTGGTGCGATGTGTATACACCGCCACCTGGGAGATAAATGGCGGCCGGGCGTGGTGCTGTCCGCCCACCCCCTCGTGTGCCGTGCCGGCCTTCATAGGCGCTCGCTAACAGCACTTGCCACGACAATCTGTTAAGGCTACACGGGGGACCTTTGTCTTTCAGTGGGAGCCAAGAGGGGAGATTCTCGCCTCTCGGTCGCGAGCTCCGACTCCAACTCGAGCCTCCACGAACGCAGGAACACCATGGATCAGGTAACTCCTTCAGCTGCAGCCCTGCCCTAACGCTCACTCTACTCACCAATCATCATCATCATCATCATCTCTCATCATCATCTCTCATGATCATCTCTCATCATCAACACCGTGGATCAGTTGACTCCTTCAGCTGCAGCCCTGCCCTAACGCTCACTCTACTCATCACTCTCATGGCATGTGTGTGTCGTGTGTGGCGTGCGTGTGGCATGTGTGGCATGCGTGTGTATTGTGCGTGTGTATCGTGCGTGTGTGTGGCGTATGTGCGCGTGTGTGTCGTGTGTGTGTGTGTGTGGTATGTCGTGTGGTGTGGCATGCGTGTGTGTCGTGTGTGTGGTGTACCATGTGCGTGTGCCATGTGCGTGTGTGTCGTGTGTGTTGTATGTGTGTCGTGTGTGTGTGGTGTATCGTGTGTGTGTGTGGGCTGGCGTGTGTGTGTGTATCGTGTGTGGTGGTGTGTCGTGTGTGTGTTGTATGTGTGTCGTGTGTGTGTGGTGTGCGTGTGTGTGTGCCGTGTGTGTGGTGGTGTGCGTCACCGTCCACAGGCGGCGGCGCTCGTGCTGCGGCCGGACGTGCTGCACGTGGTGGATGTGCAGACGCTGCTGCTGTGCTTCCTGCACGTGCTGAAGCACGCCCCCCCAGGTGACCCCCTACCCAGCCCCTCCCCTCGTCACCCCCCTACCCAGCCCCTCGCCACCCCCTTACCCAGCCCCTCCACTCACTACCCCCTCTACCCAGCCCCTCCCCCCGCCACCCCATACCCAGCCCCTCCACTCACTACCCCCTCTACCCAGCCCCTCCCCCCGCCACCCCCTACCCAGCCCCTCCCCTCAGTACCCCCTTACCCAGCCCCTCCCCTCACCACCCCCTTACCCAGCCCCTCCCCCCGCCACCCCCTACCCAGCCCCTCCCCTCGCCACCCCCTTACCCAGCCCCTCCCCTCACTACCCCCTACCCAGCCCCTCCCCTTACTACCCCCCTATCCAACCCCTCCCCTCACTACCCCCCTACCCAGCCCCTCCCCTCACTACCCCCTACCCAGCCCCTCCCCTCACTACCCCCTACCCAGCCCCTCCCCTAGCCACCCCCTACCCAGCCCCTCCTCTCGCCACCCCCTACCCAGCCCCTCTCCTCACTACCCCCCTACCCAGCCCCTCCCCTCACTACCCCCCTACTCAGCCCCTCCCCTCACTACCCCCCCTACCCAGCCCCTCCCCTAGCCACCCCATATCCAGCCCCTCCCCTAGCCACCCCCTACCTAGCCCCTCCCTTCACTACCCCCCCTACCCAGCCTCCCCCACCACCACCTACTGCCCGAATGGCACGTGACAAGCTTTTGAAAACGGTTAACCAAATGTCTCAACATATTCGTCAATAACGCTGCACGTGGCCTGAAGAGGAACGATATCCAGTCACCCCTTGTTAAACCTTGACTTAAAGCTTTCGTGACTGCAGGGATTCATATTCTCTGGGTCTTACGGTAAAGTCACCTGGATAGGTTCAAAGAAAAGAACAAAAAACTACGACGTTTCGATCGCAACACAAGCAATCGTCATCAGGATAATGATTGCTTGTGTTGTGAACCTATTTACGTACCTTTACCGAAAGACCCAAAGAATATTAAACCCTTGTTAATTCGACACATGTTGGGCTCTGGCGTTACCGAATTATCCAATATTCCGAATTATGGCCAATGATACTTTCCTGTGCCTCCTGCCCACATTTGTTTTCCAAACTCTTCACGCACTATACGCATCGCCACACACCCTGCATCAATTATATCCAACACTTTGGAAGTGTCTCGCAGACTCATGGATCTATACTTCAATCTCTCTCTATTACTTCTCGATGTAGGTGTAGACGACATTTCTGAGAGGGTTGGCTTGCGCGGAGTGCACCAACGAAGTGAAGTCCAAATCGACGGGTCGGCACTGACGCTCACCACGCTCACCACGCTCACCACGCTCGCCACGCTCACCACGCTCGCCACGCTCGCCACGCTCGCCACGCTCGCCACGCTCACCACGCTTTCCACGCTCACCACGCTCGCCACGCTCGCCACGCTCGCCACGCTCGCCACGCTCACCACGCTCGCCACGCTCGCCACGCTCGCCACGCTCGCCACGCTCACCACGCTCGCCACGCTCGCCACGCTCACCACGCTTTCCACGCTCACCACGCTCACCACGCTCACCACGCTCACCACGCTCGCCACGCGTGCCGTCACCAGACAGAGTCGTTGTTTTGGTCGTGGCGTGCTGCGTCTCTCCACGTGCATGCCGAAATTGGACCGTTCGCTAATGAAATTCGGCTCGTGGCGAATTGCTAACACACCTTATATATGCCGAAAGCGTAGCCATGCCGAATTATCCCCAATTACGAATGCTCAAATACCGAAATAACGAGGTATTACTGGATATGTAATCGGCGAGGTTTTGGGCAGTGGTCCTTCATGGTGTGCTTTCAGATGCGTTTCTGCGGCCGTCTGGAACGCTCTTTCTTCCGATATTAGAAAGCCACAGGAGCTATGCCACTTTGAAATCTGAGTTGAAAACCCATTTCTTTAGAAGTGCTTTTAGTGTTTAGTTTGTTGTCCTTCCTCCCTCCGCTTCTCCGATTAGCACGATTGGCTCCGCACGGCGCGAAAGAAGTTCAACATACACACATAATGAGGCGGTCGAGCGTGATGCTGGCCACCAACTTTTACTCCCTTGTGTGCCGTGTCGGCCTTTATCGGTGCTACTCGCAAACAACACTTGCCCCAACAGTCTGTTAGATGCTACATGGGGAATCTTTGTCTTTGTCCCACAGATGCCCTGCTCAACTATTGGAGGAAGACCTCCAGCAATGAAATGTTGGACTTCTTCGGGATTCTAGAGTGAGTAACAATCAGAGCAGCCCACAGGCTACCCTGAGACAGAATACGTATGCCGTACAGAAACACGTGTCCACACAAACAACAATAACAACAGCCCCTATTCGCCACTACGTGGCGTTGACATCATCACGGCGCTTGTGCCAGGCTGGGTGCACGTTGAGGCCACGGGAAGTGTGGAAGACTCGCTGGTGGCAGGAGGTCGTGGTACAGACCCAGGTGTTTTGGGTTAATTTCCTGAGATGACTGGCAGATGCATTTTAGCCGCCCGGTGCTCCGCTCGTTGTTCTGACCATCGTTCCTCCGCCCTCCGATGGTCTTGGAGGTCGGCTACCTCCAATTGTCCAGTAGTGTCCTTCACGAGCTGCGTGCTGTGTGTCTGCTGTATGTGATGTGAGAGCTGTGTGTGAGCTGTGTGTAGGGTGCGACGGTGGTGAGATGGTTCACAGGAGGTCGTGGGTTCGATCCCAACCCTAACGCCTGCTATATATTTGGAATTTGCGTGTCTCTCTCCCCGTGGTCACGTGGATTTTTTTTGGGGGTCCTCCTGTTTTTCCCTCCGCATTTAGAAACACGCGTTTAGACTGTTTGGCTGCTATAAATGTCCACGTGATGATAAGCCACTTCGCTGAGCTCTCATTTGTGGCCAGGACACTTCTGAAAAAAAGCTACATGGCTCAGTGAGCCTTACCTGGTAAAATACAAAATAGGTTTCGTTAAAAAAAATGGGTTTAGGTACATGTGTGTCCTGTGTGTGTGTGCTGTGTGTGTTGTGTACATGTGTGCGCTGTGTATGTGTGCGTGTGCTATATGTGAGAGCTGTTTGTGAACTGTGTGTGTGCTGTGTGTGTGTATGTGCTGTGTGTGTGTGCTGTGTGTGTGCTGTGTGTGTTGTATACGTATGCTGTGTGTGCTGTTTGCTGTATGTGTGCTGTGTGTATGCTGTGTGTTGTGTGTGCTGTGTGTGTGATGCCTCTCCCTGTGCTCTCTTGCAGGTTGTGTCTGCACCAGTTTAAATACCTGGGCAAGCGCCACTACCTCAGCAGGTAACTCCCTGCATTACTCACCTCATTCAACCGAGTCAGGGTCACAGCGTGCACAGTGTGATGTGATGTATCTGAAGTGCAGGCTCCCAGAATGCACTGCGCGCCGTAACAGGATTCTTCAAAGTCACAGGAGTTACACGGCAGTGTGTGTGTGTCTTTGTGCATGTGCTGTGTGTAACCGTGTGGGGAGCGGCAGTGTAGCGGTGTGCGCGCCGCACTACGGACCCGGCGACCCGAGTTTGATTCCCGCTCATGGCCACAAACGCCAGTGACGGTTATCCGAACGGGTCGACTCAGCCTCAAATGAGTACCAGGCGTGGTGTGTAAGCATCACCACGTGGGAGACAAAGGCGGGCTGGGCTGGGGCGTGGCGCTGGCCACCCACCCCGTCGTGTGCCGTGCCAACCTTAACAGGTGCTTCGCTTACAGCACTTGCCCCGACAGTCTGTTAAGGCTACACGGGGGATCTTTGTCTTTGTCTCCGTGCGTGCGTGTGCAGTGCAGGGGAGGGCCCGCCGGCACAGGTGTGTGCCCCCCTTCCGGGGGCGCAGGTGAAGCGCTCTCAGACGCTGCCAGCGCGTCGCCCCCCACACACGCTGCTGCAGCTGAGACAGCACGGAGGGTTGCTGGGCAACAGCATGGGTAATGCTCGCCAGCGCAGACACTCACACACAAAGATCCCCCGTATAGCCTTAACAGGCTGTAGGGGCAAGTGCTGTTAGCGTGCACCTATGAAGGCCAGAACGGTACGCGAGGGGGTGGGTGGCCAGCACCACGCCCGACCGCCTTTGTCTCCCCAGTGGCGATGTTTACACACCGCACCGGGTACTCGTTTGAGGCTGAGTCGACCTAGGGGAGGCCCAGGACCGGTTCAGATAATCGTCACTGGTGTTTGCCGTGAGCGGGAATCGAACCCGGGTCGCCAGGTTCGTAGTGCAGCTCACTAACCGCTACACTACCGCTCCCCACACTCACACGCTCGGGCTCTGCAAGCCAGACACACATCCAAACATAAACACACACACACATACAGATATTCGTGCATATGCATTCACAAATATAAATACAAAGATATAATGCCACTTAGATATCTACGTAGATATCGACGTGGCTTTACCGAATGACCCAAAGATTATGAATTCCTGCAGTCAGGAAAGCTTTCGGTCGAGACTTAAATACAAAGATGCCTCCGTATAGCCTTTAACAGACTGTTGGGGCAAGTGCTGTTAGCGAGCAGCTATTGAGGCTGGGAACGAGGGATGCGAAGTGCGGACGTGAGGAGTTTGTTGTTGGGATGCGTTTTTGCCTTCACGTGGAACATCTCTCACCCTTCCGTGACCCTCCGTGACCCCTCCCTCTCTCTCCCCTCCGTGACCCCTCCCTCCCTCTTTCTCTCCCCTCCGTGACCCCTCCGTGACCCCTCCCTCTCTCTCTCCCCTCCGTGACCCCTCCCTCCTTCTCTCCCCTCCGTGACCCCTCCCTCCCTCTTTCTTTCCATGACCCTCCGTGACCCCTCCCTCTTTCTCTCCCCTCCGTGACCCCTCCCTCCCTCTTTCTCTCCCTGACCCTGCGTGACCCCTCTCTCTTTCTCTCTCTCCTCCGTGACCCCCCCGTGACCCCTCCCTCTCTCCCCTCCGTGACCCTCCGTGACCCTCCGTGACCCCTCCCTCTCTCTCTCCTCCGTGACCCTCCGTGACCCCTCACTGTCTCTCTCCCCTCCGTGACCCTCCACGACCCCTCTCTCTCTCCCCTCTGTGACCCCCCGTGACCCTCCCTCTGTCCCTCTAGCAGGCTCGGAGGTCGAGGCCCAGCAGCAGTGCTTGCTAGCCGCGAACCTCTCCACGGAGGTCTGCCTCACCGTGCTCGACACGATGGAGCTCTACACGCACAACTACAAGGTACGGCGCGTCGCCAACGCGGGGACAAAGATTGCCGCTCCGCATAGCCTCAATCAGTTTCTTGGGGCAAGTGCCGTTAGCGAACAGCCACCTATGAAGGCCGGCACGGCTCACGGAGGGGTGGGTGGCAAGCAACACTCCCCCGACCGCCTTTGTCTCCCCGGTGGTGATGTTTACACACTGCACCACGTACTCGTTTAAGACTGAGTTGACCTAGGGGAGGGCCCGGGACCGTTGCAGATTATTGTCACTGGTGTTGGTGGCAGTGAGCGGGAATCGAACTCAGTTTGCCGGGTTTGCAGTGCAGCGCGCTAACCAGAACAAGCACGCTCCCCTACGAGACACTGCCACACACACAGATCCACGGTTGTAGCCTACACACACTGTTGAGCCACGTGCTGTTAGCGAACACCTGTGTGTGTCTGTGCGTGTCTGTGTGTGTCTGTGTGTGTCTGCGTGTGTGTGCGCGTCTGTGCGTGTCTGTGTTTATATGCGTGTCTGTGCGCGTGTGTGCGTGTCTGTGCGCGTGTGTGCGCGTCTGTGCGTGTCTGTGCGTGTCTATGTGTGTATATGCGTGTGTGTGTGTGTCTGTGTGTATATGCGTGCCTGTGCGTGCCCGTGCGCGCGTCTGCAGGAGCGACTGCTGGCGGGCGGTGGGGACGGTGTGCTGATGCAGCGCGCCTTCGGGGTCTACGTGACGGCGCTGCGCACTGGCCAGTCGGCCGTCGCTCTCGGACACGTCTTCGCTTCCCTGCACACTTTCCTCAACAAGGTACGTGGCTATGTGCTGTGTGTGCTGTGTGCTGTGTGTGCCGTGTGTGCTATGTGTGTGCTATCTGCTGTGAATGCTATGTTTGTTTGCTATCTTTTGTGTGTGCTGTGTGTGTGCTGTGTGTGCTGTGTCTGTGTGTGCTGTGTGTGCTGTGTGTGTGCTGTGCTTGCTGTGTGTGCTGTGTGTGCACTATGTTCTGTGTGTGCTGTGTGCTGTGTGTGTGCTGTGTATACTGTGTGTCCTGTGTGTGTGCTGTGTGTGCTGTGTCTGTGTGTGCTGTGTGTGTTGTGTATGTGCTGTGTGTGTTGTGTGTGCTGTGTGTGTGCTGTGCTTTCTGCGTGTGCTATGTGTGCACTATGTTCTGTGCGTGCTGTGTGTGTTCTGTGTGTGCTGTATGTGCTGTGTGTGTGCTGTGTGTGCACTATGTTCTGTGCGTGGTATGTGCTGTGCGAAGTTCAAGGTGGCATTCCTGCGAGGACGCAGCGAGCTGTGCGGCACGCTGTGCCTGGAGGCGCTGCGCTGCTGCGGGTCGCGCCTGGGCTGGGCGCAGGCGTGCCTGCTGCTGCACCTCCTCATGCGCCTCAACTTCGAGATGTCGGGGCGCGTCGCGTTCTCACGCACACACACGCAGGTGCTCACCCCGCACACCACACACACACACCACGCACACACACCACGCATACACACCACGCACACGCACCACGCACACGCACCACGCACACGCACCACGCACACGCACCACGCACACGCACACACACCACGCATACACACCACCCACACACACCACGCACCACGCACACACAGCACGCACACACACCACGCACACGCACCACGCACACGCACCACGCACACGCACCACGCAGATGCACCACGCACACACACCACGCACACACACGTACACACCACACACACGCACCACACACACACCCCACGCACACACACCACACACACACACACACCACATACGCACCACGCACACGCACCACGCACACGCACCACGCACACGCACCACGCACACGCATCACGCACACGCACCACGCACACACACGCAGGTGCTCACCCCACACACACGTACACACCACACACACGCACCACACACACACATCACGCAGACACACTACGCACATACACCACACACACACACCACGCACACACACACAGGTGCTCACCCCGCACACACACCACGCACACACACGCAGGTGCTCACCCTGCACACCACGCACACACACCACGCACACGCACCACGCACACACACCACGCACACACACGTACACACCACACACACGCACCACACACACACCCCACGCACACACACCACACACACACACGCCACACACCACACACACGCACCACGCACACGCACCACGCACACGCACCACGCACACACACGCAGGTGCTCACCCCGCACACCACGCACACACACCACGCACACACACCACGCATACACACCACGCACACACACCACGCACACACACCACGCACACACACCACGCACACACACCACGCACACACACCACGCACACACACCACGCACACACACCACGCACACACACACACGCACCATGCACACACACCACGCACACACACACCACGCACACACCCCACGCACACACACCCCGCACACACACCACGCACACACACACACACGCACCATGCACACACACCACGCACACACACACCACGCACACACCCCACGCACACACACCACGCACACACACACACCACGCACACACACCACGCACACACAGGTGCTCACACCGCACACCCCGCACACACACCACGCGCACACACCACGCACATACACCACGTGCACACACGACGCGCACACACCACACCACACACACCACGTACGCACACACACGCACACACACACACAGGTGCTCACTACCGCACACCCCGCACACACACCACGCACACACACACGCCACACACACCACACACACCACGCACACACACACACACCATGCGCACACATATAGCAACAGAGCGACACGTAAACTGGCGAGGAGATGCGCGCGAGATGCCATTGCAAGCGAGGCTCCGGTGCGAGAGCCGACACGCGACGATGTTGCCGGCGCCGTGCGTGCAGGTGATCGTGGCCGTGAGCCGCCTCATGAGCGAGGCCGGGGACCTGGGCGGCCCCCGCTTCCGGCGCGCGCTCTCCACGCTCAACGCGTACGCGGCGAGCGACACCACCGTGAGGGTACGCGCCACCGCCGCCACCACCGTCACCTCCATTGTCACCGTCATCACCGTCATCGCCACCACCATCACCACCGCCACCACCGTCATCACCACCGCCACCACCGTCATCACCGTCATCATCACCACCATCATCGTCACCGTCATCACCACCGCCACCACCGTCATCACCACCGCCACCACCGTCATCGTCACCGCCACCACCGTCATCACCACCGTCATCACTACCGCCACCACCATCATCGTCACCGTCATCACCACCGCCACCACCGTCATCACCACCGCCACCACCGTCATCGTCACCGCCACCACCGTCATCACCACCGTCATCACTACCGCCACCACCATCATCGTCACCGTCATCACCACCGTCATCACCGTCATCGTCACCGCCACCACCGTCATCACCACCGTCATCGTCACCACCACCACCATCATCGTCACCGTCATCACCACTGCCACCACCATCATCACCACCGCCACCACCGTCATCACCACCGCCACCACCGTCATCACCACCACCACCACCATCATCGTCACCGTCATCACCACCGCCACCACCGTCATCGTCACCGTCATCACCACCACCACCACCGTCATCGTCACCGTCATCACCACCACCACCACTGTCCTCACCACCGCCACCACCATCATCGTCACCGTTATCACCACCGCCACCACCGTCATCACCACCACCACCACCGCCATCATCGTCACCGTCATCACCACCGCCACCACCATCATCGTCACCGTCATCACCACCGCCACCACCGTCATCACCACCGTCATCACCACCGCCACCACCGTCATCACCACCGCCACCACCGTCATCACCACCGCCACCACCGTCATCGTCACCGCCACCACCGTCATCACCACCGTCATCACTACCGCCACCACCATCATCGTCACCGTCATCACCACCGTCATCACCGTCATCGTCACCGCCACCACCGTCATCACCACCGTCATCGTCACCGCCACCACCATCATCGTCACCGTCATCACCACTGCCACCACCACCATCACCTCCGCCACCACCGTCATCACCACCGCCACCACCGTCATCACCACCACCACCACCATCATCGTCACCGTCATCACCACCGCCACCACCGTCATCGTCACCGTCATCACCACCGCCACCACCGTCATCGTCACCGTCATCACCACCGCCACCACTGTCATCACCACCGCCACCACCATCATCGTCACCGTTATCACCACCGCCACCACCGTCATCACCACCACCACCACCGCCATCATCGTCACCGTCATCACCACCGCCACCACCATCATCGTCACCGTCATCACCACCGCCACCACCGTCATCACCACCGTCATCACCACCACCACCACCGTCATCACCACCGCCACCACCGTCATCGTCACCGTCATCACCACCGCCACCATCGTCATCGTCACCGTCATCACCACCGCCACCACCGTCATCACCACCGCCACCACCGTCATCACCACCGCCACCACCGTCATCACCACCGCCACCACCGTCATCGCCACCGTCATCACCACCGCCACCACCGTCATCACCACCGCCACCACCGTCATCACCACCGCCACCACCGTCATCGCCACCGTCATCACCACTGCCACCACCGTCATCGTCACTGTCATTGTCACCGCCACCACCGTCATCACCACCGCCACCACCGTCATCACCACCGCCACCACCGTCATCACCACCGCCACCACCGTCATCACCACCGCCACCACCGTCATCACCACCGCCACCACCATCATCGTCACCGTCATCACCATCATCACCACCGCCACCACCGTCATCACCACCGCCACCACCGTCATCACCACCGCCACCACCGTCATCACCACCGCCACCACCGTCATCACCACCGCCACCACCATCATCGTCACCTTCATCACCACCGCCACCACCGTCATTGTCACCGCCACCACCATCATCGTCACCGCCACCACCATCATCGTCACCGTCATCACCACCGTCATCACCGTCATCGTCACCGCCACCACCATCATCATCACCGTCATCACCACCGCCACCACCGTCATCACCACCGCCACCACCGTCATCACCACCGCCACCACCATCATCGTCACCGTCATCACCACCACCGTCATCGTCACCGTCATCACCGTCATCACCACCGCCACCACCGTCATCACCACCGCCACCACCGTCATCACCACCGCCACCACCGTCATCACCAGCGCCACCACCGTCATCGTCACCGTCATCACCACCATGGCCATCATCATCGTCACCGTCGCCACCATCCCAAAGGTGGCCGGCCGTGGTGCCGGCCACCCGCCTGCCTGCGTGCCATGCCCACATTCACAGGTGCTGCTCGCTAACAGCACTGGCCCCAACAGCCCGTTAAAGGCTAAACGGGGTGGTGTGGGATGCGGGATGCGGGGTGGGGGGTGGGATCTCTGTGCGCACGTGTATGTACGCCCGTGCGCGCGTGTGTGTGCGCAGGGCAGCGCGTTTGCGGGGCAGGTGAAGGAGCTGACGAAGCGCGTGCGCGCCGTCCTCACGGCCACGCTGCAGATGAAGGAGCACGAGCGCGACCCCGAGATGATGGTCGACCTGCAGCACAGCCTCGCCACCTCCTACGCGGGCATGGCCGAGCTGCGCAAGGCCTGGCTCGAGAGCATGGCGCGCATGCACGAGCGCAACGGAGACCTCTCCGAGGTGCCGCCGCCGACGGCGCCGCCGCTCGCTGCGTGCATAGCCGGCAGCGCCAGCCGCACTCGCACACACAGCAGCACCAGCAACACTAACACACACACAGCAGCCGTACTCGCACACACAGCAGCACCAGCAACACTAACACACACACAGCAGCCGTACTCGCACACACAGCAGCAGCAGTAGCACCAGCAGCACTAACACACAAAGGTGGTCCGGCGTAGGTGCTCCGTGTGTCGGACTTAATGGGGTCTCGTTATCGTCACTCGGGGGGGTGGGCTTTGTGCGTTGAATGTCCTGTGACCTGGCGATGACGGTGGCGCCGCGTGTGTCCTGCAGGCTGCCATGTGTCACATCCACATCGCGGCACTCATGGCGAAATATCTGAAGAGGAGAGGTGAGCGGTCACACGAATACAGACGCACAGATACGCACAGACACACAGATACACACACAGATGCAGATACACACACAGATACACACACACATACAGATACACACACAAATACACACAGCAACAACCGCCATTCGCCACTAAGTGGCGGTGACGTCACCACGGCGCTTGTGCCAGGCTATGTGCACCTTGAGGCCACGTGAAGTGTCGAACGCCCGCTGGCAGGAGGTCACGGGGCAGACCCAGGTGCCACGGGTCGACTGACTGAGATGACATATACACACACACAGATATACACACACACACAGATACACACAAAGACAAAAAGTTCCCCCGTGTAGCCTTAACAGATTGTTGGGACAAGTGCTGTTAGCGAGTAGCACCTATGAAGCTTGGCACGGAGGCGATATGTTTACTACCTCGCCTGGTATACAGGAGGTTGTGGGTTCAATCCCGACCCTGACGCCTGCTGCTGTATATTTGGAGTTTGCGTGTTCTCCCCGTTGTCGCGTGGAATTTCTCCGGGTCGTCCAGTTTTTCACCTCCACGTTCAGAAACAACGTGCGTTTAAGAGTAAGCCACTTCGTAGATCTCTCATCTTGTGACGGCCAGGGTCGCTTCTAACAAAAAAAAATACCTCTGCAGCTCAGTGAGGGCTTACTTGTGTAGTAAAAATAAAACGTTTTTACTTTAATTTCATTTCACCGCAGGTGTGTGCGACGCCGAGGGGCGAGTGGAGAGACCGCCGGAGCCCGACGCAAACCCCGACGTCAACGCGGACGACCCCGACGAGAGCAGCAGCAGCAACAACACGCTGCACGACACCCAGAGTGAGTGCAAAACAACGGGGGGGGGGGGGGGCGGGGGGGGGGTCAAGTGCCGTCAGCGAGCGCACGTTTATTATCAGCGCGGCGCGCGAGTTGATGGCGTGGCACGGCCCCCCGTATCAAGCGAGTGTCTCCGGCAGGCGAGGCTGCGTGCATAGCCCAAGCAGCACAGCGCGAGCGAAGAGGCGGACTGATGTGTGAGCCAGGGGGTGAGTGAGTTTGCGAGTCTATGGGGCGAGCGAGTGGCACTGGCTACAGAAGAGATGGGTTGCTGCGGTACTGGAGGATGTCGAGCTGAGTGGACTTGCCGATGGCTGGTGCCAGCGGTGTCAAGATCGGCCCCCTGCAGAGGGAGGCTCTTGAAGGATATTTCTGCACGGTTTGAGGCAGCCGCCCTCCAGCTAACAACGGAGGGCGGAGGAGCGACGCTCGCAACAACGAGCGGTGCGCCGGGCATATAAAACAAACTATTTGCACTTAAGCTCTAATTTATATTTTACCAGGTCAGGCCCACTGAGCTATGTTGTTCCTTTTCAGAAGCGACCTGGCCACAAATGATAGCTCAACGAAGTGGCTTATCAAGTAGAAATTTATAGCAGCCAAATGTTGATTCTACATGTGGGGAGAGAGATATACAGCAGGCGTCAGGGTCGGAATCGAACCCACGACCTCCTGCATACCAGGCGAGGGAGTTAACATCTTGCCACCGTGGCGCCCGGAAGCCAGGTGGCACAGTGAGGACTGTAGGCGGTGCATCTGCTAGCATCTGCTAGTTAAACCCCCACAACGCACGGATTTCTCCCGTAACTTGCCAGCGGGTATAATGCCACTCTGTGTAGCCCCAAAGATCAGCCATCGCGGTGATACCCCCGGCACTCGGTGGTGATTGGCCGGCAGGCGGTCGTTGTTGGTGTGCGTGTGGTGCGCGTGTGGTGCGCGCGTGTGGTGCGCGCGTGTAGTGCCTGTGTGCGCTGATGCAGGGCGCCTGCCACTCCGCGTAGGCCCCAAAGTGCAGCGATCGCGGTTACGTTCCCCCCGGCACTCGGTGGTGAATGGCGGTCGTCGTCGTTGTCGGCGTGCGTGCGTGTGTCCAGGCGTGCTGATGCAGGGCGTCGCGGCGTTCGAGAGCATCACGCCCAACGTGACGGACGAGGAGACGGCCGAGGACGATGAGTGCGGCACCCAGGACGTGCACTTCAGCGAGGTGCGTCGTGATGGGGATGGCTACGCACAACGCGCCTCGTCGCAGGCCCCCCCACCCCCCCCCCCCCCTTTCATTACGCGCAGCGTTGTAGAAGTTCTTTCGGTAAAGTCACGTAGAAGGGAAATAATGAAATAATAAAAATAAAACATAATAAAATACTTCTCACGACGTTTCGGCCACAACGCAAGCAGCCGTCCTCAGGTGGAGAACAGGTCTCGTTCAGACGCTGTCTCCCTGACAGACCTGTTCTTCACCTGAGGACGGCTGCTTGCGTTGTGGCCGAAACGTCGTGAGAATTATTTTATTATGTTTTATTTTTATTATTTTATTATTTCCCTTCTACGTGACTTTACCGAAAGAACCAAGAAGATGAATCCCTGCAGTCACGAAAGCTTTAAATCGAAAGTTGTAGAAGTTGTAGCAAGAATAGTTGTTAACGTTATTATTTTAATTTGGCAACGGCTGAGATCTACCGCTTCAAACGCAGGTAGTTGCAGGGTTTGGTGATGAGGTCATCGTGGTTGGTGATGAGGTCATCGTGGTCGGTGATGAGGTCATCGTGGTCGGTGGTGAGGTCATCGTGGTTGGTGGTGAGGTCATCGTGGTTGGTGATGAGGTCATCGTGGTCGGTGATGAGGTCATCGTGGTCGGTGGTGAGGTCATCGTGGTCGGTGGTGAGGTCATCGTGGTTGGTGATGAGGTCATCGTGGTTGGTGATGAGGTCATCGTGGTTGGTGATGAGGTCATCGTGGTTGGTGGTGAGGTCATCATGGTTGGTGATGAGGTCATCGTGGTTGGTGATGAGGTCATCGTGGCTGGTGATGAGGTCATCGTGGTTGGTGATGAGGTCATCGTGGTTGGTGGTGAGGTCATCGTGGCTGGTGATGAGGTCATCGTGGTTGGTGGTGAGGTCATCGTGGTTGGTGATGAGGTCATCGTAGTTGGTGATGAGGTCATCATGGTTGGTGATGAGGTCATCGTGGATGGTGGTGAGGTCATCGTGGTTGGTGATGAGGTCATCGTGGCTGGTGGTGAGGTCATCGTGGTTGGTGATGAGGTCATCGTGGTTGGTGGTGAGGTCATCGTGGTCGGCGATGAGGTCATCGTGGTCGGTGGTGAGGTCATCGTGGTTGGTGATGAGGTCATCGTGGTTGGTGATGAGGTCATCGTGGTTGGTGATGAGGTCATCGTTGTTTGGTGGTGAGGTCATCGTGGTCGGTGGTGAGGTCATCGTGGTTGGTGGTGGGTCATCGTGGTTGGTGGTGAGGTCATCGTGGTTGGTGATGAGGTCATCGTGGTTGGTGATGAGGTCATCGTGGTCGGTGGTGAGGTCATCGTGGTTGGTGGTGAGGTCATCGTGGTTGGTGATGAGGTCATCGTGGTTGGTGATGAGGTCATCGTGGTCGGTGATGAGGTCATCGTGGCTGGTGGTGAGGTCATCGTGGTTGGTGGTGAGGTCATTGTGGTCGGTGATGAGGTCATCGTGGCTGGTGGTGAGGTCATCGTGGTTGGTGATGAGGTTATCGTGGTCGGTGGTGAGGTCATCGTGGCTGGTGGTGAGGTCATCGTGGTTGGTGGTGAGGTTATCATGGCTGGTGGTGAGGTCATCGTGGTTGGTGGTGAGGTCATCGTGGCTGGTGGTGAGGTGATCGTGGTCGGTGGTGAGGTCATCGTGGCTGGTGGTGAGGTCATCGTGGTTGGTGGTGAGGTCATCGTGGTTGGTGATGAGGTCATCGTGGCTGGTGGTGAGGTCATCGTGGTTGGTGGTGAGGTCATCGTGGCTGGTGGTGAGGTCATCGTGGTTGGTGGTGAGGTCATCGTGGTTGGTGATGAGGTCATCGTGGCTGGTGGTGAGGTCATCGTGGTTGGTGATGAGGTCATCGTGGTCGGTGGTGAGGTCATCGTGGTTGGTGGTGAGGTTATCATGGCTGGTGGTGAGGTCATCGTGGCTGGTGGTGAGGTCATCGTGGTTGGTGATGAGGTCATCGTGGTCGGTGATGAGGTCATCGTGGTCGTTGATGAGGTCATCGTGGCTGGTGATGAGGTCATCGTGGCTTGTGATGAGGTCATCGTGGCTGGTGATGAGGTCATCGTGGCTGGTAATGAGGTCATCGTGGCTGGTGGTGAGGTCATCGTGGTTGGTGGTGAGGTCATCGTGGTTGGTGGTGAGGTCATCGTGGTTGGCGTTGAGGACTTCCCGCTGTGCCCGCAGGACATGCTGGTGGAGCAGCTGGAGACCTGCGCCCACATGCTGGAGCGTGCCGAGCGCTTCGAGCTCATGGCCGACATCTACAAGATGATCATCCCCATCTACGAGCACCGCCGCGACTTCCAGGTGCCCGGCGGTGCTCCGCGTCGCGCAAGAGGACACAGACACGGCTGCCACCGAGACAAAGCTTTAGAATGGGGGGGGTGGGGTGGGGGGGCACCCCCACGCTCACCCCCACCACTCCCCTTGCAACATACGCCTGTGGCTGTGCGCGCGTCTGAACAGGGTGGGGAGCGGCGGCGCAAAGGGTTAGCCTGCCGCGCTACGAACCGTGGCAAGCCGCGTTCGATCCCCCCCTCGCAGCCAACGCCGGTGACAAATATTTGAACCGGTCCTGGGCCTCCACCTTGAGTACCTGGGTGCGGCGCATAGTAAACGTCGCCACTGGGGAGACGGCGGCGGCCGGGCGTGGTGCTGGCCGCCTCCCAGCCCCTCGCGTGCCACAGCGCCGGCCTTTGTAGGTCCCGCTACTTGCTACGAACGGTGCTTGCCCCGACAGTCCGTTAAAGGCTACACGGCGGCCCGGGGCGGGATCTTTGTCTTGGTGTGCACAGAAACTGAGCGATCTCTACATGGCCCTGCACAAGGCCTACGACCAGATCCTGGACGCCACGCGGACGTGCCGACGATTGCTGGGCACCTATTTCCGCGTGGCCTTCTTCGGGCAGGTGAGAGGCAACATCCACAACCGGTCGCTCGCCCTCGACGCACCGAGCAGTCGGCAGCCAGCGCCCTAGCATTGGGGGCTGGAGGGGGCTGGAGGGGGCAGGAGGGGGCTGGCTTTTGGTGGTGCGGGTCTCCGTGGTTGTTGGTGAGCTCCTCGTTGGCGTCGGTGGGGCGGCCACAGTAGTAGCATTGGAGGGAGGAGTGCTGGAGGGGGCTAGCCCCCCCCCCCCGGTCACCCCCCTCCCCCCTCCCCCACCTTCAGTCAAGTGTTGTTAAGCGATGGGCTTGCCCAGCTTTGGCTCAAGCGCACCGGGCGTGAGAGAGAGCGCACGGTCGGCCAAGGCAGGCTGTGTGCATTACTCGCTCGACGTTCGTGTGACGTTTGTTGAACGTTGACCGTGTCGTGCCGGGGCCCCCCACCCGTAACCCTTCTCCCCCATTCCCCCCCCCTCCTCCCCCCCCCCCCCATTGACACACGGTCAAGCTGCAGCACCAGGCTTGCCCATGAGCCCCTGCTACCCAACTGCATTTATATTTATACATATCAAATTAGATATAGAATTCTACGTACTGTATACGTACGTACGTTTTCACACGTAGGCTGTCGCGACAAATACGATCCACCCGATTGGCTCACAAGTGACGGCGTCACATTTAGCCTCGTCTATTTAAGATCGCCTGATGATGCTGGTTGTAATTACTGATGAGCCATCACGGTACTCGAATTGTACATGTTGTGGGTTTACTCGCCAACCCACAACCGCTGTGGTGAGCTAGTAACGAACTGGCACGTTCTGTTTATGTGACAAAACTTACTAATTGGCTGTCGCGGGTGGTGGCGGGTTTAACGACACATTTATATTAATGCGATCTAACGCAAAAACTATCTCCATTATGGATGTATATACATGTATGTATCGTACAGCAACAGAGGGCACCGTAACAAAATATATTGTTGTACTGTACTCGTATGGTCCCACGTCGATTTACACAACTGTCGCTGATCAGCGTGGGGAAGTATAGTCAAATACCGCCCTCCCCACGTCCCAGACGGTGTGGGAGAAGGCCTTCATCCAGCAGTGGATCGATAAAGGAATGTCAATAAATATTGTTTCGTATGATGTACAGTAAAACCTTGGATTGCGAGCATTATTCGTTCCGGAAACGTGTTTGTAATCCAAAGCACTCGTACATCAGTTGTGATCACGTGACGCTCGGCAGACAAAGCGTACACACGTACTACTCGTATTGCAAGACCTCGCTCGTTTATCAAATTAATATTTATTTAAAAAATTTGCTCGTCTTGCAAAACACTCGCAGACCAAGTTACTCGCAATCCAAGGTTTTACTGTATTACTATGATCCCAGTACTGTGATGGTGGTCTCCCCACCGGCCATCTGTTTCTACAAACTCTATTCCCATTTCACAATGAGCACGATCGATGTAAGTTGTGTGCGTATTTTCACGTTTCATTTTCTCTCCTCCTCTGTGATCGTTCGTGTGTGTAGGCCGTGGTACGTAAGTCTCACCGAGGAGTGAGGTCAATGTTTTACAAATCTGGCGACAAAACACACTAAAGCTTTTTTTTTTCTCACGGGCTTCATAGAACTACCGCCGAGTGCTTGTACCGCTAACAGCTTCCCGCTTCTTGTGTGCAGCAGTGCGGGGCATGGGGAGGGCATGTACGTTGAACTTAAATCTTGACTTAAAGCATTCGTGACTGCAGGAATTCATATTCTTTGGGTCTTTCGGTAAAGTCACGTGGAACATTTTTTTTTACAAATGGTGACGATTGCTTGTGTTGCAATCGAAACGTCGTAGTTTTTTGTAAATGTTTTTGTTCTACGTAACTTTACCGAAAGACCCAAAGAGTACGTTGAACTTCTTTCGCGCCGTACGTAGCCAACCGTGCTAATCGGAGGTGCGGGGGAAAGACAACAAACTAAACGCAAAATGGCAGTTCTAAAGAAATGCGTTTTCAATCTCGATTATTTAAAAGTGCGTAGCTCCAGTGGGTTCGGAAGGAAGAGCGTTCCAGACAGCCTCAGAAGCGCATCTGAAAGCGTGCGATGCGGTGACTTTGTTCGACGGCTATCCAAAAGCCGCTGCTGCTGCTGCGATGATGACCGGAGTTTATACTCCTTAACGCGATCAGCAAGGCATTGTAGTTCATTTCTTCTGACCGACCACTCAGGAGTAAGAATGGCGGTAATTAGGCCATGAGAGAGTCCTAGGTACCACATCGGGGCACCGGGCCGGCAACCGCTGATCCAGATCCCGGGTTCGAATCCGGGTTTTACCCTGGCCACCAGCGTAGGCAGTTGATGGTCTCAGCTGTGTCGCCGACGACTGCACGAGACCCAGAATAACCCATCGTACCGCTTTGCCACTTATCTGCCAGCCCTAGCGACGACGTGCTCCGGGTGGGTCTGTCCAGGTGACGTCACCTTCCCGGCCGCTGTTCTCTGCCACAAAGTGGCGCGTCGCTCGCTGCGAGAGACGTTTTCGATGGGAATGTGTGAATGATCTCTCCAGCGTCGTGACCCGGATGCGATTGAGCAAAGCAATCGTCTGAATGAAGCTCGATCCCAGCGTCTACATTTGCAGCCCCGGTTACAGCCAGGGCAACAAAGCTGCATAGCCGTACCGCACCGATGATCCCAGACAATGCTACCGTCGCCGCGCTTGCTTGTGTCAGCTGACGTGTCGGCTTGCGTCGCCAGTTCAGTCGCCGTGTCAGCTTGGGTCGTCAGTTCAGTCGCCGTGTCAGCTTGTGTCACCAGTTCAGTCGCTGTGTTAGCTTGTGTGACCAGTCCAGTTGCCGTGTCAGCTTGTGTCACTAGTCCAGTCGCCGTGTCAGCTTGTGTCACCAGTTCAGTCGCTGTGTCAGCTTGTGTCATCAGTCCAGTCGCCGTGTCAGCTTGTGTCACCAGTCCAGTTGCTGTGTCAGCTTGTGTCACCAGTCCAGTCGCCGTGTCAGCTTGTGTCGCCAGTCCAGTCGCTGTGTCAGCTTGTGTTACCAGTTCAGTCGCCGTGTCAGCTTGTGTCACCAGTCCAGTCGCTATGTCAGCTTGTGTCGCCAGTCCAGTCGCTGTGTCAGCTTGTGTCACCAGTTCAGTCGCCGTGTCAGCTTGTGTCACCAGTCCAGTTGCTGTGTCAGCTTGTGTCGCCAGTCCAGTCGCTGTGTCAGCTTGTGTCACCAGTTCAGTCGCCGTGTCAGCTTGTGTCGTCAGTCCAGTCGCCGTGTCAGCTTGTGTCGCCAGTCCAGTCGCCGTGTCAGCTTGTGTCGCCAGTCCAGTCGCTGTGTCAGCTTGTGTCACCAGTCCAGTCGCTGTGTCAGCTTGTGTCACCAGTCCAGTCGCTGTGTCAGCTTGTGTCACCAGTCCAGTCGTTGTGTCAGCTTGTGTTACCAGTCCAGTCGCTGTGTCAGCTTGTGTCACCAGTCCAGTCGCTGTGTCAGCTTGTGTCACCAGTCCAGTCGCTGTGTCAGCTTGTGTCACCAGTTCAGTCGCTGTGTCAGCTTGTGTCACCAGTCCAGTCGCTGTGTCAGCTTGTGTCACCAGTTCAGTCGCCGTGTCAGCTTGTGTCACCAGTCCAGTCGCCGTGTCAGCTTGTGTCACCAGTTCAGTCGCTGTGTCAGCTTGTGTCACCAGTCCAGTCGCTGTGTCAGCTTGTGTCACCAGTTCAGTCGCTGTGTCAGCTTGTGTCACCAGTCCAGTCGCTGTGTCAGCTTGTGTCACCAGTCCAGTCGCTGTGTCAGCTTGTGTCACCAGTCCAGTCGCTGTGTCAGCTTGTGTCACCAGTTCAGTCGCCGTGTCAGCTTGTGTCACCAGTCCAGTCGCCGTGTCAGCTTGTGTCACCAGTTCAGTCGCTGTGTCAGCTTGTGTCACCAGTCCAGTCGCTGTGTCAGCTTGTGTCACCAGTTCAGTCGCTGTGTCAGCTTGTGTCACCAGTCCAGTCGCCGTGTCAGCTTGTGTCACCAGTTCAGTCGCTGTGTCAGCTTGTGTCACCAGTCCAGTCGCCGTGTCAGCTTGTGTCACCAGTCCAGTCGCCGTGTCAGCTTGTGTCACCAGTTCAGTCGCCGTGTCAGCTTGTGTCGCCAGTTCAGTTGCCGTGTCAGCTTGTGTCACCAGTCAAGTCGCCGTGTCAGCTTGTGTCACCAGTCCAGTCGCCGTGTCAGCTTGTGTCACCAGTTCAGTCGCCGTGTCAGCTTGTGTCGCCAGTTCAGTTGCTGTGTCAGCTTGTGTCACCAGTCCAGTCGCTGTGTCAGCTTGTGTCACAAGTCCAGTCGCCGTGTCAGCTTGTGTCACCAGTCCAGTCGCTGTGTCAGCTTGTGTCACCAGTCCAGTCGCCGTGTCAGCTTGTGTCACCAGTCCAGTCGCTGTGTCAGCTTGTGTCACCAGTTCAGTCGCCGTGTCAGCTTGTGTCACCAGTCCAGTCGCTGTGTCAGCTTGTGTCACCAGTCCAGTCGCTATGTCAGCTTGTGTCACCAGTCCAGTCGCTGTGTCAGCTTGTGTCACCAGTCCAGTCGCCGTGTCAGCTTGCATCGATTTTCCGGGGGATGGGGGGGGGGGCGAAATGTTACACCGCTATTGCTGTGAAAGAGTAAAACGGCAACTTTACTGCTGGCAGATGCACGCGTGTGGCCGGAGTAACGCCAGCGCTACTCGGCAGGTCAGAGAGCTGGACATTAGATATGGAAACTGGGGAAGAAGCCCTTCAGGGGAGGTGATGGCGCAGATGTCGTGGAGTAGTAGTAGCATTAACTTTTATGGTCGGGAGACGTTGACCTTAGGTGGCGAGCGGCCGCTGTTGCTGTTTGCTCCGTGGTCTATTGCCGTGTCCACCCCCTCTGGCCACCTCCCCCCACGCAGGGCTACTTCGAGGAGGACGAGTGGAAGGAGTACATCTACAAGGAGCCCAAGCTCACGGGCCTCTCCGAGATCTCCCAGCGTCTGCAGCTGCTCTACGCCGACAAGTTCGGCTCGCAGAACGTGCGCATCATCCAGGACTCGAACCCGGTGAGAGGTCGTCGTCGTCGTCGTCATGATGATCGCCATCGTTGTCATCATCGTCACGATCATCGTCGTCAACGTCATCGTCGTCATGATGATTGCCATCATTGTGACCGTCGTCATGATTGTGGTCGTCATCGTCATTGTCATTATGATCATCGCCATCATTGTCATCATGATCGTTGTCGTCATCATCGTTGTCGTCATGATCATAGCCATAAATGTCATCATCGTCGTGATTATCATCATCATTGTCATCGTCGTCGTCATCTTCAACATCATCGACACCATCATCATTGTCATCATTATGATCATCGTTATTAACATGATCATTATCACAATTGTCTTCATCATCATCATCATTGTCGTCATCATCATCGTCATCATCATCGTTATTCTCATCATCATCGTCATTGCGGCACGTCCACCGCTCCCGCTGTGTGGGCCAGGGCACCACGAGTCTTCTCGTCAGGATGTGTCACAATAATATTGACAATAACGACAATGGTGACGATGGTGACGATGGTGACGATGATGACGATGGTGATGATGATGACGATGATGACGATGATGACATTGGTGATGATGATGACGATGGTGACGATGGTGACGATGGTGACGATGATGACGATGATGACGACGATGGACCGCTCAAGACAATCGCATCAAGTTCTCGCTCACCGTCTGGGGAAAGGTAAAAGTGCCGCCTCGCTCTGACTCCGTCACGCCAATGCCGGGCAGAGGTCCCCTCTGGAGGAGGGCATTTGGGTCCCGCTCTCCACTGCCGGCCAAGGGGGTCTCCGTAGAGGTGGGAGTAGCCCCACTTTACCCCAACACACGCGCGACTCGCCGATGGAACTCGCCGTGGTTTTAACCCACTTGAATTGGAATGCCTTGCTCGGGTGGACAGGGGTGGGGACAAAGGGGCTTAAGAAACTCGCTCCCCCGTTGTTTAAATCGATCTAAGACATCATCGTCCAGGGACAGGGGCTCTCTGGAGGTACAGTAAAACCTTGGATTGCGAGTAACTTGGTCTGCGAGTGTTTTAATTTGATAACCGAGCGAGGTCTTGCAATACGAGTAGTACGTGTACACGCTTTGTTTGCCGAGCGTCACGTGATCACAACTGATATACGAGTGCTTTGGATTACAAACACGTTTCCGGAACGAATTATGCTTGCAATCCAAGGTTTTACTGTATACTATATTATATATACTATATTACAAAAAAAAATCGTAAAAAAACGTTTTACCAGGTAAGGCCCACTGAGTTATGTAGCTCTTTTTCAGAAGCGACCTGGCCACAAATGATAGCTCAATGAAGGGGCTTTTCAGGTGGAAATTTATAGCAGCCAAATACTCTGAAACGCATGACATTGGTTGTAAATGTTGGAGGGAAAGAACTGGAGGGTCCGGAGAAAAATCCATGCGACCACAATAAGAGAGAAAGATAACACGGAAACTCCATATATACAACAGGCGTCAGAGTCGGGATCGAACCCACGACCTCTTCGTACCAGGCAAGGTAGTTAACATCTCCTAGCCACCGTGATGATGATGAGCGAGAGAGACACGCAAACTCCACATACAACAGGGGTCAGGGTCGGGGATCGAACCCACGACCTCCTGCGTACCAGGCGAGGTAGTTCACATCTCCTGGCCACCGTGATGATGATGAGCGAGAGAGAACACACAAACTCCACATACAACAGGCGTCAGGGTCGGGGATCGAACCCACGACCTCCTGCGTACCAGGCGAGGCGGTTAACATCTCCTGGCCGCCGCAGGTGGACGCGTCGGAGCTGGACCCGCGCCTCGCCTACATCCAGATCACGTTCGTGCAGCCCTTCTTCAGCGGGGCCGAGCAGGCCGCACGGCGCACCGACTTCGAGCGCGGCCACAACGTGCGGCGCTTCGTGTTCGAGACGCCCTACACCGCCTCGGGGCGGAAGCACGGCGACGTCACGGAGCAGTGCAAGCGCCGCACCGTGCTCACCAGTGAGCGCCACCCACCACCCCACCAACCCACCACCCCACCAACCCACCAACCCACCAACCCCCCCACCCACCCACCAACCCACCACCCACCCACCACTCACCAACCACCCCACCCACCACCAACCCACCCACCACCCCCCCACCCACCCACCAAACCACCAACCCACCAACCCTCACCAACCCACCAACCCACCAACCCACCCACCAACCCACCCACCAACCCACCCACCCAACAACCCACCCACCACCCCACCCACCACCAACCCACCCACCACCCACCCACCAAACCACCAACCCACCAACCAACCAACCCTCACCCACCCACCAACCCACCAACCCACCAACCCACCACCCACCCACCCACCAACCCACCACCTCACCCACCCACCACCCACCCACCAACCCACCCACCAACCCACCCACCACCAACCACCCCCCCACCAACCACCCTCCCACCACCCAACACCCACCACCCACCAACCCACCCACCAACCCACCAACCCACCCACCCACCCACCACCCACCACCCCCCCCACCACCCCCCAAGGTGTAGCCGAGGGGCGACACTTCCTCGTCGGTCGCTTCCTCGTCAGTGGTGTGGCCATCGAGTGCGCAGGCGGTGCAACTGCACAGAGGCCCCCACGGGCCGGTGGAGAGGGCCCCAGGTGCCGGGCTACGAGCAGAGGGGGAGGAGTCAGACAGGGGGAGGGGGGAGGGGGAGTCTCAATTCATGGCTTTGCACCAGGGCCCCACGCCACCCCGTGCACTGCAAAGATCTCCCATGTAGCCTTCGCGGACCGTTGGGGCAAGTGCTGTTGTCGAGCGGCACCTGTGGAGGCCGGAAGGGCGCGCGAGGGGGTGGGTGGCCAACGCCACGCCCGGCCGCCTTTGTCTCCCCACTGGGCCATGTTTACACATCGCACCAGGTACTCGTTTGAGGCTGAGTCGACCTAGCTGAGGCTCAGGGCAAAAACGAATGATCCCCCCTATAGCATTAACAGACTGTTGGGGCAAGTGCTGTTCACGAGTAGTACCTATGAAGGCCAGCACCACGCCCGGCCGCCTTTGTCTCCCCACTGGCGATGTTTACACATTGCATCAGGTACTAATTTCAGGCTGAGTCGCCCTAAGGGATGCCCAGGATCGGTTCAGATAATCGCCACCGGTGTTTGTTGCCGCGAACGGGAATGGAACTCGCGTCGCTGGATTCGAAGCTCGGCGTGCTAACCGCTGCACCACCGCTCCCCACAGGACACACGCGCGCACACAAGAACAACATTGGCCAACTTCGCAGCGGTGACATTTGTTTTTTTTTGCCAGCAGTCGGCAAAAATTGCCGCGATGCCAACACACGGACACTGGGCTGTGTGCGCGCCGTGGTGCCGTGGAAGTGCATCGTCACAACAGCGTCGTGCGGATCTATTCCTCGGTTATGCAAGTGGATGTTGGCCTTGATACTTCTGTAGTCAAGAGTACTCGCATGGTATCGGCGGCGTGCAGTTTGAAGGATATCAATCTTATATCCTTTCTTTGTCTCTTTCCGTGCACCATCAACACCATGCCCACTAACACCACCACCACGTGTCCAATGTCACCACCACAATATCATCACCATCACCCACCCACACTATAACCTCCAACACTACCAACATCGTTATCATCATTCACCATCACCACCACCATGTCCACCACCACCATCATTACCACCACCACCATCATCATCACCACCATGTCCACCACCACCACCATCATATCCACCACCACCACCATCACCACCACAATCACCACCACCACCACCATGTCCACCAAAACCATGTCCACCAAAACCATGTCCCCCACTATCACCTCCACCATCATGTCCACCACCACCATCATCATGTCCACCATCATATCCACCACCATCATCATCACCACCACCATGTCCACCATCACCACCACCACCATGTCCACCATCATCATCATCATCACCACCACCATCATCACCACCATCACCACCATCATCACCACCACCATCATCATCACCACCACCATCACCACCATCGCCACCACCACCATCACGACCACCACCACCATCATCATCACCATTGCCACCACCACCATCACCACCACCACCACCATGTCCACCACCACCACCCTTCCCACTTCCACGCCTCCCCGCCACGCACTCTCCCCGCCGCGCACTCTCCCCAGCGTCGCACACGTTCCCGCACGTGCGCAAGCGCGTGCCCGTGGTGGCGCGCCTGCACGAGGAGCTGGGGCCCGTGCAGGTGGCGGTGGACAGCATGCGCAGCAAGGTGGAGGAGCTGAGCACCCTCTGCTCCGAGTCGCCTGCCAACATGATCCAGCTGCAGCTCAAGCTGCAGGGCAGCGTCAGCACGCAGGTGAGACGCCAGGTGTTAGGTGCGTGTCACGCAGGTGAGACGTCAGGTGCCAGGTGTGTATGACGCAGGTGAGACGTCAGGTGCCAGGTGTGTATGATGCAGGTGAGACGCCAGGTGCCAGGTGTGTATGACGCAGGTGAGACGCCAGGTGCCAGGTGTGTGTCACGCAGGTGAGACGCCAGGTGCCAGGAGTGTGTCACGCAGGTGAGACGCCAGGTGTTAGGTGCGTGTCACGCAGGTGAGACGCCAGGTGTCAGGTGCGTGTCACGCAGGTGAGACGCCAGGTGTCAGGTGCGTGTCACGCAGGTGAGACGTCAGGTGCCAGGTGTGTGTCACGCAGGTGAGACGCCAGGTGCCAGGTGTGTGTCACGCAGGTGAGACGCCAGGTGTTAGGTGCGTGTCACGCAGGTGAGACGTCAGGTGTCAGGTGTGTGTCACGCAGGTGAGACGTCAGGTGTCAGGTGCGTGTCACGCAGGTGAGACGTCAGGTGCCAGGTGTGTGTCACGCAGGTGAGACGCCAGGTGCCAGGTGTGTGTCACGCAGGTGAGACGCCAGGTGTTAGGTGCGTGTCACGCAGGTGAGACGTCAGGTGCCAGGTGTGTGTCACGCAGGTGAGACGCCAGGTGCCAGGTGTGTGTCACGCAGGTGAGACGCCAGGTGTTAGGTGCGTGTCACGCAGGTGAGACGTCAGGTGTCAGGTGTGTGTCACGCAGGTGAGACGTCAGGTGCCAGGTGTGTGTCACGCAGGTGAGACGCCAGGTGTCAGGTGTGTGTCACACAGGTGAGACGCCAGGTGTGTATGACGCAGGTGAGACGCCAGGTGCCAGGTGCGTGTCATGCAGGTGAGACGTCAGGTGCCAGGTGTGTATGATGCAGGTGAGACGTCAGGTGCCAGGTGCGTGTCGTGCAGGTGCATGAGAGATGACAACGGCTTGGGAAGTCCTTATCCCAGCATCGTGTGTGACGACGACGAAGATGATGACGATCTGCTGACACGGCAATGTCTCGCCCAGGTGAACGCGGGACCCCTCGCGTACGCCAGAGCGTTCCTGGATGAGAGCAACTGCGCAAAGTACCCGGAGGAGAGCGTCGAGGAGCTCCGAGACCTCTTCAGGTGCGGCAGCAGCAGCAGCAGCGCGCACGCACGGACGCGTTAAGAGAATCGCGTAGAGCGGACCGAGCTAGCGGCCGACACTTAGCCTGGCCTAGCGGCTGACACTTAGCCTGGCCGTGCGTCCCACGCCGTCTAACTGCAGTTTGAAGCTTCGCGGGTGAGAAAGACTCTTAAAGCGGTGGTTATCAAGCGTTGTGCTGTCGTAGTCGTCGTCCATCATCATCATCATCGTCATCGTCGTCGTCGGAAACACGGAGGAGGCCTCCTGCAAGGTTAAGTCGGCGTCACGACGGACCCAACGAACCCACGAGTTCCTCGGGATGGCCCCCCCCACTGCCTCGCCCCCTACCGCCAACAATGATGATATGGAGAGGTCACGGGTCTACGCCTCTGGCCAGCGCGGTGTTAGTTGGCGTGTTTGCGTGCGCTTGGATCGCCGCGGCGTGGCGCTGATGTTTGCCAAGCATTGTTACGATGACGATTGTGATGGTGACGATGATGGCGATGAGGATGATGGTGGTGATGACTTTGACGCCAATGGTGACGACGACGATGGTGGTGATGATGGCGACGATGATGACGGTGACTTTGACGGTGATGATGTTGATGACCACAATGATGACGACAGTGATGGTGACGACGATAATTATGATGATTCTGACGATGATGGTGATGATGGTGGTGCCGATGGCGATGGCGACCACGGCGATGATTGTAACAACGGTGACGACAATAATTACAGTGATAGTGACGATGATGATGATGATGGTGGTGACAACGGCGACGGTGATCACAGTGACGACGACGACGACGGCGACTACGATAATTACGACGACCGTGACGATGGTGATGATGATGGTGGTGGTGACAACGGCAATGGTGATCACGGTGACGACGACGACGACGATAATGACGACGATTGTGACCACGACGACCGTGACGACGCTGGTGCTAACCACGGCGACGACGGTGATCATCGTGCGACCTGCAGGCAGTTCGTGGTGGTGTGCGGCTCCGCGCTGGAGCTCAACGAGACGCTCATCAAGGAGGACCAGCAGGAGTACCACGAGGAGCTGAAGCTCAAGTACGGCGAGATGGTGCAGGAGCTGTCCAGCATCCTGCGCGAGATGGTGAGACGTCGCGTGTGCGTGTGCGCATGTGCTCATGCGTGTGTGTGTGTGCGTGTGCTCGTGCGTTGAACTCCTTTCGCACCGTACGTGGCCAACCGCGTCAAATCGGAGACGCGGTGGTGAACGGCAACAAATGAACACGTAAAAAACTCCTTTAAAAAAGTAAATAAGTCGATTGGACAACGGGAAGTGGACAACATTTTGATTACAAGATTTGACCACGACATGCAAACAGAGGAATTAAGTTGAATAACTTTTTTTCACAACTTCGTTTAACTCTCCGTCGATAAGCACGTCAATGATGCGGCACCTGCTCCCACATCAACGCTTGCCGCCTGCTTCTTGGGCGAGGCGATTCCAGAGTTTAGGGACAGCGGCGTTTTTGACGTAGCCAAATAAATATTTAATTAATAAGCCGTCCATACAAAATGTTAATTGCTTGAAAAGAGCCGATTAATTGAGTAAATTATGCCGATTTTGATACAGCAGTGTCACCGGATCTGAGTACGTGTGCAAAATTTGGAATTCATTGGACAACAGGAAGTAGACGAACTTTTGATTACAAGATTTGACCACGACAAACATAGGCGTCGAAGTTAAGTAAATCCGTTGAAAAAGCTGCTCTAAAGAAATCCATTCATTCGAGAAACACATTGTCGGGGCAAGTGCTGTTAGTGTGTAGCAGCGGTGTAGCCTGACAGACCGTCGGGGCAAGAGCTGTTCGCGAGCAGCACCTATGCGTGTATGTATCTAGAACTTCTTTCGCACCGTACGTTGCCAGCCGGGCTAATCGGAGGTGCGGGAATTACACGCGGGAATTTAGAGGAGCAGCCAAACGATCCGAAACAATCTCCGGCATCGGCGTTGCGACGTTTTTCGAAGCCGCGACGGTGGCTGCCTGCGCCCCTTGACCCTCACCCCCGCCCCTTGACCCTCATCCGCGCCCCGTGACCTTCACCCGTGCCCCCCCCCCTTCATACCCCCCCCCCCGCGCCCTCGCTAGGTGATGCCGCAGTGGAAGGCCTTGCGCAACAGCGCCGTCAGGGGCTCCGTGCACATGTACTTCAACGCGGTGAGCCAGCCGGCCAGCCTGCGCGGGGTCACGGGGTCATCGTCCAGCGCGTGAGGCCGGGGGCACCGTCCCCGCCGGCTTGTCCTGCAGCGCCGGTGGCAGCAGCAGCAGCGGCAGCAGCAGCAGTGACACCAATACCACCACCGGGAGCGCCAGCAGCGCGCCACCGCGACCGCGCCAGGAACACCTGCACCAATACCATCATCGCCACCACCAGCTGCTAATAGCATCAGCAACAGCGCTCGCAGCAATAGCACCAACACAAATGCCACGACCGCCACCACTGCCACCTCCCCTACAACTATCACCATCATCGCCACTGCCAACCGCGCTGCACGTGCCACTACCACGGTCGCTGCCGCCACTCACGACTAACCACAGCCATCACTACCGCTGTTAACACCGCCAACAACGACCGCCGCTACAACCACCAACTATCACGACTACCACCAACTACTCCACTGTCACAATCACCACCACCAACCACAACACAACCAACAAGCTCATTGGCCACAACCAGTGGCAATGAACCCCGGCGATGAATGAATGAAGATGCCTCCGAGCACATCTGCTGCATCCGAGGCCAGAGGCGGTGTTTGCCTGCTGCCTGTGCAGCGTGCTGCTGCCTGTGCAGTGTGCTGCTACGAGGGCAGCGTTCCTCCGCGTCTCCCGCTGGGTCGCCCGGCAACCTCCTGCCGCGTGTGTGAACCTGCAGCGCGGGTGAGGGTTAAGCAGAGAGTCTGTGGCACCGTTTACGGAGGAGGGAGCATGGCCGTCGACTGCCCCGGTGTCTTGGCTCCCATTGCGAAGCAGCAAAAATGGACGTCCGTAAATCGTCGAATGACGTAAATAAATGTGATTTTTAATGGTACGGTTGCATATCGGCTCCCCTGACAAAGAGGGAGGAGGGATGATTCCAGATAATCTGCCCAAAGATAGTCGAGCGGCACCTGTGCCAATCACAGGCACGATGTCATCGCAGAATCACAGGCGTGATGTCATCACGGAATCATGGGCGTGATGTCATCACAGGCGTGATGTCATCACAGAATCACAGGCGTGATGTAATCAGGAGTCCGGATCGTGTGACGTGAGTGGCCGATGATGAGGATGCCACCCCTCGATGTACGATGTAAATAACGAAACGTGACCACTGCCAGCAAAGGAAATGGCGCTTCCAGCCACGCGTGCGTACGCGTGTGTGTATGTTGAACTTCTTTCGCACCGTACGTTGCCAACCGTGCTAATGGGAGGTGCTGGGGAAAGGACAACATACTGAACGCGACAACGAGCAGTTCTAAAGAAATGGGTCTTCGCTCGAGATGATTTAAAAGTGGCATAGCTCCAGCGACTTCCTCATATCGGAGGGAAGAGCGTTCCAGACGGCCACGGAGGCGCATCTAAAAGCGTGCGATGCGGTGACCGTCTCTGTTCGGTGGCCAGTCAAAAGCCGCCGCTGCTAAGGATGACCGGGAGCTCGAGCAATGGTTAATGCTCCTGGATAATGTCACCAAGGTGTCACGGCTCATTTGTGGCAAGCACCTCGCGTGTGTAAAATCGGCAAGATTTCTCCCCGATTGTAAATGTTCTGGCCTCAATGCGGCCCGATGCGGGCGTGACCCCGGGGCTGACGGGCGTGACCCCGGGGCTGGCGAGCGTGACCCCGGGACTGGCGAGCGTGACCCCGGGGCTGACGAGCGTGACCCCGGGGCTGACGAGCGTGACCCCGGGGCTGACGAGCGTGACCCCGGGGCTGACGAGCGTGACCCCGGGGCTGACGGGCGTGACCCCGGGGCTGACGAGCGTGACCCCGGGGCTGACGAGCGTGACCCCGGGGCTGACGGGCGTGACCCCGGGGCTGACGAGGGGGAGACGGGTGGAGGGACGACGACTGCCATCTCGCCACGTGTCGTCGTTGAGGCTCCCAGGAATTGGGCAGCTTGAAATGTAACCCCCCCCGCCCCCCCCTTGTCCGTCCGTCGTGACCCATCGCCATAAAAGCTCAGGCAAATAGGTGGCGTCGACCGAGGCTATCGACCACTCGATACGATTCATATCGATTAACCATCGATATTGGTGGGGGTAGGGGGGGGGCACAGAATGGGCCTGGCTCTGCTGCGGGAATGTGGAAAGTAGCATTTTCCGTCCAGAAACCAAGTGACGTGTACGAGGATACACAATACTGTATTACGCGTATCGTCGCGATTGCGAATGTGTCGAAGTGTTGCGGGCTTAAAGAGTTACAAGTGTCCGATTGTAAACTCAGAAAAAGAGGTTACACAGCAGCAGTATAAGAAAACTATTTTAAACTACCATTGGAACCTCATTTGCCAGTAAAAAATATGATAATTGTTTTTTTTACCCTTCTATCTGGCAACAAAACTGACACCTTTTTTTACAAGGAGTCATGTTTGCATAGAGCACAATACCTGCAGTCATAATGCAAACAAAAAACATAACTCTGATAATGTGCACTGTCCTTGAAGTTGATTGGTCCCACCAGAGACAGCTCTAAGGAAAGCTGTTTGCATTATGACTGCAGGTATTGTGGTCTATGCAAACATGACTCCTTGTAAAAAAGGTGTCAGTTTTGTTGCCAGATAGAAGGGTAAAAACCCAATTATCATATTTTACACTATTTTATTTTATGTTACCAAGTAAGGCCCACTGAGCTGTATAGCTCTTTTTCATAAGCTACCTGGCCACAAATGATAACCCAACGAAGTGGCTCATGCCGTGTGCAAAGTTATAGCAGCCAAATAATCTGAACGCGTGAGGTTTGATTCTAAATGCGGAGGGGGGGAGAACAAAAAAAACTGAGGACTCGGAGAGAGAGACACGCAAACTCCAAATATACAGCAGCAGGCGCCAGGGTCGGGATCGAATCCACGACCTCCTGCACGCCGGGCGAGGGAGTTCACATCTCCTAGCCACCGTGGCTCCCCAAGGATGCGTGTGACTTGTGGATACTGCGGCAGTTTCGTTCCCTCTGGTTGCGAACTTCACGCGTGAGTGGTTCCTCCTCGCGAGCCGTTTTCAGTTGTTTCGTACACAACTTGGTACTGTGACGACGGGAAGCCACCGTCACGAGCATCGATCGTCATCATCGTCGTCGTCGTCACCACCACCTATTTTTTATTTTTACATATATCCCATCCACTCATCTCGTTTCACCTCGCCCACCGTCTTGTCCCATAGTTCACTGCACAGCGCCTTGGTTTATATGCCCTGTAAATATCATCAACAACAACAACAATCTTCACTACGAAGACAAACATCGCTCAACAATAAGCAACTTATATTACACGTTCAACGTTGATAAGAGCAGCCCCTCCAGATGTGGTCACATTTATATGCCCTGTAAATATCATCATCATCATCAACAACAATCTTCACTACGAAGACAAACGTCGCTCAACAATTAGCAACTTATATTACACAATGAACGTTGATGGCAATCACGCACGATCGTCAACAGCCATCTCTGGGCCCTCTGTGCTGGGTCACGGCTCGGCTCTAACCTCGCTTTGGCTCAATCGAGCCGGCCTTGAATGAGCGTAGCTCCATGAGCTGAGCCTGATCCGAGCCGTGTCATTCGAAGTGGAAAACCAGAGCCGATCCGTGATTAGGAATACGGCCCTCGAAGTAATCGTCGTTGTCATCATCACCATCATCACAACCACCACCGTCTTCCAACCATCACTGGTGTCATCATCAATCATCTTCAACAATAGCGAGCATCTTTTTCGATTTGAAGCTTTTGTGACTGCAGGGATTCATTTTCTTGGTTCTTTCGGTAAAGTCACGTAGAAGGGAAGTAATAAAATAATAAAAATAAAACATAATAAAATAATTCTCACGACGTTTCGGCCACAACACAAGCAGCCGTCCTCAGGTGAAGACCAGGTCTGTCGGGGAGACAGCTGAAGACCAGGTCTGTCTCCCCGACAGATATGGTCTTCACTTGAGGACGGCTGCTTGCGTTGTGGCCGAAACGTCGTGAGATTTATTTTATTATGTTTTATTTTTATTATTTTATTACTTCCCTTCTACGTGACTTTACCGAAAGAACCAAAAAGCGAGCATCTTCATTCAAACATTTACATCGCCTTCAGTGCTACTCGCGTCGTCTGTGGGCTCCAGTCGCTGAAAAGTGGTCAATCGGAGAAGGTGATTCATTGCGCAGTGTGTGTGTTAGTATGTTGAACTTCTTTCGCACCGTACGTCGCCGACCGTGCTAATCGGAGGTGCGGAAAGGAGGGGCGAGCGATGTGGAGAGGGTGATCAGTGCAGGGGTGGAGCACACTCGCCAACCCTGACCCCGAGTCTAAACTAAAACTGTAAACTCTTATTTTAGTTCTCGGATTTGAAGCTTTCGTGACTGCAAGGATTCATACTCTTAGGTTTTTTCGGTAAAGTAACGTAGGGGAAATAAATAAATAATAATATATACATTTTTTAAATAATAGAATACAGCAATCGTGCTGTGACGGTTACACCTGAAGACGGAAGCTTGTGTTGCCTCCGAAACGTCGTGATTTATTATTGTATTTCTATTATTTCTTTTATAATTTTTATTATTTATATTTTTTTCCTACGTGACTTTACCGAAACAACCTAAGAGTATTATTTTTGTATTTTACCAGGTAAGGCTCACTGAGCTGGACTGCGTAACTCTTTTTTTTGGAAGCGACCTGGCCACAAATGATAGGTCAACGAAGTGACTCATTATCGCGTCAACATGTATATCAGCCAAATACTCTAAACGCACGTTGTTGAGTCTAAATATGGAGGTAAAAAACCGGAGGACCTGGAGAAAAAAATCCCCACGGTTGAGAGAGAGAGAGAGAGAAACACGCAGACTCCAAACATACCGCAGGCATTGTCAGGGTCGAGATCGAACCCACGACCTCCTGCATACGAGGAAAGGTAGTTAACATATCCTCGCCACGGTAGGCGCCACGTATCAAGCCAGCCGCTAACACTGCCCTCTCTCCCTCCTACTGACCTGCCACCAACCCCACGTCCATGCCAGGGGGACCCTTGCCAATATTTCATCATTCGTACGTTTTGCCGTGCGCCGTGGGGTTTTGTTGTTGTTGTTATTATCACAAGTTGGCTCCCACGCCTCCTTTCCTTTCATCCCTCATCGATGCCACGTTCTTGCCGAGGGGGGCACCATGTTTTTTTTTTACTTAATTGTGACCGCAATTTCTCGGGCTCTCGATTCGTTATTTAACTCCACAGCCGAGGTAAAGCCGTCAGTCGCCGTTTTTTGTTAATGCGTTCTGTGCTTCTCAGGGTCGATTTGCATGTGTGTGTTTGTGCTCGCTAACAGAACTTGCCCCTACAGTCTGTTAAGGCTATACGGGGGATCTTTGTCTTTGTTTGTGTGTGTGCGTTTGTGGGGAGCGGTAGTGTAGCGGTTAGCGCGCTGCGCTACGAACCTGGCGACCCGGGTACGATTCCCGGTCACGGCCAACACCGGTGACGATTATCTAAACCGGTCCTGGGCGTCCCCTAGGTCGACTCGGCCTCAAATGAGTACCTGGTGCGATGTGTAAACATCGCCGCTAGGGAGACAAGGCGGTCGGGCGTGGTGCTGGCCACCCACCCCCTCGTGTGCCGTGCCGGCCTTTATAGGTGATCGCTAACAGCACTTGCCCTTACAGTCTGTCAAGGCTATACGGGGGATCTTTGACTTTGTGTTTGTGTGTCAGTGACGATAAATGTGTTCGGGCACAAAGGGAAACGTCACTTTTCAAGGGCGGAATTCTCCGGAGAACAAACTTTAATCGCCTTCTAAATCGACGTCCTCAGACGCCGACGCGTTATGCATATACCCACAGAGATGAAAACGATGTAACCATCACGACACGAACCAGAGTAGAATCAATTGCGTTGATATTCCCTGCTACACAGAGACCACAGACTTGACTCGTATGCGACGGGGGTCTACATGCAATAATGTGCAGGGCGATCTCTGATGGGGATATCTCAATGATGTACTTGCGTCACTGAGCTGGCAATGATAATTTTGAAAGAGTTCTGATGATTGGAACCGCATTTGCCAGTAAAAAATGTAATTGTTTTTTTTCCCTTTTATCTGGCAACAAAACTGACACCTGCGCCATTTGGCGTCATCTGGTCCAACACCACGTGAGACTAGGCTCTAAGGAAAGCTGTCTCGGGTGTGGACCAATCAACTTCAAGGACAGTGCATACATAATTATCAGAGTTATGTTTTTTTGTTTGCATTATGACTGCAGGTATTGTGGTCTATGCAAACATGACTCCTTGTAAAAAAGGTGTCAGTTTTGTTGCCAGATAAAAGGGTAAAAAAACAATTACCAGTTTTGATGATGTCTCTATAACAGACTGTCATACCGGTTTCCGATGTAATTTTTTTTAGTTAATCGGATTACAGACCAGTTTCTCAATCTGAATAACTTTTAATATTTCTCGAGTTGTCCTTTAAGGAGGTGACGACCGTGATTGCGATTGCAATAGTGGGCGGTGATTCTTGTTATTTAATTTCCTGCGGAGTCTGTTGATATTTATTTATTTTGCAAAGGAGATAAAACATCCGTCTCGTTGCGTGGCAGCAGCTATTTGTTTTCTTTCGATGTAAATGGAAGTTGTTTTTTACATTCGTTTCATGGCTTATGACACAATGCCAGCGTAACGTTGCGATATTGATATTATTGCGATATCTCTGCGACACTGACGTAGTGTAATACGCCTGACAGTTCGCATTGATTAATGCTCTCACGGCAGAATGCTCTCCCGGCAGAACTGGACGCCTGTAAGTTGGGACATTGAACCGTCCATTGCATCGTACAAACTGCCTTCAGGAGCACTCGGCAACAGGCTCCTGACGTTTTCAGCGAGAAACGGTCACCGTTGTCTCGCGAAATCTGTCTTTCACATTACAGGGACACTTTCAAGAGTTTATTCTTTGCTGGGGGGGGGAGGCGGTAAGGTTGGGAGGAGTGACGCGAGAAACAATGATTCAAGTTTGCAGTACAGGGACTCCTCGACTTACGAACGAGTTAGGTTTCAGAGGTCTGTTCGTAAGTCGGTTTGTTCGTAAGTGCAACTTTACTCCCGTCGATTTGCAAACACGTGGAATGGCTTTAAAAGTTGCGCAATCTTCTGTAGATGACGCCGGTTATTCACGCGCTGCAGATCGAGATGCCACCACCGTCATCGATAGCGCGGTGCTTGAACTTTTACGACTTGCGGTCCGAACTTCCGGACGGGTTTGTTCGTATCTCTGAAAGTTCGCGAGTCAAATGTTCATAAGAAGAAGAGTCCCGTACGTAAGAAGACAGGTAGAGTTTTAAAAACAATTCTTAACCAACCACCCCTCCTCCACCGCCGCCACCGTGGCGATGCGATGGATTGTCATTTACGAATCCGAACCCTTTCCTCGTGGTGGTCACCACCTTGCTTCGTCATCGACTGTCATTCGTATAGTTTCGTTTTAACTCCCGCGATCCTCATTGTAACAGCGTGAATCTCAGGGGGCTTGGGGAGTTCGGTTATTAGGGTGTGCTTACAAATATTTTTAAAATCTGATTTTTAGCAGCTCGTTTGTATTGCCTCTTTATTGTTTAATTTGTATTCTTGTTGTCACCCCCCCTGCATTAGTGTATAATTTGTATACGATTAGCATATCATTTGCTTACACTTTGCACGAGGGGGAGGGGGGGTGAAAACACGTGGTGAAAACACGTGGACCCTAACATGTGTGATCCAATACATGCGTGTGGCAGAGGTGTTGGCGAAGAGATTTTAATCGGTGGATCGTTATTGCATCGTTACAGCCCCATAAACAATCAGAATCTTTATTTAGACTGGAGGAAAGGGAATGGCTTATGGAAGCTCTTTTTTCACATACGTTTATTCGGGGCGGGTGAGAAGATGTCTCTACTCCAGGGTAGAGCGAAGGTGTGCTCAGCGATCAAAACTGACACCTGGGTTGTGAGTTTTGGAAGCCTTTTCATCATGCAACCAGACACCCACCGGTGTTTAATCCGACCTGTTCTCATCGAACGTGCTGAGTTGTTGCCGTTGCTGAAGAACACCGTGTTATGGAATGATCGCGTTGTGATAAAACATATTCCTGCGGAGGGAGCTGGTAGGAACGTTGGGTTGCTCGGTCAATGGCCAAGGTCAACGTCGGCGTGGTGTATTCCGCAAATATGCCCGACTGTGAGGGCGGGCACAAGCCGGCGTGAGTAGGTTAAACGTTGAGTTTTATAAGGGCACCACGGGGTGACCAGCCCCTCCCCACCCAGCCCCTCCCCTCCCACCCCCCACCCTCCCCACTCAGCCCCACCCAGCCCCTCCCCTCCCCACCCTCCCCTCTCCACCCACCCCGACGCCTCCCATTTTTGGATGCACGACGGACGGACACAATAATCCCCTGTGGGCTGTATGGAACCAGGTGGTTCCTACCAGTATAATACACAATTTGGCGGGGGGAGTGGGCTAAAGCACAGTCTGCGATATCGCGTGCGATGCGTACGCGGGCCCGAACAAAGACCGAGGGGCGCGTGGCGTCGTGAGTCGCGTCTCGATGCACCAGCAGCGTCTCCAATGCGCCTTGGTCGTGATGCGACACAGAGGGAGCCGTACGGCCGCTTGACTGCTACTCGCGATACGTAGTTGCGTTCACTCGATCGCGTTATGTACATATATATGAAACAAACTCGTGTTCCCAAATAGATTCGTCGCGTTCTATCCTATTCGCGGTATGAAAATCACACCGGGGCGTTATAGGAGAACGGACTGCAATTGATTTGCAATCACCAATGGACTGCACATATGAAACTGTTTCGTTAACAATGGGTTCCCAGCAAACGCGGAATGTCGGGTTCAACATTCTTTGTTGACATTTCGGATTATGCCCGTGCGCTCTTTTGCCAAAAAAAAATTCCATTTATTATTGAATTGGTCAAAAATCGTTCAGCGCTGCAACCTCCTGAAAAGTAGCCTTGAGACCCACTGAGGCTTTCCTGTGTAGTAACTGTTGCATCACAATCTCGTTATTTCTTTTTAAAACCGAGTCGCTTGGAACCATCGAGGTATATGTAGGGCAGGTATTTATAAAGTATCGAAACACGTGAACACCTGCAGAGAGATGACAGTTTTACAAACATTACGGAAATGATTGCACCGGGCACGAGCAGTTAATTGTTTAGGGCGACGGTCGGATGTGCGACTTAGACAAATGTCATCGTGATACTGTATTACGTGTACCGATCAGCCAGTGCGAGAGATAAAACGACGTCGATCGAGATATATATATATTTGCGGATCGCACGACGAAGCAGGACATTGATTATCAACGGGTGCACTTAAAGGAGCGGTTCTAAAATGAAACCCCATCGAATTGAGAAAAAAGTTGCATTCTAAGTTATTTGTGGAACAGTTTTATTCCGGGATTATACGACGCTACGAAATGTAAGACGCACCCAAACTTGTGCCCGGTGTTATACAGATATGATTGTAACTTACGCTTTGAAATGCAGGGGTGTGGAAAAAACTCCTGCCTTACCATCCAGAGCCAGTGGTTCTTCACCTGGGGTGCGAGATGCCCTTTCTGGGGGTGTGAGACGTGGCCAGACTTTTTGTTTAGAAGATAAATAATCGAGAACACAAATTAAACATGGGCACGTAAAGAACTACTACTTTGCGTCATCAAACCTGAGAATGTGAATTCCTGCAGTCACGAAAGCTTTAAGTCACCAATGTATTTGTTAACATGAAACATTTCTCGTTAACGATTGAGGCTGCAGTAACGTTTAAGAACCACCGATTCAGAGAATAATCCGGGTACTGCAACTACAAAACCTTCCGCAGTGTTGCGACTTCCCAGCACTGCGGCTATACAAGGCTGGAATAAAAAAAACAAGTATAACCCGTAAAAACAAAGTTTTTCACTATAAATCCTTTATATGCGTGGCGGCTAGAGTCCTCTCGTTCTCTGGCTTGAGATGGCTGCCACCTATGGGTCAGATGATTGCATTGCACCATTAAGCAATTGGTAATTAAATATAATATTTTTGTCCTAAAAAGTATAAAATTTTGGAATTTTTTTTCACGAACATTAATTGTCACGCACAACGAGTCTGTGTGGAAAATGTCAGCTCGATTGGATCACGGGAAGTGGGTTAAAAAACGACCGAAAGATTTGCACGGTCGTAAGCAAGCAAGCGAACTTAATATAAAGGATTTAAAAACACTGGGCACGTTAAACAGAACGTGATTGACCGATTCGCTGAGAATCGAAACTGCATTCCATGGAGAGACTGGTGCAGCATTCGGGCGACAATTGTGCGAGATGAATGTGAAGCGTTGTGTACGTTTTTCGATTGATATGAGCGTTTTGAATTCCTGGTCACAAATGTGCGCGGATGCGAGCGGTCGTCGTTGTAGGAATGCTTTACGAGTTAAGACGTTGGGGTTATTCTCCGGTTGTGTGGCACTGGTAGAAATCGGGCGTACATTAACAAAAAAAAACCGATGAGCAATTATTGTATTTCTGTTATTATAACAATGTAATGTTTTATGCTAATGCATCAATAGACATGCTATGCAAAATGCAATTCCCTTTCTGCGCGATGAGAAGTGAAGGGTGGGGAAAAAGGTACATTTTGCACTCTCTTAAAAGCCTACAAATGGGTACGGTAATATGCAATTTGTTGACGCGTGGATTAAAAACTTGTCTGAAATCTGCATCGGCGCTCCATAGCTCCGTGTATATACGCGCAATATACAATGCTCCCTACGAAGGATCCGTGTGTATTATAATCCAGCTTCATTTTTTGCTAATTTATTAAATGGATTTTTGAGAAGTCGGTCTCCTGCCTCGATGTTTTTTTTCCCCTCCTCAGCATTCGTCAGCAAGGTGATGCATTTTACTGGAAGGAACATCCTGGTTACACCAGCCCACAGGGGATTATTGTGTCCGTCGTGCAGGGAGGGGCTGGGTGGAGAGGGTGGGGAGGGGCTGGGTGGTGAGGGTGGGGCTGGGTGGGGGGTGGGAGGGGTGGGGCTGGGTGGGGAGGGGCTGGGTGGGGGAGGGGCTGGTCACCCCGTGGTGCCCTTATAAAACTCAACGTTTTAACCTACTCACGCCGGCTTGTGCCCGCCCTCACAGTCGGGCATATTAGCGGAAAACACCACGCCGCCGTTGACCCTGGCCATTGACCGAGCAACCCAACGTTCCTACCAGCTCCCTCCGCAGGAATGTGTTTCTAAGACTCAAATGGTGAAAATCTGCCACGTGGGTCTGTTAAAGGTTTATTGTTTTACTTGATTTCCAGATATAAAATAAAAGGCGACCACAAAATATTGAGAACTTTGAGTTAATCTTTATGTATGTAGTCAGTTTTGTATCCCTTAATTCTTGAATTGTCCATGGTGTATTATTTAGAACAGCTGTTCGTCTTCTTGGTTCTTTCGGTAAAGTCACGTAGAAGGGAAATAATAAGAATAAAACATAATAAAATAATTCTCACGTTTCGGCCACAACGCAAGCAGCTGTTCGTGTTTAGTTTGTTGTCCTTTCCCCGCACCTCCGATTAGCACGGTTGGCTACGTACGGTGCAACACAAGTTCAACATACTTTAATCCAGCAATAATGTCCGAAAAAAAGTGTAAGAAACAGTGTAGTTTGGGTTGAAACAAATATATATGGGAAATTAATTAGGAAACAATTCCATGAGGTTTTTTATCTTGGCTTAGATCGCGTAAATATAAATGTGTCGTTAAACCCACCACCACCTGACACAGCTAATTAGTAAGATTTGTCACGTAAACAAAACGTGTCAATTCGTTACCTGTTCAGCACACCGGTGTGTTGGAGAGTAAACCGTGAAAGCCTCCGTGTTAAACTAGAATAGATTCCATCAATCAATTTTGCAAGAATCAATGACAAAATTCCTTCCCTTTATTACTGCTAATACTACTTCCTCCCATTATTACTGCTAATCCTACATAATACACGAGCATAATATGACTTTGAGACCCCCCCATCACCTACACATTCCACAAGTAGTGACTAATCCCATATCTGCATTTACCATAAATATGGTAAATTCCTGTTGATATGCACATTCCTTTGTCAAGGCTCCCTCCTCCTCCAACCCAGCTTAAATATACGCTGCCAAGCCTGGTGGTGTTCATTCAGACGCTGTCTTTCCGACAGTCCTGTTCTTCACCCGAGGACGGCTGCTTGCGTTGGGGCCGAAACGTCGTGAGAATTGTATTTTATTATGTTTTATTTTAATTATTTTATTATTTCCCTTCTACGTGACTTTACCGAAATAACCAAGAAGATACAAACATCTTGGCATGAGCTACCCCGGGACTGTTTCGCAACCAGAGATCAGAAAGAGCACTGAAACATAGTCTTGGATCTTTCGGTAAAGTCACGTAGAAGGGAAATAATAAAATAAAACATAAGACAAATCTCACGACGTTTCGGCCACAACGCAAGCAGCCGTCCTCAGGTGAAGAACAGGTCTGTCGGAAAGACAGCGTCCCAATGAACACTGCTAAGCTTGGCAGCGTATTTTTAAGCTAGGTGTTTACATTTGTTAAGGCGCTCTGCTCCTCCCGAAAGCTCCAAGAAGATGAATCCCTGCAGTCACGAAAGCTTTAAATCGAAATTTAGAACTGAAACACTTTCAGGGTGGCCTCAAAAGTGTCACTAACCGGCCCGTGCCTCACCAAAACAATGAATCCATGCGAGGTTTTTGGGTGAGATCGTTTTAAATATAAATGTGTCGTTAAACCCGCCACTGCCAATTATCACGGTTTGTCATGCAACATTTACAATTGTAAATGTTGTGGGTTTACTCTCCAACTCACCGGTTAGCGCTGTGCTAGTAACGAATTGGCCACGTTTTATTTACGTGACAAACCTTACTAATTGGCTGTTGCGGGTGGTGGCAGGCTTAACGACACAGTTATTTACGCGATCTAACCCAAAAAAAACCTCTTATGGATATTGGTCGCGAAGGCCCTCCCCAATTACTATGCGTTAAAGTGACAAAACGAATGTCGTCAAACCCCCATTGTGGGTCACAACAACAACTAAAGACTGAATTTCGATTTAAAGATTTCGTGACTGCAGGGATCCATATTCTTGGTTCTTTCGGTAAAGTCACGTAGAAGGGAAATAATAAAAATAAAACATAATAAAATACAATTCTCACGACGTTTAATATGACTTTGAAACCCCCCCGCCCACCTCCTACGCATTTCACAAGTAGTACTAATCCCATATCTGAATTTCCCATAAATATGCTAAATTCCTCTTGATATGCAAATTATTTTGTCAAAGCGCTCTTCGCCCCTCCATCCCAGCTTAAATATACGCTCCAAGCCTGGGGTGTTTCATTCAGATGCTGTCTTCCCGACAGACCTGTTCTTCACCTGAGGTCGGATGCTTGCGTAGTGGCCGAAACGTCGTGAGAATTATTTTATTATTTCCCTTCTACGTGACTTTACCGAAAGAACCAAGAAGATGAACTAAAGACTGGTCGAGCGAAAACCGTTTCACGCGTTATCAAAAGCTTGACACAGACAGAGCGACAAATGTGACAGTGGGAGGTTTGTTACACGCAACGCGTTTATTACAATGGGCAAAGAGCTTCGGTTCTATGAATACATCGGCTAGGAGGATAGGACTCTTCCTATAACAGAATAACATCATTATACAGATTTGTGTGTGTTTTTTGAAGTTTTTAAATCTTCCTCCGAAGAGTAATAATGGGTGGTGGCATTACAGCCCCTTTTGGCCCGCGTTGCTGCCACTTTGGTCAAAAGTTAAGGGGACCTCTGCCCGAATCGCTCACCCAGACCGGCGACGCACACGACACGGAGTGGGGGAGGGCAAGTGGGCACCTAGAGTCAATCCATCACAAGGAGGCAATACGCACATACACTTCTATACAAAGCACTTTCAAGAGTTTCTTCTCTGCTCAGGGTGGGGGGGGGGGGGGTGAAAGGGCTAAAGGGTGGTGGGGTAAGGTTGGGAGAAGTGACGCGAGCAACAATTATTCAAGTTTGCAGTACAGCGACTCCTCTACTTACGAACGAGTTAGATTTCCAGAGGTCTGTTCGTAAGTCGATTTTGTTCGTAAGTCCAACTATACTCCCGTCGATTTGCAAACACGGGGAATGGCTTTAAAAGTTGTACACAATCTCCTGTAGATGTAGATGCCACTGGTTTTTCATGTTCTGCAGATGTCGATGCCACTGGTTCTTCATGTGGCATCTACATGAAATATGGACGGGTTTTTTTATTAGTATCTCCGAAAGTTCGAGTGTTCGTAAGTGGAGGAGTCCCTGTAGTAGTACAATGCGCTATGACTCACAACATCTCTCTTCTGTGGAAAGTCTTTAGAAACGATCTGGGTTATTCACATTAAAACGTTAACTCACAATGGGAATCTTAAATATCGTTTTACAACTTGTAACAATGCACCATTGTTATATATATTTCCTTACTCTACTTAAAGATTTGTGTACGTGTGTGTGCACGCGCGTGTTTTCTCATAGATAACTGTTACAGACTTTGTACGGCTTCAAGGCAAATACTTACCTTACGTGGTGCCCTCCCCCCACCGTCCCCCCCAAGATTGGGGGGGGGAGGGGCGGTGGGGGACAGGGTGCATCGCATCTTTCTGCATTGATAAAGCTTTACAAAAAGGATGCAAGTTTGACCCTTCAATCATTATTTTTGTTTTTACTCACAGTTGCATAAAGCACACGCGTCGTCAAGTATGAGTGCAACGGAGAGCAGGGGGGTCAAGGAGGCGGCGGGCGGAGGGGGGAGTTGGGAGGCCTTTAGTCTTTTCTTTTTAAGACTACGTCTCATCAGGCAAGGCTACGCTCCCCCACCATCGTTGTGTTGTTTTTAATCAAGTTAAACTAAATTAAATCTTCTACCACCTCCCCCGGCCGCCGCCGCCACCATCACCACCAACAACAACAACCCCCTGGGCTCCCCAACCCCGTCGCTGTGAAATAAAATCGTCGCTGAAACCCAAGAACAGTTTTCAAATCAAAACAGCAGCCAGAGAGGCCAGAGCAGGCCCCCCTGAAAAGGCAAGCAGAGGGGGGAGATTCTGTTTGCCAGCCCTGATTTCTCCATCGCTTTTTCCCTCCGTCCTTTTTCACTCTTCTCTTCTTCTTCGAGCAGAGGAGCCGCTAATATTAAGCGGCCTTCTTTTCGTCCTCCCCCCAACCCACCCACCCACCCCCCCCCCCCCCCGTTTAGCGGGCCGGCTTTTTTTTTCGCTGCGCGCTTTCGGTTTTCCGAGTCGCACGATTGTCCGCTAAAAAGGCGCAGGTCCAGGTCCGTGCCCGTACTGGTGCTGCTGGGTATCTGCACACGTGTCGCCAGCACGAGGGGCAGCAGGGCCAGTGGCGGTGGCGGCGGCGGTGGCGGCGTAACACACAGACAGAGCAAGAGCAATCAGTGCACAATCAGAGGCGCACCCAAACATGTCGGCGTGTCATCGCCATTAAGAGATGATTTTTTTCACGAATGTAGAAATTGCAAATTATTTACAATTCTGTCGTCTTATTACATTTTAAAAATATAACAAGCCCTAAGATATTTCCTCCTGTTCACAGCCCCCTGAGCCAGTGGTGGTAATTCCACATTCCTATGGCGGGGACAAGTCTTACCATAGGACAACCACTGTAGACTTCCTCACAAAGTGGTATTCATTTTTTTCATCAACTCCAGGAGGGATGATAGGCAGAGTCAACTCCCCTCCAACCAGGATTTTAACTTTCCAACTACGAGCCACTCATAATAGCAGAGGCCTTTCTGGCCAGTTCGATACATTTAACATCAAGCAGAGCTGGATATAAGGAAGTCTATATAAGCACAGTTCTTATGTAAGTAAAACATGGTTACATTATTAAACTGTTTGGGGGGGGGGGGGGGGGCAAAAGGGACACTTCGGACAAACACGCACACTTCGGACAAACACGCACACTTCGGACAAACACGCACACACACACTTGCTCCCGAGTTGTATGCTTGCGTGCTATATTAAATTTACATGCAACCGATTCTGTTTCCAGGAACAAGTGACTTCACATTGCAATGGAAATAAAACGATCCCTTCGAAACGTTTGGCTGCTCAGCTGGGTGCACAGCGCCCACTCGATGAAGCACACCTTTTGTTCATATATATATAAATACAAATTTCATTTAGCACAAATATCTGGCCGGCACCAAAGGCGACATCAAAAGGGCAGTGATATGCCAACCACAACGATGGAAATGGAAGTGGAAATGGATGGGGAAAAAAAGGTACTCAAAACAAACTTTCTCTTAAATTATTTTGGAATTCCGCTACCCTCCCCCCCCCTTTCCCCCCCGAGTTTTCACGCGACGGTGCTTTCGGCGGTGTCGTGGCACGAGACGTAAAAATCCACTCGCATCTCTCACAGAGGCAGTGCAACTCTTCCTGTTAAGAGAACCGCCCACGGAATGGATATCACGGAGCTAAATCCAAGATCCTTTCAAGTGACCTCTGGTCCAGGCGGAAGAGGGGCACAGCGCTTTCCCCCACCTGCTCTGCATATGGGAGTAACGCTTGGGCACATGACAGTCAAACCCGATGTTTGATTCACAGAGGTGGAATTTCGCTAAATTATGTGCAAAACCAAATGTAACGGGTTTTTGTGCGTGTGTGTGCAGTCATTGGTGACTGGGTTTAGATCATGAACTCACTACACTGGAGAAGCCGGTTTAATCACAGGCAGTGGTTGAAACCTGGATTCGAACCCAGGTTCTCTGGCGATGCTCAGCAGCCCTTACCTCTGAGCCAGCCAGCCACATCCTGCAAATTTAACATTCTAGACAGTGGCCAATGTAGCTCATTTAGTTTGAACAATGTAGCATTCAAAACCTGTGGTGTACAATTTCATACACCACAATAAATTTACAAATTTATAATTTTTTGTACATTCTTTGATATATTCTTGGTTCTTTCGGTAAAGTAACGTAGAAGGGAAATAATAAAATAATTAAAAGAAAACACAAATAGTTTCATTTTTATTATTTAAAATAAGAAAGTAATAGATTTTATTATTTTATTATTTAAAATTATTTTATTATTTCCCTTCTACATGACTTTACCGAAAGAACCAAGAATATGAATCCCTGCAGTCACGAAAGCTTTAAATCGAAAAATTCTTAGATATATTTATATGTTTGTCAGTCTGCCGCTATTTTAAGGTTTATTGTTCAATGTGGGAGCGCGAAGACAGCGACAAGCAGATGAGTGAGTGACAAATAAGTTCAAAAGGGCGTCATCAAAATACGTTAATGGCAACTCAAAATCACATGACAGGAGAAACAGAAAAAATGCAAACATTTCATGCAAGTGTGATATGACCAATAAAGAGACGGTAAAAAAAAACCTAAATATCGATTGAACCTCTCTATGGCCAAATACATATATTTGTATATGGATATCTCTCTCTCTCTGCTCATAAGCTAACAATGCCCACTGTTGTTTTATTGTCTCCTCTCTCTGTAATCCAGACAAACCTTGGAGCCATCCTTGCAGTGGCTTTTGGCTAACCATTGAACAAAGGCGGGCACCGCATCGCGTGCTTTCAGAAGCACTTCCGCGGCCGTCTGGAACGCTCTTTCTTCTGATATTAGGAAGCCAGCCACTAGACCCTACGCACTCTTAAATCGAAATAAAAAACTAATTTCTTTCTAAATGCTCAGCGTCTTTAGTTTGTCCTTCACCCGCACCTCCGATTAGCGCGGTTGGATGTACGCTGAACTTCGTTTGCAGCGTGCGTACCCAACCGTGCTAATTGGCTACGTACGGTCGGTGCGAAATAAATCCATCATACAAACATCTCTCGTTCCACTGCATCCTCCCATCTCCCACCCTCGGTCTCCCCTCTACTCCTCCTGCCCTACGCCGGTGACATCTCCATGGCGTTTCTCGTTGCACCGTCTCTCTGTCTCGTCTCAATCCCACCTCCTCCCCCTTCACCTTCTCAAGAATAAAAGTAACTGCCGTTAAAGCTCAGGAAACCGTCAACCCACCCTCATATCTGTGTCCCTAACAGGCACTCTCTTCTACACGCATCTATATTCTGGTTCATAGCAAACATATCAGACGGGCATTGAGGCATATTTGCTGTTATTTGCGGGCAGCATATGTATGCGTGTGTGTGTGTGCGCGCACGTATGAGTTTCTGACCGCTGGTTTGTCGGGCGAGTGACTCACTTGAGAGCTGCTTCTGCAGCTGGCGAACCAGAGCAGCTGTCTGCTGCTGCTGTTGTGTTTGCTGTAAATCCAGACATGGGGTGCGGGAAAAGTGCGGGAAAAGTGCAACAGGTTGGTCAACCAGTCGGAGGATCACGGTCCTTTATTTAGACAACCGTTGTCCGCACTGCAGAACCCGAGCCGTGGCCGAGCCACGGAACGCGATCGCGTGGATGTTGGCGTCGCTCGTTCGAGTGTACCGGCCGACGTAACGGACGATAAAAATTATTTGAACTCAACTATTTTGTTTTATTTGACCAGGTAAGGCCCACTGAGTTTTCAGAAGCAACCTGGCACCAAATGATAGCTCAACGAAATGGCGGCGTGTCATCAAGTGGAAATACGTAGCAGCCGAAGACAGTAAAACCTTGGATTGCGAGCGTAATTCGTTCCGGAAATGTGTTTGTAATCCAAAGCACTCGTCGTACATCAGTTGTGATCACGTGACGCTCGGCAGACAAAGCGTACACACGTACTACTCGTATTGCAAGACCTCGCTCGTTTATCAAATTAATATTTATTAAAAAAAAATTTTGCTCGTCTTGCAAAACACTCACAGACCAAGTTACTCGCAATCCAAGGTTTTACTGTACTCTAAACGCACGTTGATTCTAAGTGTGGAAGGAAAAACCAGAGCACCCGGAAAAAAACACGCCACCACGGGGAGAGAAACATGCAAACTCCAAATATACAAGCATCAGGGTCGGAATCCAATCCACGACCTCCTATATACCAGGCGAGGTAGTTAACATCTCGTCACAGCGGCGCCCGACTGACTGAACCCCTAGCCTTGCTTGGCATCGAGCAAGATTCAGATGTCTTGTAAGGCCGACGTGTACCGATCTGGCTACGGCTCGGTTTGGCAAATAATAGCCGATGGGGAAAACCAACGGTTAACTGTGAGGGCCCTGCATGCTGGCACGGCTCGGATGAGCCAGTGGAAAAGGGGGTAAAAGCCCTAGGCTGAAATATACTACTTATCAAAAACACATTTTATCAAGCGAACAAAAATTTGATATAAAGTTAACACAATAAAAACAAAATGTACAGCCGTTTGTCAATCCTAATAATAATCCCCTGCTGGTCAAACATCTCCCCACGCCATGTTGGTCATGGGGGTTGTTTGACCATACTTCACCACGCTGGTCAATACAGATTTGTGAAGGCCGATAGTGGGGGGTTAAGACCGGTTCATACGTCACGCACCACCCTCATGTTTTCAGAGCATTGCTGGTAACGAATCAGAATATTTAGTCATACTCTTTGAATCTGACGAGCTATGAAACTCTTTTTCCACAGATGTCCAGTAATGAAACGCAGGGTCACTAGGTTCAGAGCGCAGTGCACGGAACCCACTGCAACCGCCACAATTAATTCCAATCACGATCACACGTTCAGGTGCGGGCAAGCTGGCGCTGTACCAGTGGTTGGCGGAAAGGAAACACTGAACCTCATGTCGACCGTCCACTCTCACCATTGTTTGCTGTTGCTGAATGGGCTGCATGCCCATGGGGGGCTGCTGTGCCGGCTGAGGAGCCTGCTGTTGCGGAAGCTGTCCTCACACAAGCGACGCCAACACACACACACACAGGCATATACACACACACACAGGCATATAAAAAAGGTAAAAACTATTCGACTATTTCAAGGAAAAAAAACACTTTTTTATTTTATTTTTTTACCAGGTAAGGGGGGGCCCACTGAACTGGACATCGCTTTTGTCAGAAGCGACCTCGCCACAAATGATAGCTCAACGAAGGTGGCTCACCATCAGGTGGAAATTTATAGCGGCAAAATAATCTAAACGCACGTTTCGAAATGTACAAAAACTAGAAAGACAAAGATCCCCCATGTTGCCTACATAGACTGTTGGGGTAAGTGCTGTTAGCAAGCACCAATCAAGGCCGGCACAGCGCACAAACTGGTGGTATTGCAAACACCAAGCCCGGCCGCCTTTGTCTCCACGCTGCTGATTTCTACACTCAGCAACAGTTACTCATTTAAGGTTTAGTCAACCTAGGGGAGGCCCAGGGCTGGTTCAGATAATCGTCACCGATGTCGACCATGGGCCAGGAAATCAAACTCACGTTGCTGGGTTTCATAGTAAGCGGCGTGCGCTCTCACTTAAGAACAATAATTTAAAATACACAACCCATAAACATTAAGCCGTCGGTTGCTCAGGAGTCAAGAGCACTGGGGTCAGGCCCACCGAGATCACATGGGCTTGAACCCAGGCAGCTGCATGTGATCAAACTGGGTTCTTCTCAAGTGCAGCCGAGGTGATGGTCTTTAAAGTCTGAGAATTCGAAAGCGGCCACGACTGCGCAGGAACCCCACCGCGTTCAGTTTAGATTTTCGCTTTCGTAAATTTTTCCAGCTGTGAGAATCAAAATTGCTCATTTTGACGAGTGACAGAACACACTAGGTGTGCCTTAAGTGTGAAGAGGTCTATTGAAACAGCTTTCAGAAAGAGGTCTGTGATATGTATGTGTGGACGTTGAACTTATATCGCGCCGTACGTAGCCAACCGTGCTAATCGGAGGTGCCGGGGGAAGAAAAAAAACTAAACACCAAAACCAATTTTAAATAAATTAGTTTACAAGCAAAATTTTAAAGTGCATAGCTCCAGTGGCTTCCTAATATCAGAAGAGCGTTCCAGATGGCTGCAGTAGCACAAAGATATAATCTTTCAGGGCCACTGCCAGATATCCCGCACCTCCGATTATCACGGTTGGCTATGTACGGTGCGAGAGAAGTTCAACATACATACACAGCTGTGAGCGTTCCAAACATTCATTTGTGTATATATAACCTGTATGATCCTCTGTTGTTGCTGTTGCTGCTGTTGTTGTTGCTGCTGCTGCTGCTGTTGCTGCTGCTGTTGCTGCTGCTGTTGCATCCTGTGCCGCATCTCCGGTGTCATCTGCGCCATGCCAGAATGCATTGGGCCGGTCGGCACCTGCTCTATGCTCGACAGCATTCCACCCTGCTGCATGGGCTGGTGTGAAAGTCTGCAAGGACAATGAAACAATGAGTGCGGGGTAATGTGCAATGAGAGGCGCAGGTAAACACACAAGTGTGGTCACACAGCCAAAAGGAACTTGAGGACTCTATGCAACTTAAATATGGATGATAATTGGTTTTTTACCCTTCTATCTGGCAACAAAACTGACACCTTTTTTTCAAGGAGTCATGTTTGCATAGACCACAATACCTGCAGTCATAATGCAAACAAAAAACATAACTCTGATAATGTATGCACTGTCCTTGAAGTTGATTGGTCCACACCCGAGACAGATTTCCTTAGAGCCTAGTCTCACATGGGTTAGACCAGATGACGCCAAAAGGCGCACAACTCAAAGACAATGCACCATCAGAGTATGAGAGCTCGGATGTAAGCATTTACACCATTGGAACCTCATTTGCCAGTAAAAAATTAAATATGGATGTTTTACATTGCTGCATCCTGCCACTATTTACATCGCGTTTTACATTCGGCTGGCAGAAATGACAAGACCGAAGACATCTTCCAAGGCAGACACGAATGAGTTATTTCATAAACACCCTCAAGGCACCAAAACTAGCGGTTGTGTCAACAAGGGGTGGCCTTCACCCAATTCCACTACCACAGCCTCATGGGACAGGGCCTCACCGGGGTGTGTTCTGTAGGTTGCGGGGGTAAGCAGCCGGGGCCTGCTGGTGTACATAGCCACTCGGCTGCTGCTGTTGCTGCTGCTGCTGTTGTTGTTGTTGCTGTTGCTGCTGTTGCTGCTGCTGCTGTTGCTGCTGCTGCTGGATCTGCCGCAGCGAGTCCACCATGCCGGCTCCTGGCGCGGGCCCCGCTTGGTAGGGCTGTCCCGTGTAGCCCGGCGACAGGAGCGCCGTCTGCGAACCGTGCTGCCCACTCACGGCCATGGGGGCCCCGCCGGCGCCGGCGGCCCCCGCGCCTCCGTTGCCGCCGCCGCCGCCACCACCGCCACCCGCAGAGAAAGCGGCGTAGCCCTGAGACATTGCCTGTGCGGCCGGAGGTCACGCAGGTGTAAAGACATTGGAAAGCGCTATGCGGCAGGGCAAAATATGTCAAGCAAGGTCATTTCCCTGCTTGGTGATCTTTTGTTCACAGCCCTGAGCCAGTGATGGAAATTCCACATTCCTATGGTGGGGGTGAGTCTGCCTACAGGACAAGCACTGTTGACTTCCACACAAAGTGGAGGTTATTTTATCGAGCTCGGAGGGAAGATAGTCAGCGTTTTACGAGTCACACCCAAAGCCAGTAATTGAACTTGCAGCTTTTTATGAATTTTTTTTCTTTTCAAAAATACAAAAAGCACTGAAAATCACAAGCCAATTCTGGAATGCACAATCTAATTCAACATTAGTTACTGTATGATAGAGCATGAAGACAAAGCTAACAAGCCAGAATTGCTTTGTACGCTGTTAAAATTTTGATCTTCGGGAGCAACGTTTTTTTTTATTTTCACGGTTCTCCAAATCCTGCCCCCCCACGCCCCAACGTCATTTCCCACTTTCGGCTTAATACGAAAGATCCAACAATCGGACCTGGACACAAAATGTAATCTGAAAATTTTACATCTCAGGAAGTGACGTCACTCACACGACATCACTTCCTGTGGTGTCACTTGACATCAAGAAGATCCGTTAATTACTGCACCAAACTCATAAGTCGAAAACACCCAACAGTGCAAAACGTTGAATTTGAAACTCTTCTGTCGTACACGCCTTTATTATTTACGCATGCACGCTCGCTAGGGCCGGATTAAGGTTCTTGTAGGGCTCTAGGCACTTCTGTTTCGTAGGATGAGGTCAGTGATAACGCTCGTCTTCTCTCGCACTACTCTCTACTGAGAATGAGATTGTGACAAAAACATAACTTGAAGATGTTCTTGCTAATTTCGCAAAGAAAAAATATCGAAAATTGAATCCCCGGTGTGAATTTCTCTCACCTTATGAAAAAAACAACAATTGACATTGACATGACTCTACCTCTTTGTATATACACTGTTGCCTATCCTTGCGATATAAATATATTTATTCAAGAAGATATCTTGGTGACGAAAATGGGTCAAACTATTGTTTTCGTAGGCCCTTCTAGTTTTCATAGGCCCCAGGCAGTGCCTAACTGTGCCCTATTGAACAATACTGCCCGGACACACGCACACAGCCTGCAAATAATTTATTTCCACTCAGTGCACTCCGAGGACATCAAGCGATGGCGGCTAACCTGAGCTGGCTGCTGCATTGCGCCGAACTGAGCGAGGGGGTTAGGCTGCCGCACGGGCTGCGAGTAGATGGCTCCCTGGCCCATCGCCTGGCCCTGCTAGCGGGAAACAAAGACGCGCCAAAGCCACACAAACGTCACAAGCGTTATTTTGGACAAAAGCACAATGCAATTAAAGTGAGGGACTTCACTATTAGTACAACGTCGCATATCTGAATCGCTGAAGTCTGAGGTATAGGCAGAGTTATATTTTAAAAAGATTGGATAAAGTGAACATCTGTAGATAATGACAACTACATCGTGCAGACACTTAATTGGTCAGCGTGGATATGTGACGGTCGGATATACGATGTTGTACATTACATGGTGGTGAGTGTAACGCAGCGCAATTCATTTCGTTTTCAGATCAAGCGCAAACGCTTACGCAACACGTAAAAAAAATAAAAACACTTCACATGTAATGAGTGTCGGAAGATTTATACCTGTAAGCCAGCATAAGTAAAGGGTAATTTAAAGCCGCAAGATTCCGGTTTTGCCGATAAATCAAACTAATTGTCATATTTGCCCACGCGACAACTCGATTTGATTGACTCGGTCGGTGGGTTGTGGAGGAATATATTTAATTGATAGACCTACAGTACAATCTTACCTAGAAAAAATATTTATAAATCATCTTGGTCGTGTGATCCGACACGTAAAAACAAAAAATCTTAACTCTCAAATTAACTTTTTATTCCCTAACGCTGCCCAACAGACTGGCCTAATCTTCTTCTTGGTTCTTTCGGTAAAGTCACGTAGAATGGAAATAATAAAATAATACAAATAAAACATAATAAAATAATTCTCACGACGTTTCGGCCACAACGCAAGCAGCCGTCCTCAGGTAGAGAACAGGTCTGTTCGTTGTGGCCAAAACGTCGTGAGAATTATTTCATTATGTTTCATTTTTAATTACTTTATTATTTCCATTCTACGTGACTTTACCGAAAGAACCAAGAAGATGAATCCCTGCAGTCACGAAAGCTTTAAATCGAAATTGGCCCAATCTTGATTTGAGACTGGCCCACTTAACCAGCTCCGGTCGGCAACAGCTAACGCTGCAAGCGCCTAACACACCCAGTGGATTGTGCCCAACCCACTGGGTGTGTTAGGCCCCACGGACTTGAGTCAGCGCTAGGACCGGCAACGTTCCCATTCCGAGTCCAGGTGGCGACTCCGAGCGACCGGCATCTAATCCATTTGATTTGCGCGGCAACGCGCAAGGCAAAAACACAAAGCTGTTGGTGATTGAAAAATAACAGGTGGCCGTTAAGATTGGTGTGAACCGGATCGAATCACGCGTCCGCGTAATGCGCCCTATTAGCTTCAGCTTGACGTGATTTAGTGCTTCGGTTATAAAATATCTGGTATCAATGTAGTGTAACACGAGTTGCTTTGTGTATATATGCACACACACAGAAAAAAATACCCCCTGTATAGCCTTAAAAGACTGTAGATGCTAGTGCTGTTAGCACTTATGAAGGCCAGCACGGCACAAGAGGGAGTGGGTGGCCAACACCATGCCCGGCCGCCTTTGTCTCCCTTGTGCTGAAGTTTACACACTGCACAAGGTACTCATTTAAGGCACAAAAACACACACACGCACACACACACACACACACACGAGCACGCACGGAAGCGTGCGCGCACACACAGACACAGACTTGCAAACACGTGCACGTGCGTCCACACACGCATACACACGCACGCGTCCACACACGTGCGCACATGCACACACCCAAACCACCTAAAAAACGCAAACACATGCACCACCTGTGCAAAAGGCCTCATTTGTGCCGGGTGGCGCATTAAGGTGTGCCGCTGGATCATCTTCATGTGCATCATCTGCTGCTGGTGCTGCTGCTGCTGCTGCTGGTTCTGTGCCTGTGCCTGCTGTTGGTGGGGAGCCATGCCGGGTCCCGGTCCTGGCGGCTGGGGAAGAGATCCTCGCCGCATCAGCATGTCGGTGAGCAGCTGCTTCGTGTTGGCGCCAGGGAACTGCCGGCTCGTGTCTATCCGTGGTCCGCCTGCGGTGCAGACAGGGGTTGATGGTCGAAGCCACAAAGACAAACGTCCCACCGTCCCCCCCCTCCCCCGGTATAGCTTGCAGCAAGGGCAAATGCTGTTACTCGAAGAGGTGGGTGGCAAACACCACGCCCAGCCACCTTTTGTCTCCCTAAGTGGGGCTGTTTACACACCGCATCAGGTGCGGTTCAGATGATCGTCACTGGTGTCGACCGTGAGCGGGAATCAAACCCAGGTCATTGGGTTCGTAGCACAGTGTGCTAACCGCTACACTACGGCTCCCCCACAGATACACAGACACATCCCGCTAAACTTGTCCGTGTGTGTTAGATTTTTAGTGTTGTCCAATTGGTTGAGTGAGCAAACCCCAGCAAGATCAGTTACAAAAATAAATAGATTGCGCGATGATTTCCAATGTGCGTTCAATCTTTGGACATGTATAACTCACAAAGTGGAAGCAGATGGGTAGCCATTAGGGCAAAATGCAAATGCCAAAAAAAACATTTCCTCGAATTGTTGGTAAACACTTTGATCAATTTGCCCGGTTTTCAATCGAGTGAATACCTAAAAGCAACACAACTTTAAACTAAAATTTCTTTGAGAGTTATAGTGTGCCAACCCACCAAATCCCCTAACCCCCATTCCAGACGGACATGAGCTCATGCATAAACGCTTTAAACCTCGAGTGAAAAAGCATAAAAAAAATAAACCACCGCCGAATGCAAACGAAAAATAATAATACGGTACTCTCAAGCTGCCGCTTTCTTTTGAAGCATTTAATATGCGTACTCTTTGGTTCTTTCGGTAAAGTCACGTAGCTATAAAATAAAATAAATCACGACGTTTCGGGCGCAACACAAGTGTCCATCATCAGGTGGGAAAGCATGGTCTGCTGCTGAGGCAGACTGTTTTAAAACAGTCTGTTTTACCGAAGAACGAAAGAGCATGGATTCCTGCAGTCACGAAAGCTTCAAATCAACATTTAATATGCGTCAGCACAGAACCTGTATGCAGCAGGGACCCGTGTCTTGGCCTACCTGGTGCAAGCGGCTGGCTGGGAGTGTAGTAATTGGTCTGCAGTGGTTGGTTCATGGTGGTGTAGCTGAGGCCCTGGTAGGGCGGGTGTGTGGTGTGTATCATCTGTGGTGGTGGTATCGTTCCGAATGGCTGCATCCGGTTGTAGCTGTTCTGGGGGTACTCCTGATGAAAGATAAATACAAACAAAGTATGTTAGAGACATGCTTGTGTGTGCACTGCATACGGGCGGTTACATGGCCAAGTGGTATCATGCGTGTCGCATGTTGCTGGGGGACGCCGGTTCAAATCTAGCGGGCCGCCCTGGTGAATACTGCAGAGCGTATTTAAGCAAGACGGTCATCGAAAGGTCGATGTACCAACCTCGTACGACTACGAACTGAACAAGGAACGAAGGAACAAACGAACGAACGAACGAACGAACGATCGAACTCGGCCAACGGAGACACCCTGCAAGGGACGTGAACTGCGCTGCGTCTCGCCTCCTTCTGGCTCGGCTTTTTGCGCTTGCGCGTGTTCTTGGGCTTCTTGTCCTCCTCGGGAGGCTTGGCGGTCTCCACGCACGCTTCGGCCTGCTTGCGGTCGCTGTCCACGCCCCCCACTGGCCCTGCCGACGGAGGCGCCGGCGGCTCCACCTCCTGTGGCGGACGGCAGAAACCGGGAGGCCGGTGCATTCCGCGTGGAGAGTCAACAGGGTCAAGCCCAGCAGCTGGCACGCTTAGGACGTGTCTAATAGTCGGAGCAGTGATGTCGTAGTGTGGAAACGCACGTGTCTCCCCACCCCCCCCCCAGGGGTTTGTTTACGAATATATGGGGTCCGTTACTTTTACATAAAAAAAAAATTATTTTAGTAGGTAAGGCCCACTGAGCAACTGAGATACCGAGTGGTGGAGCCTTGGTCGGAGCTATGATGACGACAAAGGGTGACAGTGGGGCTTAGGGTGACAGTGGTAAAAAACTAAATAGTGTTTTTGCTTCCTACCTCCGGAGCGAGCGGGATGGGGTGCAGGTAGTAGGCGAGGGTGTGCGTGCGTGTGGTACAGTTTTTGGCGTGTACCTCTGGAGGGAGCGGGATGGGGTGCAGGTAGTAGGCGAGCGGGCGAGGGTGCGCGTGGGTGTGGTAGAGCAGCAGCCGGTGCTGCTCTTCGTATCGTGGGGCTCGACGCTCGACTCGCGCCGCGCCGAACCATGCCCACGACAGCGGCGCCGGGTTCTTCTGGCCCTCGAACATGTCCCACGGAGACACCTTCTGCTTGGTGGACACTTGCAGGCCCTGGGGAAGTGACGGCGCACACAACGAGAGGGTGTGATCGCACCGTACCGAGCCGACCGTGCCATTCGGAGGTGCGGGGGAAGGACAACAAGCTAAACGCAAAAATCAGTTTCCAAAGAAGTGACTTTTATTCTAGATTTGAAGCTTTCGTGACTGCAAGGATTCATACTCTTTGGTTTTTTCGGTAAAGTCACGTAGGTAAAAAATAAAATAAATGAAAACAACAAAATTATATCACGACGTTTCGGGCGCAACACAAGCGTCCTTCTTCAGGTGGGGACAACGTAGCGAAAGCACAACCGCTTAAGTGGTTTGTGTTGCGCCCGAAACGTCGTGATTTTTTACCTACGTGACTTTACCGAAAAAATCAAGTGAGTTTTCAATCGAGATTTAAAAGTGCGCAGCTCCCAGCACGTTCCTAACATCGGAAGCTCTGCCTCTCGCCCGGGTGGTGCTGCGGCCGCCGAACCTGCTTCTTGTCGATAGAGTCGAAGCCGGCGATCTTGTTCCCCTTGGTATCGATGAGGGAGCCCATGGGCTCGCACGTGATGATGTCCACCGTCTGCTTGGGCAGCGGCAACAGCTGGCGCAGTTTGTCGATGCTCTCCGAACGCTTGTCGCCCAGCTCCTTCTGTTAGCACCGGGCGTTCGGCAAAACCAAAACAACAAGAGGATACATTTTTTTTCGAGTTCGGAAATAAATAAATGTTCATCAATATTTCAAGAGCGGCGATTGCATGTGAATACCGTCACCAAGCAGCAGTCCTTACAGAGCCGCATGTGGTTCCGGAGCCGGAGGTTGTCGACCCCTGTGTTAGCGGGTAAGGCACGCGTGGTGAGCAGATGCTTAACAATAGCTCCATGAACTGTGAGCATAAAGAACCACTTTGAAGCGGCGTGTCTATTACCACAATGTTAAGTCCACGGATCCTGCAACAAACCTATGGATTCTGCTGTCAATCTACCTTTAGTTGCAAAGCATTGATAAATAGAGGCCTTCTGGCCACACCTGGTAATGTGGCACAAAGCCGTGGCTTATTGGCAGTGCAACTCGACATGCACATGGCAAAATTAAGTTTCAGTTATCTGCGATCACATCCTCTCAAATTGTCCCCCTTGGTGTGCAAGGCAACAGAATGTCATTCCAACCTGTTCATATTTGCAGGTTGTGCTCAGGATCCCATCTTCTTCTCTGCATCTATGCCTGTACTACGACTGTGCATGCGTCGACTAAAATGCACTCCGTTGAACAAACGGTAAATATTTAAGGATCGTCATTAAACTCGCAGTGCTTCGGCTCAACTGGCAAATTGATCAAGCCAGGGAGGCGCGACCTTGCCAATGACAAACTAGAATTTTAAGTCGCAGCCTTCCGTGCGGAGAAAATGACTCTGTTTGCGCTTACTAAACTCAAGTTTTTATTTTACCAGGTAAGGTCAACTGAGCTGTATAGCTCTTTTTCAGTAGTGACCTGGCTATCACAAATAATAGCTCAACGAAGTGGTTTATGAGACCTCCTTTACCAGTGGCAAAATATAGTAATAGGTTTTTACCCTTTCAACTGGTACAAAAACTGACACCTTTATACAAGACATCATTGTTTGAAATAACCACAACACAAGCAGTCAAAATGCAAACAAAAAGAAACAACTCTAATAATGATATGCACTGTCCTTGAAGTTGATTGGTCCACACCCGAGACAGCTTTTCTTAGAGCCCAGTCTCCATTGGTGTTGGACCAGATGACGCCAAAAGGCGTAATGTGTTACAAAGCCGCGGCATATCACGTCGAAATTTACAACAAATACTCAAGTTTCTAAATGCGCAGGGAAAAACCGGAGGACCCGGGGAAAAACCCACACGACCACGGGGAGAGACACCGCAAACTCCAAATATATAGGCGTCGTTATGGTCGGGATCGAACCCACGACCTCCTGCATACCAGGCGACGTTGCTAACGCCGGCGCTCACCTTCAACTTCTTGACAAGGTTCATGTAGGCGCGCTTGTTCTCCTCCATGATGCCCTGCGAGATGCTCGACAGGTCCGAGGCCAGCGTGCCGTTGATGAGCACACCGATCATGTCGAGCACCGTTGTGAAGAGCTCACTGTCGTCGCGCGCACACACAGCCCAACGTGCGGACACACCGCGCGTGCGGGCCGTTAAAACACGAGTGGAGAACCTTTGCCTTACCGCGGGGCTGAATGATAATCTAAAATAATGGTGGGTATCCACGCATCACAACAACAGCTGGCAAAATACAGCGAGGGGGGAAGTTATGGGATGCGTGGCCACGACTCACTTGTTGGTCTGTACATCTACGGTGCCCGTGCTGACGATCTGCAGCAGCAGCACCGCCCACTCGGTCGTGCACTGCGAGCTGCGCTGGACCGTGTCGAACATCCCTCCGACCTGTATGGTGGTGCCAGCGACAAGTGGGATTTCAGTGGGGTGGGTGGGGGTAAGACAGACCCGGTACATTTCACCATCATTATGAATAATAACTTTCATTTTATACGGCATCATTCATGCAAGTAGCATCCCATAACGCTGTACATTAAGGCCCACTTGAACTATAGGTAGTCCCCGAGTTACGATGGTCCGACTTCCGATATTTCGATGTCGATACGACAAAATTGCCATCAACAACCTAACATCGTTCAAGTATGCAGACGACGGACAGAATCTTGGTGAGTACAGCACAATATGATACGTTACGATACGCTCAATGCATGTACAATACGTAGCTTTAGCGATTTCATTTTAGGGTTACCACGATACGATACGTTCAATGCATGTTAAAAGTTTTTATAGCAGATAGGATTGTTTCCTGAAAAAACTTTCTATTAAATTGCAGTTCATATACTGTAGGTAGGCTAAGAATTTACCTTGTTTTTTTTACTTTACATTTTACTGTGCAATACAGTATTGTGATTAATAAATACATACAGTATATAGTTTATACAGTACGGTACTGTAAATTGCTGTTTTGCTAAATTATCACCATTCTTTAAGACTCCTGGGTAGGCTAGGCCATCTTCGACTTACGATATTTTTGACTTACGATGGGGTCGTCGTAACGCATCTCCATCGTAAGTCGAGGACTGCCTGTATTTAGTTCTCTATCAGAAGCGGCCTGGCCACCAATGATACACAGGGTGGCCCATACGTCTGGATTCATAGGGAAAATAACAAATTCAGATTTCGTGTTGTTTCTGCAGGCTCAAGATGTCTCCGAGTAAGGAAGAACGAGTCCAGATAATTCTACTCCTAGGAGGGAGGTCGCTGTTGAATTTAACAGACTGCATCCAGGCCGTGAGCCAATAACACAGAGCTGGGTTTTTCCTATGATTCCAGACTCAGGGGACACCCTGTATAAAGACCAAAGTCCCATATACAGCCACTACCAAGCGAATGATAACCCTATCACGACAGAGCAAAATAAAAAAAAGTATTTACAAATTAAGAAATGGCACCGAAACAATAAAGCGCAAACAACAACAACAACAACGTTATCACAACAAAGGAATTAATCCACGAGGTCTAACCCCACATCCCGGAACACAAACCCCAACTACCCGACCAAGCCAGGAAACCTTCCATAAGGGGTGGTGGTGGGAGTGCCAAAAACAATTACGATAAATTTACATCAATCGGTACAATGTTCAAAAAGTGAATGCCTATTTTTCAGCGTGTGCCTGGATGAACAACCAGGCCATCAGTTGAGGATTTGAACAACACTGTGATGGAGCTGATTTGTCGGATGTGGAGTGGGAGGGTATTCTAGGCTGTGCATGAGAAAGCGCATCACCCAGTGGCTTTAAGTTACATTTTTTGAGTCTCAAGACATTTTGCAGTCGAGGTCAATGTTGATACGAGTCATGCCGATTGAGTAATTTGCAGGTAAATTTTTTTGCACTGCTATGTTTTGACCAATACCAATTACCCGTGCATTGCACGTTTTCGTGCTATGGGGGGAAACTAGCAAACAGAGCAAATGCATGCAGACTAGTGGCAAAACGTACAAACCCCACACAGAAAGGAACCCGAGTCAAGAATTGAACCCAGGCCCTCTTCTTAACCTTGGAGGCACGAGAGTTAACACTGCGCCACCCCTGCTGCCCCGCAAACACGCATTGGAAGCGGCTACACCGTACGGAGATGAAAATGGCATAGAGCTGCTCGCGTATGGAGGGGTGGGGGTGGGGGGGTGTGGTTATGACCACAGAAAGGTCACGCTGGTGCTAACGGTGAAGGGTGTCCCCCGTCGTACCAAGTTGAGACGAAGCTGCAACGCCTCGTGCATCATCTGCCGAGCCTTCATGTCGTCCTGGTACCGCTCCTCCTGCCAGTTGCTCACGATCTGCGGGAGGGGATCGGCCACGCGCAAGCGTCGGCAAAACATGCACGCGCGTGTAAGCGGCGGGCACGAAAGAGCATCCGCGCGACGTGTTTAGCTCGGGTTAAAATGGCTGGGTTTAAATCGGAAAGCCCTCCTTTCACATTTGGTCAACAATTGAACATCTGGCACATTTGAAAGATTCAGAAGCAGGGGATATAAAGGCAGCTTGACAATACATGGCTTAGTCGATAGTGGCGAGAATAATTATTTAATTAAATGCTTCACAATTGTTTTATTATCGTGCCCGCTGATGACGCTTCTCACAATTATCATTCTAATGGTTAATTCACCTGGTTGACTTGGTTCTGCAGAGACGTTAGGAGGCTCTCCCTCTGCTCATCCTGGCCCTTCAGACAGGTGAGCACCAGCGACAGGAAGGGCTGCTGGCTTAGCAGCGACATGCTGCGGACACATCGCACACGCAGACACGCACACATCTCACTCTTTATTGCCCTCTGCCCCCGCCCACCCCTCCATGCTCGTGTGTGTGTGTACGAAGAACTTATATCGCACCGTACTTAGCCAACCGTGCTAATCGGAGGTGCGGGGAAAGGACATCAAAGTAAACGCAAAAAGGCAGTTCTAAAGAAATGAGTTTTCAATCTTGATTATTTTAAAGTGCATAGCTCCAGTGGCTTCCTATCGGACGGAAGAGCGTTCCAGACGGCCGCAGAAGCGCATCTGAACGCGCGATGCGGTCACCGTCTTTGTTCACGTATCGGTGATAAGGGCAGCGGGCCTCGGCCAAAACCGCACAAAGACCCCAACGGCGCCCATTGCCCACATGCACCAAATGGGAGAGAAACCCACAAATACGTCAATGCCATTTTTAACCCTTTCCAACAAACGTTGAAAGCTTAGAACGTAACGTATCTCGTAGACATCACTGGTCCCGAGCCTGAAATTCCCATGGCAGGGTCAGGTCCATTCTTGCTCGGCATAAACGGCCTGTTGGCTTCCCACCGAGTGGTGGAGCCTTGGTCGACAGCATCTACTTCTCCCCCAAATAGCGTGTAACAGACTGTCGGCGTAACTGCTGTTTGCGAGCACCTATGAAGGCCAGCACGGCACACTAGGGGGGGCGATGTAGTTAACACCACGCCCAGTCGCATTTATCTCCCCAGTGCTGATGATGAAACACCACGCCTGATACATATTTGAGGCCGAGTTGGTCTATGGGGAGGCCCAGGACCGGTTCAAATATTCGCCACTGTTATTTGGCGTGAGCGGGATTGGAACTCAGGTCACAGGATTCGCGGCGCGCTAACCACTGCACCACCAATCCCCACACTTGTTAACTGACGATCGACACAAAGACAAAGATCCCCCGTATATCCTTAAGACTGTAGGGGCAAGTGCTGTTAGCGAGCACCTATAAAGGCCAGCACAGCACGCGAGGGGGTGGGCGGTCAACACCGCGCCCGGTCGCCTTTGTCTCCCTAGTGGCGATATTTACACATCGCACCAGGTACTCATTTGAGGCAGAGTCGACCTAAGGGGAGGCCCAGGACCGGTTAAAATCATCGTCACTGGTGTTGACCGTGAGTGGGACTCGAACCCGGTTCGCCATGTTCGTAGCGCAGTGCGCTCACCACTACACTACCGCTCCCCACACACACACGTGTGCGCTCGCGTACCTCTTCTGTTTCTGTCGGTCGCGCTCCTTCTTGGAGGAGGACCCGAGGTGCTGGCCCTTCTCCAGCTCCTCTCCGGCCGCCTTGAGCACGCGGCCTTGCACCGAGCTGGGCAGCTTCGCGATGAGCGGCGCCACCAGCCACACGCCCTTGCGCTCTGACGAGCTGCTCGCAACAAGAAAAAAACGGTCCCTTCACGATCAAGGTCGCCGAACGTTTCGCCTTCTTCCCTCGCACCGGAATTCCTTCCGATCGTCTTTTTCCCCCCATGCTCCGATTAACCTTGCTCAGTTAAAGAACCGTGTTGACTCCTGTTGAATGCAAGTTTTACAGTGCTGTTTTGTTTCCGACTGACATTTTGGGCCTTGTGTACCGCAGCAACTTTGTAAAAATATACATGTTTGAAACGTTACTTTGGGCCCTCCCCATATAAACCTTTGTCTCTGCACCGTGGTTCCCACATGGGTAAGGCAGCGAACCCAGATTTTGGCACGACAGAGCTCTGTGATGTCGAAATCTGGCCACTCTTTGCGGAGTTTCTGTTCCCCCCTGTGATTGGCGCTTTGTACTGGGCTCGCGTTGAGTTGTAATGAACAAGAACTTAAATTATGTTACCGTGGCTAAAACTGTTTGTGCCACCGCACCTTGACAATGCTCTCTGCGCTCTGCAGGATCTGGCATCGGCACGCGACCTCCAAGATCTGCCCTAACCCTTTTTTCCAGGCACCCATTAAAGCATCGTGCGCACAGCCATTACCCTACCGACAGAAATTTCAAGTCGGCTAGTTGGATAACGATTTGTATCCATGTGGCAACTCAAAGCGCCTTACACGTCATCTCAGCCTTGCATTGTAACGGCCGCCAGTTGCTAGCCACCTGTAAGAGGCACGAAGTGAACGCAGCACCAGCCAGCAAGTGGACATTAGACTACCAGTCCGGGGGAGGCCATGTTGCGATGCGGTTTTTTTTCCCAAGCCAAGTAATGTTCCCGTCGTGATTCACCAAATTCAGATTTCTTTTAAACGATATCCACCGCGAAGCAGACGGCGGTTATTCTACGGTCACCGAACCGACAACATTAACTAGTTCTAGATTTGAAGCTTTCGTGACTGCAAGGATTCATATTCTTGGGTTTTTTCGGTAAAGTCATGTAGGTAAAAAATTAAAATTAATAAAAGTAAAATAAAAATAAAATCACGACGTTTCGGAGGCAACACAAGCCTCCGTCTTCAGATGGAACCGTCACAGCACGATAGCTATGTTGCCTCCGAAACGTCGTGATTTTTATTTTATTTTACTTTTATTAATTTTAATTTTTCCATTAACTAGGGCAGCCGCCGGGCAACCGAACCGTGGACCTCCACAACTATAGCGGCGAACGCGCCGCAGCTGCTCTGCCACGCAGCCGCCAAGAATCGCCGGACAGATGTGGCCGGGCCCGACCTGAGGAAGGGCTTCTTCTTGGCGGCCGCGGCTGCGTTCTGCACAGCATCGCTGCTGCCGACACCTGTGCCAGGGCCGCCCCCTCCGTGTCCCAGAAGGCCGAGCGACATGAGGTTGGAGGAGCTGTTCATCTCGGCCGACTGCTGGAAAACCTCGATGGTCACCTTGGCTATGTTCTCCAGAAGGTTGTTCATTTCCTGGACGCGCACATTTATGACGGTGTGTTAGGGTCTTACGCAAACCAACAATGATAAAATTTAGGGGTTACTTCAAGGTGCACATAATACTGGTTCTACAACGTAGGCATGGTTATAACCTAACATGTACTGCGAAAGTGGCTTAATTTAATGACAAAGACGGTTATAGCCCTCTGATAGCAGGGAACTTTTACAGGAAGAGGAGGGAAAACATTGGACATCATGTCATACAGCACACGGCACAACCCAAATACACATTGGAGAACCACACAGAAACAAAACCAAAAACACAATGTGCGGTAAAACACTTTTCTATCCAAAAAAGCGAGGAGGTATTTTTTTTTTTACTTTATACATTCTTACGTAACTAAAATGACGGGCACCTGAAGGAGTTTTTCAAAAATATATGTTTTTAACCATTTCATTTTCCAGCTTAATGTGAACTTACGGAGTTGTGACACTGCTTAATCATCAGCTGCAGCTCCAACCACGACTGCCTGAGCGTCCACTGGTCTAGGTGCTGTCGACAAAAAAAAAAACATCGCAGTGTTAGATACAAACGGATAAGACGCCATCAATTGGCTGCATGATCGGAGGGCAGAAAGTGGTGTCTGTCCAGTGTGAAAGAGTAGGCCAAATACTCTCTAGAAGGGGTCCTTCCACCAGAAGCGGTGTAAGGAAGCATTAGCAGGGCTGAACATTCACCTATATTCATGTTACCCGATTAGTCGAGGAATTGGGCTGATAATCGGGAGAGTAATGGATCACTTCTATTAACTAATTGCCCAGTTCAAGAACCCAGATGGCCACAGCTGACGTATGCATCCAGGGAGTGGAAGTGTACGACTGTGCTACAAACCCAGACACCCGAGTTCGATTCCAACTCGCGTCCAATATCTGTGACTCATATTCGAACTGGTCGGAAGCTTCCCCTAGATTGACTCAGCCTTAAATTAGTACCTGGTGCAGAGTGTATACATCAGCACTGAGAAGATAAAGTCGGCAGAGCGCGGTATTGACCACCCACCCCCTCGTCTGCCATGCTGGCGATCATAGGTGCTCGCTAATAGCAATTGCCCAAACCGCCTGGATAGGCTATACTTAGTGTGCCTATGCAGGATCTTTGTCTTTGTGTGCCTATGCAAGTTTGTGTATAGCGGTTAGTGCACAGCGCAATGAACCCGGCGACCTGAGTTTGATTCCCGCTCACGTCCAACACCAGTGACTATTATCTGAATCGGTCCTGGGCCTCCCCGTGGTAGACTCAGCCTCAAATGAGCACCTGGTGCGGTGTTTAAAAACATTGCCACTTGGGAGACAAAGGCGTGGTGCTGGCCACCCACCCCCTCGTGTATTGTACTGGCCTTCATAGGAGCTTGCGAACAGCACCTGCTCCAACAGTCTGTTACAGGGTATACGGGGGACCTTCGTTTTTGTGTGTGTGTGCACGCGTGGCACCTGGGTCTGTCCCGTGATCTCCCGCCAGTGGGCGTTCGACGCTTCACGTCGCCTTAAAGCGCACCTGGCCTGGCAAGAGCTCCGTGGTGACGTCAACCGGCACTTACGTGTCGAATGGTGTTGGTTGTTGTTGTTGTGATGCGCGAGCTCGTGCCGACCTGCAGTATGCGCTTGATGCGCTGCCTCTGCGGGTTGTCCGAGTCCTGCGCGTCGGGCAGCCCGTGGGGGTAGCAGATGAGCTGCAGCAGGTGCTGCGCCTGCTTGTTGGAGAGCACGGGGTCCAGCAGCAGGTCCTTGTCGTCGCGCAGTGACTCGGGCTCCTTCAGGCAGCGCTCACCCACCCACTCCTGAGGACGCACGGACAAGGTGGTGGGGGGGGGTTGTGGGAAGGGGAAGGGTGCGGGGCAGCCCAGGCCAGAGCAGGCTCGCAACAACGAGACGGCAAGCCGGGACGCGGAGGAGTCTCCACTAGGGGATGCTCTCCAATAGCTCAGCTTGTTGGAGAGTATATTTAGTATATTGATGATATTGATGTAGTTTATATTTTAGTTTTTTACGTGGTGGGTTGGCTACTACAGCTCCTTACTATTAAAATTCCTTCCCTTTATTACTGCTAACCCTACCTCGTCCCTTTGTCGCTGCTAATCCTACATAATGCACGGGCATAATATGACGTTGAGACCCCCCCCACCTCCTACGCATTCCACAAGTAGTGACTAATCCCATATCTGCATTTTCCATAAATATGCTAAATTCCTCTGTTGATTCTAGATTTGAAGCTTTCGTGACTGCAAGGATTCATATTCTTAGGTTTTTTTTCGGTAAAGTCACGTAGGTAAAACATCAAAATTAATGAAAATAAAATAAAAACAAAAATCACGACGTTTCGGAGGCAACACAAGTCTCCGTCATCAGGTGGGACCGTCACAGCCGAATTAGCTGCATCAAGTGAGGCAATGATTCAAGATGTAATCCCTTATAAGCAAGTTGAAGGGGGAGGAGAGGGGGGGGGAGCTCATCAGAATGTGGTAGCCAATGAATGGAACGTATCGGGAGGGAGGGGGGCGGTGTTGGCGTGTGCAGCAGCAACCGCGTCCAAGCCGTCGTGCATTCTTTTTTTTTTTGGCCCCGCCCCCCCCCCTCTCCCTCCCGATGCGTTGTACTTGGCACTCCGTGCTGTCTTTGAGCCCCGCACGGCTGCTTGCGTTGTGGCCGAAACGTCGTGAGAATTGTATTATTTTAATTATTTTATTATTTCCCTTCTACGTGACTTTACCGAAAGAACCAAGAAGATGAATCCCTGCAGTCACGAAAGCTTTGAATCGAAATTTATGATGCCTACTGACTCGGCAGGCGAGGACACTCAAAGCGAACGGTGCGCGTTCGAAAGCGATTGGTCCTCGTGTGCAGTTGCTGGGGCAGCACCTGCTGGCAGATGGTCTTGAGCGCGAACTTGGCGTACTCGCTGAGGCTCGCCGTCTCGATGGCGGTGACGCGGCCGCCCGGCCGGGCCCCCTTGCCGCTACCGGGGCCGCCGGCACCGGCACCGCCGGCGCCGCCGCCGCCGCTGCTCAGGACCTCGTCGTCGGCGGCGTCGTCGAGACCCCGGATAGGCGCCAGCAGGCTCGCCACGCTCACGTCGTCGCCGTGCGAGCTGTGCAGGCCTGGCCCGCCCAGATCCATGTCGCCTACGGAAGGAATCGCAAGGGCGCAGAGGGGCCATTGAGCGTTGATGATGAAGATGAGCAGAGGTCTGCAATGTGGTAATTAGCGGCATCGAAGGTCGTAGGAGTTGTGAGAATAAATCACATGAGGGGTCTCCACAGCGAGTACTCGAAAACTCATGCACGCGCATGGATTCCGTAAAGCGTTGGAAGCATTTGATTAACAACATAGAAGCTAACGGGTATATCTATATCTATCAGGGCATATTTGCAAAAAGTCAATTTATTCCTGGTTTATATCTCGACATTTTGGGCAACTCTTTGAGCAATCTGGCCAGTTTTTAATAGTGCGATTCCCTCACTGCGATGAGCACGGTTAGCTACGTACGGTGCAAAAGAAGTTCAACGTACATGCATACGTACACAGCAACGCAACTCTGTTCTAAATTTTCACTCGTATTGGAGAGCTATTGTGGACCCCCCCAGCCCAGCCTGCCCGCCCCGTACCCCTCCGACTTGACGGAACAGCAGGCAGATCCGTTCATTAGGGAGGAGACCGCGTCTCACCGAGCATGAGGATGGCCTTGAGTACAGCGAAGACAGCCCCCACCTCGATGCTGTTGTGAGCCGCAGCCAGCAGATGCCGGTCACACGATGAGCGGATGCCAGGGCTGGACTTACCTGGGTAGGGGGGCGAAGGCAGTGGGGGTGGGGGGGGTGGGAAGAAGAGTTGCGTTAAAGGGGGCAACGCTTGCTCGCGATGACCACTTTACAAAAGAGGTTCCAGGTAAAGCGTCTCTTCTGTGCTCTTAGGTTTTTTCGGTAAAGCCATGTAGGTAAAAATTAATAAACAATTAAATGTTATACTAAAAAATAAATAAATAAAAATAATATTGATAAAATAATAAATCACGACGTTTCGGAGGCAACACAAGTCTCCGTCATCAGGTGGGACCGTCACAGCTATCACTTGATACAGTAAATCTGGCTGTGACGGTCCCACCTGATGACGGAGACTTGTGTTGCCTCCGAAACGTCGCGATTTATTATTTTATTTCTATTTCTAAAATGTTTATTATTAGTTTTCAGGTAGAAAATAGTATTATTTAGTTATTTTCCCTACGTGACTTTACCGAATCCTTGCAGTCACGACAGCATCAAATCTACAATCGTCTCTTCTGTGCACAAACGAACATCAGGGGCTGTGCTCACGCCTCTAATGGTGAATCCGAGCTAGTAGCGGACATTCCACACCGCTACGACGGAAGACAGTCCCTCTCTCTCTCTCGAGGACGAGCAGTTTCGACTTCCCCATCTTTATCAATGCACATTTTAGTGCACTACAGATGACGGGAAATTCCACATTGCCACGGTTGCGTAGAAACACAGGCGGCTACACCAACATCGGGTGCGACATCACCTCCTGGCGGCGTGGACGGCGTGACCTGAGGAGTTTTGAAGAGGTGCAGCAGCAGACGGCAGGTGAGCCGAGCTCCGGGTTCTGCGTCGGAGTCTCCGCACACAGCTGCACGGGGGAAACACGACACGTACGTACGTACGTATATGTATGTACGTTTAACTAATTTTGCACCGTACGTAGCCAACCGTGCTAATTAGAGGTACGGGGGAAGGACTATGAACTATAGGACTCTGTGTGAGTCTGTGGGTCTCTGTGTGAGTCTGTGGGTCTCTGTGTGAGTCTGTGGGTCTCTGTGTGAGTCTGTGGGTCTCTGTGTGAGTCTGTGGGTCTCTGTGTGAGTCTGTGGGTCTCTGTGTTAGTCTATGGGTCTCTGTGTGAGTCTATGGGTCTCTGTGTGAGTCTATGGGTCTCTGTGTGAGTCTATAAATCTCTGTGTGAGTCTATGGGTCTCTGTGTGAGTCCATGGGTCTCTGTGTAAGTCTATGGGTCTCTGTGAGAGTCTATGGGTCTCTGTGTGAGTCTATGGGTCTGTGTGAGTCTATGGGTCTCTGTGTGAGCCTATGGGTCTCTGTGTGAGCCTATGGGTCTCTGTGTGAGTCTATGGGTCTCTGTGTGAGTCTATGGGTCTGTGTGTGAGTCCATGGGTCTCCGTATGAGTCTATGGGTCTATGTGTGAGTCTATGGGTCTCTGTGTGAGTCTATGGGTCTCTGTGTGAGTCTATGGGTCTCTGTGTGAGTCTATGGGTCTCTGTGTGAGTCTATGGGTCTCTGTGTGAGTCTATGGGTCTCTGTGTGAGTCTATGGGTCTCTGTGTGAGTCTATGGGTCTCTCTGTGAGTATTATGTGTGTATGTTGAACTTCTTTCGCACCGTACGTAGGCAACCGTGCTAATCGGAGGTGCGGGGGGACAACAATCACAAAGCGCATACTTGGCCGAGCGGTGGCGCCTTTGCCGCTTGCCACAAATGTTCGAGGTTCAAGCCCGGCGGCCACACCGGTTAATACTGTGTGCGTCGTAATCTTGAGATATGCGGTGTCTGTACCATGGTGGGCGTTAAATATTCCGTGAAGTTGTGATAAAAAAAAAAGAGTAGTTCGCGATTGCCTCGTGTCACGCTTCAAATTTTCCAAATCCTGAATTAATTTGACGATTTCTTAAATGAGACAATCCACAATGCAACATCGCCCCCCACCCCCGTACTGGCAGAACATGCTCGTGAAGGACAAAGCAGAAATCTACAAAAATAGAACATGGCAGGGTAAGTGTTGGACAAATTATTCAGCAAAAATTAAGTTGCACTGGGTGGGACGTGCGTGCACAACGGAGGAGAGCCGAGTGCCGAGGCAGCCAATGGAACGGTCTCCACGTGTCAGGTGACCAAGATGAAGACCTAAGACCAGACGGTTGGATGCTGTTAGGAGGGCAGGTCTTGCAGGTTGCGTGTCTCCTGTGCAAACATCTGTGAGATCTGGCAGAGGGCCTAAAGAGCTGACGAGGTGTGGTGGCATCAACGGCAATGGGGGGCAACGGTGGTAAAATGTTGACTACCACACCCAGTACACAGGAGGTTGTGGGTTCGATCCAGATCAAGACACCTTTATATTTGGAGTTTGCATGTTCTCCCCGTGTTCGCGTGGATCTTACTCTGGGTCCTCTGCCTTTTCTCTCCACACTTAGAATCAACGTGCGTTCAAGAGTATTTGGCTGCTGTACATTTTCACGTGATAAGCCATGAAGCCATCGTTTGTGGCCAGGTCTCTTCTGAAAAAGAGCTATATATGATAATTGTTTTTTTACCCTTTTATTTGGCAACAAAACTGACACCTTTTTTTTTACAAGGAGTCATGTTTGCATAGACCACAATACCTGCAGCCATAATGCAAACAAAAAACATAACTCTGATAATATATGCACTGTCCTTGAAGTTGATTGGTCCACACCAAGGACAGTGCATATATTATCAGAGTTATGTTTTTTGTTTGCATTATGGCTGCAGGTATTGTGGTCTATGCAAACATGACTCCTTGTAAAAAAGGTGTCAGTTTTGTTGCCAGATAGAAGGGTAAAAGACCAATTATCATATTTTTTTTACTGGCAAATGAGGTTCCAATGGTGTAAGAGCTATATATCTTAGTTGGCCTTATCCGGTAAAATAAAAAAGTTTAGTTTAGCCATGATGATATCTTCAAGGCACTGGATATGGGGGGGGGGGGCTCCAGTGGGCATCACTCACCGGCGAGGAGGGAGGGCAACGCCACATGCTGAATGACGTCCTCAAGTGAGAAGCTCTGGCGAGCGATGAGGATGGCGATGAAGGTGGCTAGCGAGTCGTGGAATGACAGGTCGCTCACCTGCACGGCCAGACAGGAGCAGTGCAGTCGATACCAAGAGCCCCAAAGGGCCAAGAAACATTTCGTGAAAATATTATTTTATAATCGCTGGCGATGCATTCAATGTGAGAAACTTCGGTTAGGCAGCAGTAAAGAGTGACGGATGCGAGATCTGCCCGGCCCATAAAAACAGGATTTGGTAAAGTGTCTGATTAACAATGACTGGCGTACAGAGCACACAATCTCAAGCAGTCACGTGACCTCTGCCTGTGATCCGATTGGAAGATTCCAATCGATTTGCCACGATGGATAGCAGAGATCGCATTTGCGAAGATTTGGGCAACGATATTTTTTCAACAACTGCTCAGAAAATATTTCCCTAAAATGTTCCTCGAGTAGAATAAAAACGTACCTACCTTGAAAACTAAACAATCACAACAGCCAACGAGAATAAAAACAAAAACAACAACTGCTGGATGGAGGCGATCCTATGATGTTGGCCGTGATAGTTGTTTGAATCTACTTCACAACTTTTCGAGATCACTTGCCACTCATGTTAGCCGTGGCCAGGATTCGAACTCAGGACGTGAGGTTGGAAATCAAATTAAGCTTGTATACTCGGTAAAGTCACGTAGAAAGAGAAAATAATAAATTAAATAATTATAATTTTATCTTTCTACGTGACTTTACCGAAAAAAAACAAGAGTAAATCTTGCAGTCACGAAAGCGCCAAATCAAGTTAAGCTTGTATAGTGCTGCATTGACATAATTAACCCTGTATCCCTTCACTCACCTGGAAAATACGGTCCAAAAACGTTACAAATTAAAAAAAGATAAATTAACCCTTTCCCATTCCGATGACGTACATGTACGTCATCAGTTTCATCAACTAAAATCGGTACGTCTTCAGGTCAGAAGACATACCGAGGCTTCCACAAGGCTATGCGGGAGGGAATGTGGCACAGTTTGGCGCAAGCTATCGTGCAGTGCGGTCTTGTCGCTCCGGTTCTCTGCGGCGAGTACAACGCGTTTAAAAACAACTGCGCTACTACGCCTCTCTAAATAAAAATAACGCTGAGCCGCTCGCCCGTTCCCAGATTCGGCGGTGAATGGGGGACCCCCACACCCTGCAACTTGTAGACGTCTCGGGAACGGGAAAGGGGTCAACAACTCACGTCAACGCTGCACAGAAGGTCATTGAAGCCGCAGCCGTGGTTGGAGGAGCAGCAGAGGGCCTTGAGCACCCCCAGCCACTCGGAGCTCAGCGCGGTGCAGCACGCGGTCAGCTCGGCGCACAGGTTCCCCACGTCGTTTATCCTTTGCGAATGAACGCCGACGAAGACCGAACCAAAACAGACGCGTTTCAGAGGCCTGCCAGTAACGGCCACTCCCTTACGAACAGCACCCGATGTACCACGACGACGTACAATCAACCCATCCCCCCAAGGGTCGTCCAATTGGCCTTCCAACCGTAAGTTGCAATCACAATTATCAAGTCCTGAATCAAAAGGGCTCCGTTCAAACTCATAAACACTCGCCCCAAGGCCTGATCCACAATACCTTGTTAATCTCGTCAAGGAGTATCAACCATCACGTGAACTCTGGTCATCCTTGCAGCAACAGCGCCATTTGGCTAGCCGTCGAACAAAGACGGTGACCGCATCGCGTGCTCAGATGTGCTTCTGCGGCCGTCTGGAACGAACTTCCTTCCGATATTAGGAAGCCACTGGAGCCATGCACTTTTAAATAATCTAGATTGAACACTCATTTCTTTAGAACTGCCTTTTTGCGTTCAGTTTGTTGTCCTTCCCCCGCACCTCCGATTAGTACGGTTGGCTACGTACGGTGCGAAATAAGTTCAAACATACACACATACATCCAAAGTCTTAATCCTGATATGAAACATCAAACAACTAAATAGGAAATCACTCCAACCCCCCCGCTGCTCCTACTACCCCAGTAACGGTACCCTTGACCGGCTTAATTTCTATCACCCCAAAGCTTCCTCCTGTTGTAAACTTGTGTATTTTACACCCACCCAGAACTTGATGCGGTTTTCATCGTAATCGGTTTAACGCTCAAATGAATGAGCTTTAACTGAAACGATGCGGGCTAGGGTAGGGTGGCGGGTGGGGTATACGCCCGGCGAACTCACCGATCCGTATCCTGGTGGCCCGTGCAGATGTGCATGAGCGCGTTGCACACGAAGCTGTAGCGGTGGACCGCGCTGTCATGCAGCACCTTGCCGAGCAGCGAGTAGTTGATCTGCGTGTCCGGGTGCTCGATGTAGTCCTGCATGAACTCGGGGTCCCACAGCAGGTTGGACGTGGAGGGCGTCACGCTGCAGTAGATGGTTTGCTTCACCTTGGAGCAGGCGCCACTGCGAACACGGGGAGTGACACCGCCACCACGGCCGTCACATGCTACCGCCAACGCAGCCGCCACGAGCCACTACTGCAACGGACACCACCACCACCACAGCTACAGCTACCACAGTCACTACAACCACCATAACCGATGCTATATCAGTTGCCACCGACTGCTGCATCGGCCACAACAGCCATCACAGCGACCACAACCTCCATACAAAGCCACCACAATCACCACAACCGATGCTCTCGTCAGTAGCTACTGCTGCATCAGCAACAACAGCTGCAACCACCGCCGCCATCACGACCACATCAGATAACACAATTGTCAGGTGGTCGTGTGGCTCTGGGTCAAACACTGGTGTTGGGCAAGGGCTTGTTCAGACGTGCATTTCTCAATCTCCGACTAGCACGGTTGGCTACGTACGGTGCAAAAGAAGTGCAACATCCATCTATACAAACTCCAGTCCCTTGGTTGGAAAGCGTCCCAAACTAACGGCATCGACAGTAAGCCAGGGCGCGACAGCTGCCTTGCACCCTTCTCACCTTAAGAGGTCCCCAAATTTGCTCTTGAGGTGGCTGCAGGACACGCACAGGTCGTAGAGGTACGCGAGAATGCAGCGCTCGGGGGAAGAGCAGTCCGAAGGGTTGGCCACGTGCTTCACCACGCCGCACAACCTGCCAGGGTGCAAATGTGAGTGGGGCGATGACGACAACAAGGGCGCCACGGTGGCGAGATGTTTACTACCTCGCCTGGTATACAGGAGGTCGTGGATTCATCACTCCGCACGGCCTGCCGCGGTGCACAGCGAGTATAAAGATGACGACAACAAGGGCGGTGCCACGGAGGAGAGATGTTTACTACCTCGCCTGGTATACAGGAGGTCATGGATTCATCACTCCGCACGGCCTGCCGTGGTGCACAGCGAGTATAAAGATGACGACAACAAGGGCGGTGCCACGGAGGCGAGATGTTTACTACCTCGCCTGGTATACAGGAGGTCGTGGATTCATCACTCCGCACGGCCTGCTGATAATGATTAAACCAGCGTGCAAGTAAACATTCATATTATTTGGTTGTGTGTGCAGTTGTGATGGTGGCTGTACGGACAGCTATGATAGAGGCTATGACAGCGCCAGTATGGGTGATGGCGGCTGTATGGGCAGGTGTGACAAGAGGTTTAAATTGTTGTTCTGACGGTGGCTGTATGGGTGACGGTAGCTGTACGGACAGCCATGACGGGGGCTGTGATAATCGTCGTGACCGTGGCTGTACAGGCAGCCATGCGCCGGGGAGTGTGATGGTCGTCTTGACCGTGGCTGTACAGACAGCCATGCGCCGGGGAGTGTGATGGTCGTCTTGACCGTGGCTGTACGGGTGCCTAGAGACTGTGATTGTGGTAGCGGAGCCCTCTCACCCCTCGAACACCTGCGCCGTCTGGTCCGGCCCGAGCAGCAGACAGGCGTGGTAGTGGCGCAGCACAGCCACGATGCACAGGCACAGCCCCGTGGTGTAGCTCCCAGCCAGGCTTGACGACTTCAGCAGCAGCTCTGCCTCCACTACGCTCAGCTCATTCAGCAGCTGCAGGAAACACAGCGGGACGCATGCGAGCGTTAAAACCGTGCCCAGGGACTGTCCCCCCTTCTACCACGCTCAGCTCATTCAGCAGCTGCAGCAGACACAGCGGGACGCATGAGAGCAGTAGAGCCGTGCCCAAGGACCGACCCCCCCCCCCTTCTACCACGCTCGACTCATTCAGCAGATGCAGGAGACACAGCAGAACGCATGCGAGCATTAAAACCGTGCCCAGGGACTGTCCCCCCGACCACGCTCAGCTCATTCGGGATCACCGGAAATTCTGTGCCCCCTTCCCTTGTTAGGGTTCAGGCTTTGTACCTCGGGCTCTTGTAAAAAAAAATACAATTCAGCAGGCAGCCAAAGAGGAGGGGGGGGGGGGCAGTACCTGGATGACGAAGTCGATGAGGCCGTGGATGTTGAGCGAGTGCTCCATGATGTCGAAGATGAACTGGATGTGCTGCACCAGCGGCAGGTGGTATGACGTCCCCGATGCGAAGCTCGTGATCTGCTCGAGCACATTGCTGGCCACCTGATGAACACAACAACAATAATAAGTAATACTTACATTTTATATACAGCGTCATTCAGCATCCCACAACGCTCTACATTAATTACATATAAGGAGCAAATGCCATATAGAAGTGGTTGGCTACGGACGGTGTGAAAGAAGCCGAACAAATACAAAGATCCCTGTATAGCCTGAACGACTGTTGGGGCAAGTGCCGTTAGCAAGTGGCACCTACGACGGCCGGCACGGCAACGCGAGGTGGACAACACCACGCCTGTCCGCCTTTGTCTGCCCAGTGGCGATGTTTTTACACACCAGACTAGGTACACATTTGAGGCCGAGTCGACCTAGGGGAGGCCCAGGACCTGCTCAGATAATCGAACTCGTGTCGCCAGGTTCGTAGCAGATGTCCAGTCGTACACACCGCTGGCCACCATGTGTGTCATGTGCTTGTACCAGCGCGTACCTGCGAGGTGACCTGGTGCTGGTCGAAGTAGGAGAGCTGTTGGAAGCGAGAGAAGATGCCTTCCAGCGTCGGGAAGGATTCCGGCTTACTCCTCTTGCTCTTCTGACTCTCCTCCCCTGTAATGGCACAACTTCGGCTCACATCCGCCACGCGGCACAGTACCGGCCGACAAGACCACAGCTTGGGCGACAAGGCACAGCCAATTCGGTACGACACAAACCAGCTGTTACAAAAGCTGAAAATATACAACCCAGCTGACATGACACAGCCCAGCTGACAAAGCATGACATGGTGGTTATGCACGACTCACGTCATAAGACATGTCCATCTGACAACACACAGTCATGCTAAAAAGCGTAGCCAAACAAATGACAAAGCATTACAAAAGCTGGTTGGGTCGGCATGCCCAGCCATCACACAAACTCTGGTCATCCTCGGAGCGGCTTTTGGCGAACCACTGAACAAAGACGGTCACCGCATGGCGCGCTTTCAGATGCACTTTTGCGGCCGTCTGGAACGCCCTTTCTTCCAATATTAGGAAGCCATTGGGAGCTATGCACTTTTAAATGATCTAGATTGAAAACTCATTTCTTTGGAACGGCTTTACGTGTTTAGTTTACTGTTCTTCCCCTGAACACTTGCGATTGGCTACGTACGGCTCGACAGGCGGCCAACAAACGTACATACAGCCAATTGACGAGACAGGTGTTCAGAAAGACGAACAGAGCCACAGTCCCGGTGTGACGCAGGTAAAGTTCAAAGTTAATTTATTAGGTATAGCCCTGTGAGCCATTCGGCTCTTGAATCGGGTGCAACCGCAACAAACAAAAAAACATGAACAAGAAAACATCTTAAAGTGACTATGTGCAAACAGAAAATCCAAGGAAAGACAGCAAAATATTGCAGAAAAATCACCGTACACCAACCCTGTGCAAATATCCCAGTGGGATGCAAGTCAAACAACAACAACCACAAGACAACTTAGCGATCCCCGGCGGTGCCGGTCACCCTGCAACCCCCCTCTCCCCCCCTCACCGGTCTCGGCCGTGCTCTTCTTGTTGAGGATCTTGAGGATGTCGCGGGTGATGCGCTTGATGTGGTGCCGCGCCTCGTCGCGCTGCCGCCCCACGCCGTACAGCACAATCAGCCGCTGGTTGCACTCGTGCACCGACGACTCGTCCTGCGTGCGTGGGACAGACACACACGTGGTGTAGGAACAGTGTGGTGGAGGGACGGTCAGCGTGGCTCACCACATATCTTTTGATTTTAAACACGGAAGGACCAACACCTCGGCCGTGGCAGATCACTGTTATAATTCAGTGGGCTCACATGACATTGATTTCTCCAAGACAGAGGTTCTTTGCGAGCCATCTGGCTACCATGAGGTTCGTTCACGAGGCTATTCACATACACAAACACAGAGACAATTTCAACCGAGAAGATGGATTCTGGCTTAGCAATCATTGGAAGGATTTGATAATCCATTTCGGGTCTTAATTGATTGTGTTCACGCTTACGGTGACTTTCAGACCACATTCCATTTTCTGCTCCCCCCTCCTCTTTTCCGAACATAGATGGACTCTCGATTTAAAGCTTTCGTGACTGCAGGGATTCATCTTCTTGGCTCTTTCGGTAAAGTCACGTAGAAGGGAAATAATAAAAATAAAACATAATAAAATACAATTCTCACGACGTTATGGCCACAACCCAAGCAGCCGTCCTCAGGTGAAGAACAGGTCTGTCGGAAAGACAGCGTCCTTTCAGACAGAATTGTATTTTATCATGTTTTATTTTTATTATTTTATTATTTCCCTTCTACGTGACTTTACCAAGAACATAGATGAACTCGTCCATCTGGCCAACTGCCAAATCGCTGTCCGTGGTGCTGACTTTAGGAAAAACCGCCACTTTTTTCAAATTTTCTTGCTGCGGATTTCACACCAGTAGACGATTGCTTGTGTTGCAGTCGAAACGTCGTGAGAACTTTTTTTATATTAATATTATTTTATTATTTCTCTTCTACGTGACTTTGCCGAAAGAACCAAGAATATCAAGCGGGATCTCCAGCTCACCTGCACAATGGGGAAGTGTAGCGCGTACTGCAGGTGGCGGGGCAGCTCGTGCGTGGGAGGGAAGATGGGGTCCAGGGGCTTCTCCTTGCGAAGGGGCTTGTCCTCTTTGGTCTGCGTGGGCTTATCCGACGCCGGACTGGGCTTGGGCTCCGAAGCCAGCGGGTCCGTGTCCAGGGGAGAAAACATCTCCTTCCCATGCACCACCCGCACAGAATTTCAATAACAAGCCCTTGAAGCCGGACTTCCAGTAGGCCAGAATTGTGGGTACGCCCGAGATTTATGAAAAAGAACCCCTCTCGTAATGACCACCCCCGTTAACGACGGCCCTCCATAGATCCCAATGTGTAGTGACGAGTGTAGTGTTTATTCGTGTATGTAGTGTAGTGCATGATAGTGTAGAGTAGAACCCCTCTTAACAACCACCCCTGTTAATGACTAATCGCTTAATGACGGGCCTCCATAGAACCCAATGTGTAGTGTATTTTAGTGTATAGTAGTGCAGTGTATAGTAGTGCAGTGTATAGTAGTGCAGTGTATAGTAGTGCAGTGTATAGTAGTGTAGTGTATAGTAGTGCAGTGTATAGTAGTGCAGTGTATAGTAGTGCAGTGTACAGTAGTGCAGTGTATAGTAGTGTAGTGTATAGTAGTGTAGTGTTTAGTAGTGCAGTGTATAGTAGTGCAGTGTTTAGTAGTGCAGTGTATAGTAGTGTAGTGTATAGTAGTGTCGTGTTTAGTAGTGTAGTGTATAGTAGTGCAGTGTATAGTAGTGCAGTGTACAGTAGTGTAGTGTATAGTAGTGTCGTGTTTAGTAGTGTAGTGTATAGTAGTGCAGTGTACAGTAGTGCAGTGTATAGTAGTGCAGTGTACAGTAGTGCAGTGTATAGTAGTGTAGTGTATAGTAGTGTGGTGTATAGTAGTGCAGTGTACAGTAGTGTAGTGTATAGTAGTGTAGTGTATAGTAGTGTAGTGTACAGTAGTGCAGTGTATAGTAGTGTCGTGTTTAGTAGTGTAGTGTATAGTAGTGTAGTGTATAGTAGTGCAGTGTATAGTAGTGCAGTGTATAGTAGTGCAGTGTATAGTAGTGCAGTGTATAGTAGTGCAGTGTATAGTAGTGTAGTGTATAGTAGTGTAGTGTATAGTAGTGTAGTGTATAGTAGTGTAGTGTATAGTAGTGCAGTGTATAGTAGTGTAGTGTATAGTAGTGTAGTGTATAGTAGTGCAGTGTATAGTAGTGCAGTGTATAGTAGTGCAGTGTATAGTAGTGTAGTGTATAGTAGTGCAGTGTATAGTAGTGCAGTGTATAGTAGTGTAGTGTATAGTAGTGTAGTGTATAGTAGTGTAGTGTATAGTAGTGCAGTGTTTAGTAGTGTAGTGTATAGTAGTGTAGTGTATAGTAGTGTAGTGTATAGTAGTGCAGTGTACAGTAGTGCAGTGTATAGTAGTGTAGTGTATAGTAGTGCAGTGTACAGTAGTGCAGTGTATAGTAGTGTAGTGTATAGTAGTGTAGTGTATAGTAGTGTAGTGTATAGTAGTGCAGTGTATAGTAGTGCAGTGTATAGTAATGCAGTGTATAGTAGTGCAGTGTATAGTAGTGTAGTGTATAGTAGTGCAGTGTATAGTAGTGTAGTGTATAGTAGTGCAGTGTATAGTAGTGTAGTGTATAGTAGTGCAGTGTATAGTAGTGTAGTGTATAGTAGTGCAGTGTATAGTAGTGTAGTGTATAGTAGTGTAGTGTATAGTAGTGTAGTGTATAGTAGTGCAGTGTATAGTAGTGCAGTGTATAGTAGTGCAGTGTATAGTAGTGTAGTGTATAGTAGTGCAGTGTATAGTAGTGTAGTGTATAGTAGTGCAGTGTATAGTAGTGTAGTGTATAGTAGTGTAGTGTATAGTAGTGCAGTGTATAGTAGTGCAGTGTATAGTAGTGCAGTGTATAGTAGTGTAGTGTATAGTAGTGCAGTGTATAGTAGTGTAGTGTATAGTAGTGCAGTGTATAGTAGTGTAGTGTATAGTAGTGCAGTGTATAGTAGTGCAGTGTATAGTAGTGCAGTGTATAGTAGTGCAGTGTATAGTAGTGTAGTGTATAGTAGTGCAGTGTACAGTAGTGCAGTGTATAGTAGTGCAGTGTATAGTAGTGCAGTGTATAGTAGTGTAGTGTATAGTAGTGCAGTGTATAGTAGTGCAGTGTATAGTAGTGCAGTGTACAGTAGTGCAGTGTATAGTAGTGCAGTGTATAGTAGTGCAGTGTATAGTAGTGCAGTGTATAGTAGTGCAGTGTATAGTAGTGCAGTGTATAGTAGTGCAGTGTACAGTAGTGCAGTGTATAGTAGTGCAGTGTATAGTAGTGTAGTGTATAGTAGTGCAGTGTATAGTAGTGCAGTGTATAGTAGTGCAGTGTATAGTAGTGCAGTGTATAGTAGTGCAGTGTACAGTAGTGCAGTGTATAGTAGTGCAGTGTATAGTAGTGCAGTGTATAGTAGTGCAGTGTATAGTAGTGCAGTGTATAGTAGTGCAGTGTATAGTAGTGCAGTGTATAGTAGTGCAGTGTATAGTAGTGCAGTGTTTAGTAGTGTAGTGTATAGTAGTGCAGTGTATAGTAGTGCAGTGTATAGTAGTGTAGTGTATAGTAGTGCAGTGTATAGTAGTGTAGTGTATAGTAGTGCAGTGTATAGTAGTGCAGTGTATAGTAGCGCAGTGTATAGTAGTGTAGTGTATAGTAGTGCAGTGTACAGTAGTGCAGTGTATAGTAGTGCAGTGTATAGTAGTGTAGTGTATAGTAGTGCAGTGTATAGTAGTGCAGTGTACAGTAGTGCAGTGTACAGTAGTGCAGTGTATAGTAGTGCAGTGTATAGTAGTGCAGTGTATAGTAGTGCAGTGTATAGTAGTGTAGTGTATAGTAGTGCAGTGTATAGTAGTGTAGTGTATAGTAGTGCAGTGTATAGTAGTGTAGTGTATAGTAGTGCAGTGTATAGTAGTGCAGTGTATAGTAGTGCAGTGTATAGTAGTGCAGTGTATAGTAGTGCAGTGTATAGTAGTGCAGTGTATAGTAGTGTAGTGTATAGTAGTGCAGTGTATAGTAGTGCAGTGTACAGTAGTGCAGTGTACAGTAGTGCAGTGTATAGTAGTGCAGTGTATAGTAGTGCAGTGTATAGTAGTGTAGTGTATAGTAGTGCAGTGTATAGTAGTGCAGTGTATAGTAGTGCAGTGTATAGTAGTGCAGTGTATAGTAGTGCAGTGTATAGTAGTGCAGTGTATAGTAGTGCAGTGTATAGTAGTGCAGTGTATAGTGTAGTGTATAGTAGTGCAGTGTATAGTAGTGTAGTGTATAGTAGTGCAGTGTATAGTAGTGCAGTGTATAGTGTAGTGTATAGTAGTGCAGTGTATAGTGTAGTGTATAGTAGTGCAGTGTATAGTAGTGCAGTGTATAGTAGTGCAGTGTATAGTAGTGTAGTGTATAGTGTAGTGTATAGTAGTGCAGTGTATAGTAGTGTAGTGTATAGTAGTGCAGTGTATAGTAGTGCAGTGTATAGTAGTGCAGTGTATAGTAGTGCAGTGTATAGTAGTGCAGTGTATAGTAGTGCAGTGTATAGTAGTGCAGTGTATAGTAGTGTAGTGTATAGTAGTGCAGTGTTTAGTAGTGTAGTGTATAGTAGTGCAGTGTATAGTAGTGCAGTGTATAGTAGTGCAGTGTATAGTAGTGCAGTGTATAGTAGTGCAGTGTATAGTAGTGCAGTGTATAGTAGTGCAGTGCATAGTAGTGTAGTGTATAGTAGTGCAGTGTATAGTAGTGCAGTGTATAGTAGTGCAGTGTATAGTAGTGCAGTGTATAGTAGTGCGGTGTATAGTAGTGCAGTGCATGGTAGTGCAGTGTATGGTAGTGCAGTGTTTAGTAGTGTAGTGTATAGTAGTGCAGTGTATAGTAGTGCAGTGTATAGTAGTGCAGTGTATAGTAGTGCAGTGTATAGTAGTGCAGTGTATAGTAGTGCAGTGTATGGTAGTGTCGTGTATAGTAGTGCAGTGTATAGTAGTGCAGTGTATAGTAGTGCAGTGTATAGTAGTGTAGTGTATAGTAGTGCAGTGTATAGTAGTGCAGTGTATAGTAGTGCAGTGTATAGTAGTGCAGTGTATAGTAGTGCAGTGTATGGTAGTGTCGTGTATAGTAGTGCAGTGTATAGTAGTGCAGTGTACAGTAGTGCAGTGTATAGTAGTGTAGTGTATAGTAGTGCAGTGTATAGTAGTGCAGTGTACAGTAGTGCAGTGTACAGTAGTGCAGTGTATAGTAGTGCAGTGTACAGTAGTGTAGTGTATAGTAGTGCAGTGTATAGTAGTGCAGTGTACAGTAGTGCAGTGTATAGTAGTGCAGTGTATAGTAGTGCAGTGTATAGTAGTGCAGTGTATAGTAGTGCAGTGTATAGTAGTGCAGTGTACAGTAGTGCAGTGTATAGTAGTGCAGTGTACAGTAGTGCAGTGTATAGTAGTGCAGTGTATAGTAGTGCAGTGTATAGTAGTGCAGTGTATAGTAGTGCAGTGTATAGTAGTGTCATGTTTAGTAGTGTAGTGTATAGTAGTGCAGTGTATAGTAGTGCGGTGTATAGTAGTGCAGTGTACAGTAGTGCAGTGTATGGTAGTGCAGTGTATAGTAGTGCGGTGTATAGTAGTGTCATGTTTAGTAGTGTAGTGTATAGTAGTGCAGTGTATAGTAGTGCAGTGTATAGTAGTGTCGTGTTTAGTAGTGTAGTGTATAGTAGTGTAGTGTATAGTAGTGCAGTGTATAGTAGTGCGGTGTATAGTAGTGCGGTGTATAGTAGTGTGGTGTATAGTAGTGTAGTGTACAGTAGTGCAGTGTATAGTAGTGCGGTGTATAGTAGTGCAGTGTATAGTAGTGCGGTGTATAGTAGTGCAGTGTATAGTAGTGTAGTGTATAGTAGTGCGGTGTATAGTAGTGCAGTGTATAGTAGTGCGGTGTATAGTAGTGCAGTGTATAGTAGTGCGGTGTATAGTAGTGCAGTGTACAGTAGTGCAGTGTATAGTAGTGCAGTGTATAGTAGTGCAGTGTATAGTAGTGCAGTGCATAGTAGTGTCGTGTTTAGTAGTGTAGTGTATAGTAGTGCAGTGTATAGTAGTGCAGTGTATAGTAGTGCAGTGTATAGTAGTGTAGTGTATAGTAGTGTAGTGTATAGTAGTGTAGTGTATAGTAGTGCAGTGTATAGTAGTGCAGTGTATAGTAGTGTAGTGTATAGTAGTGCGGTGTATAGTAGTGTGGTGTATAGTAGTGTAGTGTACAGTGTAGTTTAAAGTAGTGTAGTGTATAGTAGTGTAGTGTATAGTAGTGTAGTGTATAGTAGTGCAGTGTATAGTAGTGCAGTGTATAGTAGTGTAGTGTATAGTAGTGTGGTGTATAGTAGTGTAGTGTACAGTGTAGTTTAAAGTAGTGTAGTGTATAAGAGTAAGCGACTAATCGCTTAACAACGGGCCTCCATAGAGCCCAATATTATTCCTCTGCTAACGACGGGCTGTTTTAGGCACAGTAAATATCATTTAATGCATTCATTAACCGCGTTCCCTTTAATATTACGTGTAAAAATGCTGTAAGAATTTTTATGCATTCATATAAATTGCTTAATTATTATAAAGAACGCTTTTTGGGTGAAAAAGGGTCACGTTCGATGCTATCGGAACGAATTAAGCCTTTAACGTGTATTTACAACACTCGCTTAACGACCGGTTTCGTGGAAACCAATTAATGGCGTTAAGAGGGGTTTTTCTACTGTGTCGCTCGCATTCCTCCAGTATAATTACAGATTCTGAAATACTGTCAATAAATAAATACATAGAGAAAAACATAAACTTATAGGAACACTGTTCCCACACCAATTAAGCTGCTGGGAGGAGACCGATTGTGTATTTATATGGAATTTGGCAAAAATGCACACTTTGATGCCATACTCATCCCCTTGGTGTTTGTAATTCGAAATATAGTTTTACTTTTAAGTTCATCTTATGAACAAAATAAATGCATAAAGTCTGTCGGGATACCTCTGCGGCTCTACGCGTCCAGTGAGCCTCAGACTTGTACGGTGGCGAAATGTTAACTAGCTCGCCTGGCATACAGGAGGTCGTGGGTTCGATCCCGACCCTGGAGGCTATATATATTTGGAGTTTGCATGTTCTCCCTGTGGTCACGTGTATTTTTCTCCTGGTCATCAAGTTTTTCCCTCCAAAATTATAAAAGTGGATTTAGATTATTTGGGTGATATAAGTTTCCGCATAAGCCACTTTGGCGGGCTATCATTTATTGCTCAGTAGGCATTAAATGGTAAAATAAAAATAGTTTATAGTTTTTTTTCACAGCCGTTCCACGGTGAGTGTACGTGACGAAGTTTAAACTGTATGGCAGTGTGTTATTTATTATTAAATTGTAAAGATATAATTGTAAATATTTAGTGAATTCTTATTAAGTCTGAATGCAGTACCTAATGTTGTTATTACTTATCTAAATATAATGGGGGGGTTTTCTTTGCAATTATTTTACGACATGCAATACCAACCCGGAGGCCATCTGTGGTAATAAAGGGCACTAAAGGATGAATTGCAGAAAGTTCTTACTTAATTAAATGAAGGAGTTAATCAATTAAGCCACGTGGTAAATAAAAACTGTGATAGACCTAATAAAATAAAACACATTTTGTGCAGTCACTCATTACCGCAGCCGAAAATAGTGAGTTCAATTTTGCAAGTACAGTAAAACCTTGGACTGCGAGCATAATTCGTTGCGGAAACGTGTTTGTAATCCAAAGCACTCGTACATCAGTTGTGATCACGTGACGCTCGGCAGACAAAGCGTACACACGTACTACTCGTATTGCAAGACCTCGCTCGTTTATCAAATTAATATTTATTGAAAAAATTTGCTCGTCTTGCAAAACACTCGCAGACTATGTTACTCGCAATCCAAGGTTTTACTGTACAGTAGACACTCGATTATCTGCGTGTGGTTTGTCCAATTTGTAGATTTTCCCTTAAAACCAAATAAACAATCTAAAAACAGCTATACATTGTTATTCTTGTAAATGTGTATTACAAGTCACGTGCTTAAACAGAAGAAATATGTGCTCCGGTTAATTCGAAATCCATGCGAGTCCCTCTACAGTACAGTAGTTGCATATCTTTACAACAGTGGGCGGAGTTTGATTGACGTCGATTGGCACGGCTCTGCTATCGACTTAGTGGGCCGAGTCTTCTGCGCGGGAGCAGGAACGTGTTGTAACTGAGCACGCGCATCGATCGGTCGATCGTTAGTATTCATTATGAATCAAAAGAGCAAAAATCGATATCGTCAGTTATGCTTCAAAAACCACTAATTTAAGCCTACATGAGTGTTTTTAGGCATAGACATGCACGGGTAAATGGATATTTGTGGATTATCCACAATTCAGTGATCCGCGGCCGTCCTCCCAGCCATAACACGGATAATCCAGAGTTCTACTGTAAAAATTAAAACATACCATGAAGTCAGTCGGGAACTCAGCCTTGTAGTCGCTCTTGTCCAAATCATCAAAGAGAGTCGTTGCCCCAGAGTCCATTTCCATGGACTCAACCATACCAGACTCCTGGCCAAAAACACACCAGATATCCGCATTCATTTCGGTATCCATGGACAACAATGGGCAGACGCCCCACGTATATGTTGCGCCATAACCAAGGGGGCAGCCGAGAGAGTGAGCGGGAGGGGTGGTGGTTAACCTGGGGTAAATCCCCCCCTGGGTACCCCGTGACTGGAGAAAGAGACCCCAGACCCCCAAGGGGTGGGGGCTAGGGGCCAACGGTTCATTCCCGACCCTTCCAGACTCTTCTGGAAGGTTCGAGGGAAGGTGTGGCTAGGGGCGGGGTAAGCTCCAACTTGTGTATAAAAGCCGGTCCTCTCAACGGGACCGGCAGTGTTTGTCCACTCAAGACCCGAAGACATCTGAAGATGAGACCAGCACCCTGGGACCCTCAACCGAGGCTCTTGTCAGAGCCGGGTTGCAGGGGACCAGCGGTGGGACCCGTACTCTGGCTAGGTCGGGTCAGTCTAGCCTCCCCTAGCTCTCGTAGCGAAGGACCTGTCAGAGCGTAGCCTGGAGTCTGTAGGGCACGCTTGAAGGGAGGATGTACCTCTCTTAGGTTATGGGGTGACGGGGCCGTACCCCGTAGTGTTACAGGGGCCATAGCCGCAAGTCTTACGGCTATTGGTATTGTTATCGTTTATGGTAATAAATGCGTTGCCTCCAAAAGAGAAGTCTCGCTCCACGTTTATACCCACAACATGTACATCGTAACTGTTGTTGACATTTTCTCGTCACAAACCGCCGGTAGCAAAATGAAGATTTTTCTATGGAATTCAAAATGGTCACGCCCGCCCGGCCTCTCTCATCTCTACTTTTCTGAGCCAGTGATAGACATTCCATAATTCTCTGACAGAAGAGATGTCCGTCAATAGACCAACCACCACTGACTTCCCAGAGAAGTGTTAATTATTTAATCAAACCCGATCCCCGAATTGTCATCTCCATGCTTGAGCACTTGACCCAACAAATTGTCGGGACAAGTGCTGTCAGTGAGCACCTATGAAAGCCGGGCCCGGCACACAAGGGGGTGGGGGTAGCCAACAACATGCCCGGCCACCTTTGACTCCAGTGGGGATTTTTACACATCGCACCGGGTACTCATTTGAGGCTGACTCGACCTAGAGGAGGCCCAAGACCAGCTCAGATAATTGTCACCAGTGTTGGCCGTGAGCAGGAATCGAACTCGTGTCGCCAGGTTCGTAGCGCAGCGTGCTTACCGCTACCCGACTGCTCCCCACCGCATGGAGAAGACACACACACCCAAACGCATTTATTTTCATAAAATATTAAATTGCCTTTCCCCCTTCACTTAGCTTCTTCCTCCATTATCTTCCCCTCCCCAAATAAAAGTACAAACATATCCCGCTTGCGGTGCCCACTTGGGTGGGGCAGCGAGCCCAATCTCCCCCTTCTCTAAAGCCAGGAGCACAGAGTTCGTGACCTCTGTCCGCAGAGTTTCTGTACCCCTCCTTGCGCCGCGGCTGGTGCTCTGTACCTGGCTCTTGAGCTTTGGGTAATGACCGAAAGGATGAGATCACGGGTACGAGGGGCCGAAATGAGGTTTCTCCGCAGAGTTTGCCAGGCTCACTCTCCGTGATCGGGCGAGGAGCTCGGTAATCCGGGAGAGCCTTAGAGTCGAGCCGCTGCTCCTCCGGATCGAGAGAAGCCAGTTGAATTGGTTCGGGCACCTGGTAAGGAAGCCCCCCGGTAGACTCCCCCTGAAACTCTAGTGGGCACGTCCCACTGGGGTGAAGACCCCGGGGCCGGCTCAGGACACGCTGGCGGGACTATGTCGCTCAGCTAGCCTGGAAACACCTGGGAATTTCTGCGGGAAGAGCTAGAGTCCGTCGCCAACCAAAGGGAGGTCTGAACTGCCCGACTCAACATGCTGCTGCCGCGACCCTCACCAGGACGAGCGGACTGAGAAACGAGCGACTTAAAAAAAAAAATCACGGTGAAACAACTGCCAAAAGAAACACCGGCCACCTGCCCGACCACTCAGACCTCACCTCCTTCATGTCGGACGAATGGTGCTGAGAATGCTGCATCTTTCCCGAACCGTCGGGCACCGTGTGGGGGTGCGGCGACGGCGTTTGATGCCCGGCTTTCCCCACGGAGCCGGAGCAGACCCCTAAGTTGCCCCCTCCTCCTCCTCCGCCACTGCCCGGGCCCCCCCCAGACGACGACGAGGTGGAGGCGGCGGCGGCCGCCGCGGCTGCTGCGGCGGCGGTGGCAACGGCGGCCGCGGCGGCCGCGCCGCCCCAGGCGAGCTCGCCGCGCGAGATCAGCGTGCACATGTAGCCGTCGTGCCAGAAGACCTCGGCACGCATCAGCTCGCAGAACAGCAGCACCAGGTTAGAGAATTCCATCTTCTCGCTCTCGTTGCTTGGGTCGGCTGCGGAGGGAAGGCGACCATTTAATTTTTTTTTAAAGTACGGCTCGGGGAGGTGTTTTGTTGTTGTTGTTTAATCTTACAGTGCTCTCAAGGGGTAGAGTGACAATCACTCTAAAGTTGAACACGGAGCTGTGGTCAACAACATTTTTATAGCTTTTGCAGACCGTTTAAAGATTTTCAATGCTGAACCTTTTGGTTGTCACCAACAAATAGAATGAACCCAGCCACCTAAGGGCTTGACAACAGGAAAGGGCGAAAGTGGCGATTTTTTTTTATCGCAGTTTCTGAGCAAGTTGCAGGGTGGGGGGTCCCCGTTCACCTCTGTATCTCGAAATGCACTCGCGGCTCAGTGTTAATTTTATTTTGAACATAATAGCGCCACTGTTTATCAAGACATTGTACTCGCTGCAGAGAACCGTGGTGACACGACCGCTGCACTCGATGACAGCTGGCACCAAACTGTGCCACACGCCCTCCTGCATGGCCTTGTGGGAGTCTCGGTACCGATAAAGTTATTTTATTTCATCATTAGATCTCCTTTGCCAGTACCAAAATATAGTAATAGGGTTTTCCCCCTTTTTTTCTGGCAACAAAACTGAAACTTTTTTACAAGGATCCATGTCTGCATTAACCACAATACTTGCAGTCAAAATGCAAACAAAAACACGCTATGATAATTTATGCATTGTCCTGGAAACTGATTGGTCCACACCAAGGGACGGCTTTCTTTTAAGGACAATGCAAATATTATCATAGTGTGTTTTTGTTTGCATTTTGACTGCAAGTATTGTGGTTAATGCAGACATGCATCCTTGTAAGAAGGTTTCAGTTTTGTTGGTGAAAAACCCTATTATCAAGTTATTTTATTGTTTCATTTTGACGATGTACACGTACGTCATCGGAATGGGAAAAGGGTTAAGCCGTCACGGAGACACACAGCACAACGTCAGCGAGCGTCACAACTCCGTCACGTACGGAGGGTGTGCCGCAAGCGGCAGACCAAGCGTGCGGCTCACTTATGATGGGCGCCTGCGTGTCCAGGAAGCGTAGCAGCACGTTCTGGAAGACGGGGAGGCTGGCGCCGGCCAGCGAGCCCGACGAGATCGATTCCTTCTCGTCCAGCACCTCCGACTCACCGCAGCGCTGCTTTGGGCAGTAGAAGTTGGGTGTGGAGGTTGGGTGGGATGGGGGGGGGGATTTGAATACCAGCCTCCACAGAATGTTGGCAGCATGCTTAGGCTGCGCCGTGTCACTTACACACCCGGCCAAAGCAATTACTCCACTGCTACGCGCCTCCGATTGGTACGGTTGTCTATGTATGGTGTGAAAGAAGTTCAACATACATACACACTGCTTGCTCACGGTCTAGGAGCCATCGGTCGGAGCACGTCCCACGTAACGCCAAAATGTCATCACCAAATTTTGCCAACTTCCCATCACCGTGGAGCTCCGATGCTATTTCGCGATGTCCTCGGAGTACTGGGCTAATTGAGGGGTGGGGTCCCCGGTTTATCCGTTATCTCCACAAAGACACAAACCTTTGAGCCCGCTTTACACTTTGAGTGCAGAACAATTCATATTATTTTACAACACACGCGGTGTGTAATATTAACTTAAAAATTTCCAAATAAAAAATTATTTGCTTGGTCTGGACGTAATGTGGCACGAAAATGTTTATACAGTACTAAACTGGCACGTGGCATTTCTGAGAAGCATGCAGACACGGCAAAGAAACAATTCGACTTTGCTGGGCATGCTATTCAAAATTTGATCTTCAGGAGTGTGATGTACCCTTTATAAAAATAAACTGTTGGGGTCTCCCCAAAATACTGTTATATGTGGGATACTGTATGTTCAATCAACATTATTTCGAGAATAAGGTGTAGATGGAAGCGCGCTATGGGTGTACGTCTCGTGTTAGTCACAGCACAGCACTGTGTACGTATGTGGAACTTCTTTTGCACTGTACGGAGATAACCGTGCTAATCAGAGGTGCTGGGGGGGGAAGGACAACAAACTAAACACAAAAAGCAGTTCTAAAGAAATTAGTTTTAAATCTATATTTAAAAGTGCGTAGCTCCAGTGGCATCCAAATATCAGAAGAGCATTCCAGACGGCCACAGAAGCGCATCTGAAAGTTCGCGATGCGGTGACCATCTTTGTTCGACAGCTAGCCAAAAGGCGCTGCTGCTGCTGCTGAGAGGATGACCGTAGTTTGCGTCACGGTTTATGCTCCTTGACGAGATCAGCAAGGTGTTTCGGTTAATTTGTGGCAAGCACTTTGTGTGTGTAATGAGTTGCATGTCTGGTGGGCCGCCCTCAACTCACATCGGCCTCCAGCTCCGCCTGACGCTTTTCGAGAAGCCGCGCGACCACCAGGGCGCGGTGCTTCCCCGATCGCTTGCAGCTGACGGCCCATTCGCAGAGCAGCGTTACGATAGCGTCGTCAGGCATAGCCACCTGGCAGACACGGGCGTCGCGCAAGTTGGGGGTAGTGATAGGGGTTTGGGTACTGATAGGAGTTGGGGGTAGTGATAGGGGTTGGGGTACTGATAGGAGTTGGGGTAGTGATAGGGGTTGGGGGTAGTGATAGGGGTTGGGGTAGTTATAGGGGTTGGGGTAGTGATAGGGGTTGGGGTAGTGATAGGGGTTGGGGTAGTGATAGGGGTTGGGGTAGTGATAGGGGTTGGGGTAGTGATAGGGGTTGGGGTAGTGATAGGGGTTGGGGTAGTGATAGGGGTTGGGGTAGTGATAGGGGTTGGGGTAGTGATAGGGGTTGGGGTAGTGATAGGGGTTGGGGTAGTGATAGGGGTTGGGGTAGTGATAGGGGTTGGGGTAGTGATAGGGGTTGGGGTAGTGATAGGGGTTGGGGTAGTGATAGGGGTTGGGGTAGTGATAGGGGTTGGGGTAGTGATAGGGGTTGGGGTAGTGATAGGGGTTGGGGTAGTGATAGGGGTTGGGGGTAGTGATAGGGGTTGGGGTAGTGATAGGGGTTGGGGTAGTGATAGGGGTTGGGGTAGTGATAGGGGTTGGGGTAGTGATAGGGGTTGGGGTAGTGATAGGGGTTGGGGTAGTGATAGGAGTTGGGGTAGTGATAGGGGTTGGGGGTAGTGATAGGGGTTGGGGTAGTGATAGGGGTTGGGGGTAGTGATAGGGGTTGGGGGAGTGATAGGGGTTGGGGGTAGTGATAGGGGTTGGGGTAGTGATAGGGGTTGGGGGTAGTGATAGGGGTTGGGGTAGTGATAGGGGTTAGAGTAGAATAGGAGTTGGGGTAGTGATAGGGGTTGGGGTAGTGATAGGGGTTGGAGTAGTGATAGCGGTTAGGGTAGTGATAGGGGTTGGGGTAGTGATAGGGGTTGGGGTAGTGATAGGGGTTGGGGTAGTGATAGGGGTTGGGGTAGTGATAGGGGTTGGGGTAGTGATAGGGGTTGGAGTAGTGATAGGGGTTGGAGTAGTGATAGCGGTTGGGGTAGTGATAGGGGTTGGGGTAGTGATAGGGGTTGGGGTAGTGATAGGGGTTGGGGTAGTGATTGGGGTAGTGATTGGGGTTGGGGTAGTGATAGGAGTTGGGGGTAGTGATAGGGGTTGGGGTAGTGATAGGAGTTGGGGGTAGTGATAGGGGTTGGGGTAGTGATAGGGGTTGGGGTAGTGATAGGGGTTGGGGTAGTGATAGGGGTTGGGGGTAGTGATAGGGGTTGGGGGAAGTGATAGGGGTTGGGGTAGTGATAGGAGTTGGGGGTAGTGATAGGGGTTGGGGTAGTGATAGGGGTTGGGGGTAGTGATAGGGGTTGGGGGAAGTGATAGGGGTTGGAGTAGTGATAGGGGTTGGGGGAAGTGATAGGGGTTGGGGTAGTGATAGGGGTTGGGGGTAGTGATAGGGGTTGGGGGTAGTGATAGGGGTTTGGGGTAGTGATAGGGGTTGGGGTAGTGATAGGGGTTGGGGTAGGGCTGGCCATAGCTGGGGGGGCGGGGGTAGCAGTAGCAGGATGGGCTCAGGTTCATTCCCCAGACCTTACCTCCTGACCGTCCTTGCTCTGCGGGGAGCAGAATATCTTGTTGTAGAGCGAGTCGAGGCAGCTGCTGGAGTCGGAGCGGTCAAAGCAGTGCTTGTCAAGCTGCTCCAGGGTATAGAGGACCTTGCTGATGGTGAATCCTGGCAAACGGCAGTGATGTGAAGACGGAGATGAGCACAGGGTCACACGCAGACCCCGTACAGTCATACGCATACACACACTGGGGTTGCTGCGTTATCATTTTTAGCAATTATGAAACAACATAGAATATCAGAGTTATGTTTTTTGTTTGCATTATGACTGCAGGTATTGTGGTCTATGCAAACATGACTCCTTGTAAAAAAGGTGTCAGTTTAGTTGCCAGATAAAATGGTAAAAAAACAATTATCATAATTTTTTACTGGCAAATGAGGTTCCAATGGTGTAAATGCTTACCCCCAGCTCTCATACTCTGATGGTGCATTGTCTTTGAGTTGTGCGCCTTTTGGCGTCATCTGGTCCAACACCATGTGAGACTAGGCTCTAAGGAAAGCTGTCTCGGGTGTGGACCAATCAACTTCAAGGACAGTGCATACATTATCAGAGTTATGTTTTTTGTTTGCATTATGACTGCAGGTATTGTGGTCTATGCAAATATGACTCCTTGTAAAAAAAGGTGTCAGTTTTGTTGCCAGATAAAATGGTAAAAAAACAATTATAATATAGAATAGGTTTTACCCGTTTCTGCAATAAAACAGGTGTGTTAAGATGTTCAAAGACCAAATACATTCCTTTTGCAAGACATCAAAAGTTTGCATTAACCACACATTGTTTTGCCACGAGTATGCCTTGATCCCTTGAAAAATGTATCTATTTGGTATTTAAACATCTTAACACCTGTTTTATTGCCAGAAAGGGTAAAACCTATTCTTCTCTTTTCATCATTCTAGATAATGGCAAAAAGGTCCCATAGATATAATATCAATTTCCGTGATATCGTGATATCTGTTACTCTTAATTTTGTTGCTGGAATTCGACTTTGAATTGTTTGTGTTTTTGTGCTGCATTTCCAGTTCGAATTAAGAACGGTTCTTCAACTGCAGTTCATTCAACTTAAAACGATTTCAATATATTTTTTTGCAAAACACCGTTAACAAGAGGATCGCGGTATAACCGACCACATTGTTGAGCATACATTGTACATGAATTCTAGATTTGAAGCTTTCGTGACTGCAAGGATTCATACTCTTAGGTTTTTTCGGTAAAGTCACGTAGGTAAAAAATAAATAATACAAATAATAGAAGAAATAATAGAAATAAAATAATAAATCACGACGTTTCGGAGGCAACACAAGCTTCCGTCTTCAGGTGGAACCGTCACAGCACAATTGCTGTATCAAGTAAAGAGAAATCTCAAGAGACCCGACCTTGTATATATACTGGTTGAGGGGGGAGGAACCAGCATATATACAAGGTCGGGTCTCTTGGAATTTCTCTTACTTGATACAGCAATTGTGCTGTGATGGTTCCACCTGAAGACGGAAGCTTGTGTTGCCTCCGAAACGTCGTGATTTATTATTTTATTTCTATTATTTCTTCTATAATTTGTATTATTTATTTGGATAAATTATTTATTATTTATTTTTTTCCTACGTGGCTTTACCGAAAAAACCTACGAGTATTGTACATGAATACAGCCGACGGCGTAGTGTGTGCGCGACAGCTGGCGATGACAGACGAGGCCTTTGCGTGTAAGACGCTTGCCGAAGAGTGATGTGGCAGCAGTCGGCGAGAGGACGGTGTGTAACAATTCACTCATCTGACCGTGCCCGTCCAGTGCTCGCCGAGCTGCATTGGCTTCCGGTGGCAAAACTAAAACATTGTAAGGTCTAGTAGTAGGTTTTTACCCTTTAAACTGGTACAAAACTGACACCTTTATACAAGGCATCATGTTTGCAATAACCACAACACAAGTTGTCAAAATGCAAACAAAAAGAAACAACTCTGATAATGATAATAATATGCACTGTCCTTGAAGTTGATTGGTCCACACCCGAGACAGCTTTCCTTAGAGCCTAGTCCCCATTGGTGTTGGACCAGATGACGCCAAAAGGCATATCATTATCATCATCATCATCATCAGAGTTGTTTCTTTTTGTTTGCATTTTGACTGCTTGTGTTGTGGTTATTGCAAACATGATGCCTTGTATAAAGGTGTCAGTTTTGTACCAGTTTAAAGGGTAAAAACCTACTATTATATTTTGCCACTGGTAAAGGAGGTCTCATAGTGTAAATTGTAAGGTCTCTCTCATTATGCACAAAGTGCTTGCCGCAAATGAACCGCAATACCTCGCTGATCTCGTCGAGGAGTGTAAACCATCATCACGCGAACCTTGGTCACATCCTGGCAGCCGTGGCTTTTGGCTGGCCGTCGAACTAAGACAATCAGTGCATCGCGCCCTTTGAGGTATGCGCTTCTGCGCCCATCTGGAATTCTCTTCCTTCCAATATTAGGAAGCCACTGGAGCTATGCACTTGTAAATAATCTAGATTGAAAACTCACTTCTTTAGAACTGCTTTGTGTTTAGTTTGTTGTCCTTCTCCCGCACCTTCAATTCACACGGTTGGCTACGTACTGTGCGGAAGTTCAACAAACTTATGTACATTTGCCAACAACACATGGACTCAACCATGCGTGCGAGATATTTTACTATTTCAGGTGTATTGCCACTTTCATGCAAATATTACTTTTCTGCTCATGGCAGAAACTATACAAATAAACTAAGAAAGACGGTACAAAGACGACACCGCCAACGAGATTAAAAACAGTTTCTTGGACAGAATTAAGATGTCAGATGGTGATAATTCATCAAACCGTGAGTGGGCGGGTGGGTGTAGAGGTGAAATGTAACACGGCCGCTCACCCGCGGTCGACTCCTGGCACTTGTCGAAGGACCAGCGAACCTCCACGGCACGACCTCGCTGACGGATCTGCTGCTCGACCTGCCTCAACCTCCCACGCACCTACATTCAGCAGCCGCCGTCGGCGAGAACACATGAACACCATTGCACTCATTGTACAAAATGTCCTTGATGTTATTTATCTTGTAAATCTTATTTTGTATTGTTTTAGTTGTACCACTGATATCACTCAATAACACATTCCAGCGGAGGGAGCTGGTAGGAACGTTGGGTTGCTCGGTCAATGGCCAGGGTCAACGGCGGCGTGGTGTATTTCGCAAATATGCCCGACTGTGAGGGCGGGCACAAGCCGGCGTGAGTAGGTTAAACGTTGAGTTTTATAAGGGCATCACGGGGTGACCAGCCCCTCCCCACCCAGCCCCACCTCTCCCACCCCTCCCCACCCCACCCCACCTTCCCCACCCAGCCCCTCCCCACCCTCCCGACCCAACCCCTCCCCACCCAGCCCCTCCCCACCCTCCCCACCCAGCCCCTCCCTGCACGAAGGACTGACACAATAATCCCCTGTGGGCTGGTGTAACCAAGAGGTTCCTACCAGTATCACAAGTCAATTCTAGAATGCACAATACAATGCCGCACTCATTACAGCACAGTTCTTGACTGGGACTTGCACTGGCACGTGATGTTTCTGCGCAGCGTGGAGATGCAGCTAACAAACAGCGAGTCAGAATCAGAATCTTTATTTACACTGTTAGAATCCGATGAGCAATTAAGCTCCTTTTCACAAATGTCTAGTGAGCATTACCGTGCTTACGAATGTCAGCTCTTCAATTGCTGAGCATGCGGAAGTGTGACTTTACATTTCGTTCCCATCTACGTAGAATTTTACACACTTTGAGGACAAACTGTAGATGTCAAGGCACTGTCACACGGTGCATGGTGGGGGAAGGGGGGGGGCAGCAGCACCTGCTGGTTGAAGGCGTTGTTGCCCCCGGGCATTGGCAGGCTGGAGGGCGCAAGGGGCAGCAAGTCGAGCGGCGAGCCCGGCGTGTTGGTCTTGCTCTCGTTCTGCGAGTAATTCCACACGAGGGCACTGGGGCAGCACAGAGTCACCGTCTGCAAGAGAAGAAAAGTGCGGGGCGGCGGGTTCGGTTGTTATGGAGTGTCGATAAAGGGACGGGCAGATGTGTGCAACAGCTGACGAAGGCAGCCGGAGTTGCTAATAAAGTCAGACTCAGAATATTTATGCTGGAGGAATCCGATGAGCTATGAAGCTCTTTTTCACAGATTTCCCAGTAGGGGCGGGTGAGAACGTCACAACAAACAGTACAACTAAATTACGGGAGTGCAAAGTACAAGAACGCCAAGGCAGCAAAGCTGACACTCCGATTGAACGGAGATCTCGAGAGTAGTTGGCTGATGGGACTCGGCCAGGTCACCAATGAATGCACATAAAATCACAATTACATTTATTTGCTTATTTGAGCTCTGTGAAATCAAGATTTGGTTTGATTGGGATACGGCAACGACTTTTTGCGGACAGTATAAAGACAGTCCCGTAGCAAGAATAAAGTGGCTCACTGGAAGGAGTAATTTTTTACATTATCTTTTCGTAATTATTCTTTAACACATTTATACTGTTGCACATATTGTCCGTAATGTATGTTCTTAAACAATGTATTTTGTCTGCAAGCGTGTCACTCCTGAAAGAGTATCTAAAATACTCTACAGACACATGTGACTGCATGAAACGCAGACCACAGAGCGTCTATTGGTCTGCAGGCACCTTGTGGGGGCTAAAGGCCCGGCCACCACTGCCGCATCATTACCATCATCATCAATCGTGTGCCCGACTGCTGGATAAACAAATGACTGTGGTGGCAGAAAACGGGAAAAAGGAGACGTCAAATACACCTTTGCTCTGGCATCTCGAGATGCACCTACAGGGGAGGCACGGCATAAACAATCAATGATGATGATGGCGACGATGACAAGGAGGTGCGCTATTATCGCGCGCCGCATTTCCGAGTAGAAATATCTTGGACTTGTGACACGCACACATTGCATAACTTGTAAAAAGTAAATAAAAAATATTTTTTTTATCGGCGCTTGGTGAGGCTTGCTAGCAAGATATGGTTCCAAATCCCACGACGTTCGCTCAAACAACACTCATTAGCGGTGACCTGCGCTGCCCCGTAAGACTATCACAGAGGATGATTAATAGCATCCGCTCAGAAATGCAACATGAAATGTCGGTTGTGCAATAAACACAAGACAATGGCAGCTGGATTTTTCAGAGTACTGTACGCCTTCCGCATTGCACGCCTAACGAGCGCTCTCGCCTATGCTGGCCATTACAAATGTGTGCAAGTAATTTCACGAACGGCTTACGGAATTTTTCTATTAAACCCGGTATGGGTTTAAAAGAAAAACATCATTGCCTTTGGATGCACGGCTTGGCGAGTAAAAAAACAAATACTCCTTTCGAATGCAGTCTTCACACATTGTTTCGTCGATATCGTTAAATCAGCTCAAGCGTTCTGAAAATCACACAACCTCTGTGTGGCCACCCCCACTCCGAATCCCTCCTCTCTCCATGCCCCCTGTGAAAACAGACGCTGCTTTACGCAGCTCACATCTCCTCGCTCCGTCCTTCTCTCCCCGCTCCCTTACCCTTCCTTCCCTCCGATCCGTGACATCTTGGCCCTGTTATATCCCATGATTTATCTTATTTATTTCTCCCTTTTCCTTTTTTTCCCATCCATTATATCCTTGACTGTAGTCCTCTTTCCGTGGTGTGCCACGGGTAAAAAGTTGTATACTTCTGTAAAACCAGTGATTATTTAATACACACACTCTCGAAGAATTAATTAGAACACATTTTACGCCACATGCAGCGTTCTTTTGCAGAACACTACACGTGGAGAAAAATGTTGTGTTCTTTACACACTACATGTGCATAATGAGACATTTAATTAAACATTTCTGCTTACCAAAGTCCCAGCTTGCACATCTAACCTTAACACCATTAAACTACGTAGGCATATTATAACACAGTGTTACGGAGTCCGACATCTTCTTACTCCTCGGCATAAATAGTTTCACAGTGTGTACGACATCTCGTCTATAACACGTTGGACTGCCAAGACTATATTTTTTATCGCCTATTCCCTCATCCCTCGCCTGCACCCTTGTAGCCAAGGGCATGTCTCAGCGAACACCGCAACCACGTGCCGAACCAAGGAAGGCAAAGAGGAGAGCGAGAGAGCGAGAGAGCGAGAAACACAGCCGCAGCCCTAACACACGGCACCTGCAGCATGCAGCTGAGCCCGTAGATGAGCGAGCGGTGCTGGGGGCACGACTGGAAGTCGGCGAACGCCGGGTGTGTCGGGTTGGCGGAGCCGGTGGGCGGCTGCGGAGGAGGGGTGGATCCCGCGGTCGCCGTCACCGACGGGGTCCCCTGGGCGCTGCCGCCCGCCGGCACCGCAGGAGCAACGCCGGCTGCACCGCCGCCGCCGCCGCTGTTACCGCCGCCGCCGCCCCCCCCGACGCCGGCGCCGGAGGGAAGGCCGAGGAGCGGCGAGTGGGAGCGAGGGCCCGTGCCGTGGCCGGTCATGGCCGTGGCGGCTGACGGGTCGCCCAACAGCAGCGAGAGGCGGCGGGCGCAGAAGAACGCCAGGCGCCGCGCCAGGTAGGCCGACTGCACGAACTCATCCGAGTACTGAGACGGCAGTGGGTGGAGTTGGGGGTGGGGGGTGAAGAGGATGGAGATATGTTATTTCTTTAATTATGCTCGTTTACTCAGAAAAAAAGCGCTCCGTGTCACGACTATTTTCCAGATTCCGATCGAGACATTTGTATGTATGCATGTATACGCTGAACTTCTTTCGCACCGCAGGTGTGCTTTCAAATTTTCGAAAAAAAATGTAAAGACCGTGACACTGGCACACGATGGCTTACTCTCACGAAATACGTCACAGGCATCTTTACCGTCCACTATGAAGCAGACGGAGAATTTTCTATGCAGGGTTGCAATGATATAATTTGTCACCCTATATATTACCATGATGTATGGCTCTCTGAAGCGTTTCCTCAACCCTAACACACGGTACAAACCGAAAACCTATCAGAGAGCTATGATACGGAAGGCTGTACGTTTTCACGACAGAATTCTCGGCTTGTTAGCTTCCCAGTATCAACATTTTTACGTCTATTCGACAACTGAAGTTCATTCAACACAAGGTTGCAATTCACTATTTACAAGTTATTTATTCATCATTCTTACTGATCCCCCACCTCCGCTACCACCAAAACAAAAATCCACGTCACACACGGGACACGGCGTGAGCTACCGAATAATTTCAAGGACATGCTCTAGAGAACGGAGCCAACGATAGGAGAGTTCCATGCCATACAGGAGACCAGATGCCACGGTGGCGAGACGTTAATTCCCTCGCCTGGTATACAGAAGGTCATTGATTCGATCCCGACCTTGACAACTATATATTTGAAGTTTGCACGTTCTGTCTCCCCGTGGTCGCGTGAATCTTTCTCCGGGCCCTACAGTTTTAACGTCCACATCTAGTATCAATGTGCGTTTAGAGTATTTGGCTGCTATAAATTTCCACAAGCCAGGTCGCTTATGAAAAAGAGCTACGTAGCTCCAATAGGCCTTACCCGGTAAAACAAGAAACCGTTTATATTCTTGGTTCTTTCGGTAAAGTCACGTAGAAAGGGAAACAATTTTGCTGTGTTTTTCACACCTGATGATGATTGCTTGTGTTGCAGTCAAAACGTCGTGAGAATTTTATTATTTGATATTTGTATTATTTTATTATTTCCCTTCTACGTGACTTTACCGAAATAACCAAGAATATGAATCCCTGCAATCACGAAAGCTTTAAATCTAATTCTAGATTTAAAGTTTTCGTGACTGCAAGGATTTTTTGTTTGTTTTTTCGGTAAAGTCATGTAGGTAAACAATTGAAATTATTAAAAGTAAAATGAAAATAAAATAAAATAAAAATCACGACGTTTCGGAGGCAACACAAGCCTCCGTCCTCAGGTGGAACCGTCACAGCACGATAGCTGTATCAAGTGAGAGAAATTCCAAGAACACAGTATTTGTATATATACTGGTTGAGGGTGGGAGGAGGCAAGGTAGGCCCTGAATATTTTTTATATTTTTTTTATTTTTGTGAGGTTCGGTGCTGTGACGGTTCCACCTGAGGACGGAGGCTTGTGTTGCCTCCGAAACGTCGTGATTTTTATTTTTATTTTACTTTAAATCTAAATTTCAACCGTTCATAATTTAGTTTAGGATCTCTTCTTGCGGCCATGGTCTCGAGTGCGCACAGCAAGGTGGGGGGCGGAGGAATGGGGGTTGTGTGGGGGGCACACGGCACCTGCAGAACGAGAGGCAGCAGCAGCTTGAGGAGTTCGTCGTCGGCCGGCTTGATCCGCTCCAGCACCTCCAGCACCCACGACAGGTACTCGTGCCGCTCCAGCATGCCCTCCTGCGGCGCACACACACGGCCATCGCACGCTCAGCGTGTACGTACGCTGAACTTCTCTCGCACCGTACGGAGCCACGACCGTGCAACGTATGGAGGCGCAACAGAGGTTGAGTGCAGCGGTCACGCACGCTTGTTCCGTGACGACATGCAGGTTGCGCAAGTGAACGAGATGAAACAATAACTACACTTTTGTTGCTTCCAATCGTTACCCCACCTACCGCGGTACAACAGCAACCCCGGACAACCCCTTTCCATCCCCAATTGTTTTTTCCCCCTCTTTTTATTAAATCTAATTTGGATTCTGGGTTCTTGAATGACAATAAATAATGTTAAAAAGTTAAAACAACTATATTATTGCAATGAGTATATTAGCGGGGGTTAAGGGTAATACCGTGTACGTTATATTGCACGCACAATGGTCATTACTATAATAATCATTCGTACAGTCAATATCCGTGCGAGCGTATACTGTTTACTATAGTGTTGTGACCACGTGTGTGTGCGTAAAGCATTTTTTTTATTTTGTGTCCAAGTGTAGTGACTGTTCTTTAGTAACTGTACTGCAAGTGAAAGTCGTCCTACACAATAACCCTCCTCTCCTCTCTCTCGTCTCCCTCACACCAGCCACAATTACATTTAATTAATAAATTTGATTACTTTATATTAAATTTAAATAATAAAAATAGAAAAAGGTATTTTCTATTAATCATTTTTATATGAATACAGTATTTTTGGGTTGTGGAACGAATCATCCGAGTTGCCATTATTTCTTATGGGGAAATTCGCTTTGAAATACGAGTGCTTTGGATTACGAACACGTTTCCGGAACGAATTATGCTCGCAATCCAAGGTTTTACTGTAATCACGTGTTACTTGATATCGTGTTCCAAACAAAAGTTCAAAAATTCCAAGGGAATTATGTATGTATAACTTATTTCACACCGTACGTAAACAACTGCGCTAATCAGAGGTGCGGGGTAAGGACAACAAACTAAACACACAAAACAGTTCTAAAGAAATGAGTTTTCAATCTAGACAATTGAAAAGTGTATCGCTCCAGTGGCTTCTGAATATCGGAAGGAAGAGCGCGTTCCAAACGGCCGCAGAAGTGCATCTGAAAGCGCCACGTGATACAGTGACCCGTCTTTGTTCGACGGCTCGCCATAAACCGTTGCTGCTGTGAGGATGACCGGAGTTCGCGTGAAGAGAGCGATGCACGCGAGTGGAACACAACGAGTCGTTCCATAGCACACCTGGAACATGTAGTGGGCCAGCTTCTCGTTGTACTCCCACTGCTTCATGGCCTGCTCGGCCTCGGGCGTCAAGGTGGAAGGGTTGGTGCCGCTCTGGCCGCCGTGGCTTGCCGTCGCCACGTAGTGCTCTGCGATCTTGCTCAGTTGCTCGCGCAGGTACCGTATGAGGATCTGGGTCCACTCTGCGAGGCACAGCGCGCACAAGTGGAACAATGTGAAAATCTTGCCGTGATGTAATTTTTCGCGATTCGACCGAAGAATTCAAGGGTAAAATTTAATTAAAATATATTCTAGATTTGAAGCTTTTGTGACTGCAAGGATTCATACTCTTAGTTCTTTCGGTAAAGTCACGTAGGTAAAAAATGAAATAAAAATTAATAAAAATATAAATTAATAAAATGAAATAAAAATTAATAAAAATAAAACAATAAAATCACGACGTTTCGGAGGCAACACAAGTCTCCGTCATCAGGTGGGACCGTCACAGCCAGATTTGCTGCATCAAGCAGATTTGCTGCATCAAGCAAATCTGGCTGTGACGGTCCCACCTGATGACGGAGACTTGTGTTGCCTCCGAAACGTCGTGATTTTATTGTTTTATTTTTAGTAATTTTAATTTAATTCTTTACCTACATGACTTTACCGAAAGAGCTAAGAGAATAAAAATAAATATACTTTTTGGGGAAAAAAACGCGGTAATGGTGGAGCTTTTTATCACGCCGCTGCAGGTTGAAGGGGTTCCACTAGAGGGCGCTCTCACGGGCCCCTCTGTAGGGGATTTTGCTGGTCAGGTGTCTAAGAGGAGGTACCAGTACCCACACTCGATCCCACTCCACATCGCTGTCCGTTTAAAAACATGTGTGAAACACAGTTACAAAGCACGCGCGATAGGGGAGAGGCGGTACAGACATTGCCTGGACGACAAGCCCGAGGCCGGGTGCCCACAGGGTAAGGGGAGGAAAGGGTAATTGCGCTCACTGCCCCCCGTACTCACATCGGGGGTAGCGGTCGGGAACGTGGCATTTTTAGGGGAGGGGAAAATAAAATAACATACATACGCCGAGTGAACCTGTCATTATTATGGAACGCCCGGGGCAGAGTGGTTTACACATTTATACTGCTGGTTGGACAAGAGGTGGCAGTACCCACACTTTTATTCCACTACAGCTGTCCGATCGCTTAACATGGTTTACGCATTTCTACTGCTGGTTCAAGAGGAGGGGGGTTGGGGGCATTTAAGAAACTTGCTCATTGCTTCAACTGCCATGGGGGAGGTTGAACCGGCACCTTCTGGATTGTAAGCCCAGTTGTCTTACTGTACGATATCAAGAACAACCTAATGGGCAAGTACAAGCAACACATGCTCCCGCTGGTACTTGGCGTGTAGACGTATTCCCAACAGCACCAGTACTTGCCCTAACGTAAGGTTAAAGTATTCCACGTAACATGAGGCTTTACATTCAATGTACGCACTCCCCCTAATCCTCACGGTAAGCAAGGCTAACGCGAGTGAGCATGCCAGCGCTTAAGCATCTCAGCCAATGGATATTCACCGAAGCATATGTTGTACACCTTTTCTAATTATTCTCCCATACTAATGCCAAACGTATTATCTGTGTCATGTCACGATTGGCTATAAACGATGCGAGAGAAGTTCAGCATGAATGCTAAACTAAAGATTTGTATTTGACCTGGGAAGGCCTACCGAGCTTTGTAGCTTATTTTCAGAAGCGACTTGGCTATCACAAATGATAACTCAACGAAGTGGCTAATCACGTGACAATTTATAGCAACCAAATACTCTAAAAGCATATTCTTGGTTCTTTCGGTAAAGTCACGTAGAAAGGAAATAATAAAATAATATTAATATAAAACAATAAAAATTCTCACGACATTTCGACTGAAATCCACAGCAAGAAAATTTAAAATTTTCTTGCTGTGGATTTCACACCTGATGATGATTGCTTGTGTTGCAGTCGAAACGTCGTGAGAATTGTATTGTTTTATATTTTTATTATTTTATTGTTTCCCTTCTACGTGACAATACCGAAAGAACCAAGAATATGAATCCCTGCAGTCACAAAAGCTTTAAATCAAAACTCTAAAAGCATGTTTCTTAAAGTGAAGGGTAAAATCGGGGGATCTGGAGAAAAATCCACACGACCATGGGCAGGACATGCAAAATCCAAATATAGAAGGCGTCGGGGTCAGGATGGAACCCACGACTTCCTGTATACCAGGTGAGAGAGTTAACATCTTGCCATATCTACTTGGGTCTCTCTGCAGAGTTAATACTCCCTTCTTGTTAGAGAATGGCCTGCTGAAGTGAATATCACTGAGCTACCTCTGAGATTCCTTAGAGTGGCTTCAATTGCAGCCGCTCAGCATGACGGTAATGTTCGCTGCATGAAAGCCAAAATGTATATTCAACTGTGAGGGCTGGAAATCAGTCAAGTAAAGTGCAGAGACCCATTTTTATGGGATCCGGGTTTCTTTGTGCAGCCATTCGTAAGCAGGCACGGTAGCTGCCTAGATTCAAACCCAGGCTCTGAGCGGTGCCATCTAATCGCTGTCCTCTTGAGCTTCCTAGCGACCTTGACGAGGCAATTTTCATGAAATAGTGTATCCCATTCACGGTGTATGTATGTTAAACCTTTTTTTCATCTCGTTGGCGGTATTGTCTTTATACCGTCTGTCTTTGATTGGTCTTTGTTGGGTTTTTTTATGTGCGTAGTTTCTGCAATTAGCCTAAAAGTAACATTTGCATGGAAGTGGCAATACATATGAAATAGTAAATTCTCTCACACGCATGGCTGATTGCATGTGCCGTGGGAAAATGTACAGCATGTTGAACTTCTTGTTCACCGCACATAGGCAACCGTGCTAATCGGAAATTGACGTTAGCTGTGGGCGGGAATCGAACGCGAGTGAACCAGGTTACTCGGCAACGGTGTCCCAAACATTTCGTCGGAAGCTTTCAATCGAGTAGTCTGTAGTGGAGTAGATTGAATATAATTTTAGTACAGTCGAACTCCCTCTATCCGTGACGTGGGTGCGGTATAACCTGGACACGCGTTGGAGAACCACGAAGCGAGATGCCGGTCACGCAAAATTAACCCCCCACCCCCCCTCCCCCCCAACGGCATCGTTTTAAAAAATGACACAAGCAACAAAATGCTTTTACACTAAGAGACCTCCTTTACCAGTGGCAAAATATAGTAATAGGTTTTTACCCCCTTTCAACAGGTACAAAAACTGACACCTTATTACAAGGCATCATGTTGGACCAGATGACGCCAAAAGGCGTCATCTGATACAACACCAATGGAGACTAGACTCTAAGAAAAGCTGTCTCGGGTGTGGACCAATCAACTTCAAGGAGAGTGCATATTATTATCAGAGTTGTTTCTTTTTGTTTGCATTTTGACTGCTTGTGTTGTGGTTATTGCAAACATGATGCCTTGTATAAAGGCGTCAGTTTTTGTACCAGTTGAAAGGGTAACAACCTATTACTACAACAAAATGCTTGTGCAGAACCACCGCAGGGGGCTAGCCTGGCACATGGGCCTTCGCTACACGTAAAAGAACGAGCAAGTGGTGAGCCCGCGCGAGTCTGCCGCCAGCAGCGAGCGCGCTTACCCAGGCATGGGTCGATGACCTGACGCTTCTTTATCTTGGCCTCCGACACGGCGGCGTAGTAGGCGCACGTCATCTTGATGAGCCACGCGGCACGCATGGGAGGCACCAGGTACTTGGCCAAGTATCCAAACACCTCCTCCTTCTTACTGAGAATGGGCACCTGTAGAGAGAGCATTGAGAGGATGTTGTCAAAGGGTTTAGAAGGGTGGGAGCAAATCGCTTCTTCTTATTCGAAGTCAAAATTCCCACTATTGCACGGAGGTCAGCTGCTCGGATTTTTTCTCGATGTGCTTCTTACTCAGATCCACTCTCCTTGTCTCTCATTCTACGGCATCCGTCGCTCTCACCCTTGGTCTCCGCCTACTCCTTCTGTAAGTTGAACTTCTTTCGCACCATACTTAGCCGACCGTGCTCATCGGAGGCGCAGAAATGCCCTGCATCCCAGTTCCATCTCCATACCCATTTGCGTTGAAAATATTTGTCTAGATTCTTTTGTTATGGATTTGCGAGCAACATTTTTACACGAATGCAATTAAAGAGATTTCCGGTAAACATATATTAAATATGCTAACGAGCGTGTACCACGGGAGTTGTACTGCAAATGGAATTGTTTGATGTCATAAAATTAAGCTACCTGATAGTAGCAAGATGAAACGTAAGATCATGATAAACTACGTTATTAAAAATCATCAGAGCTTAACGGTGATGGGAAATTAGCACAGCTTTGTGAAAATGTATTGATTATGCTACCACTAATAAAAAAAACCAGGATTTGGGTATCGCGCATTTAGTTTTAGAAATGCATATTGGAAATATATCTGAATGTGTTCAGTAGTCAAGAAAAATGGGTGAAACTGATCATTTGATCACCGAATCACGGTGAGTGATGGACCCTACCTGTGCAAAACAAAACTATTGAGTTATTGTTTGGAAATTTTGCCTCCTTTGTGATACACTCTTGAAAGATGTTACTATTAAAAAGGTTTAAAAAAAAAATCCCCATTTGTCTCGCAATTTTTTTTTCTTGATGAGCAGCATATTTCATGATAAACCACAGCACCAAGTAGAAGAACCCAATTTAGTAATTCATAGTCATCGTCAGTCATGTTCAATCGACTGCAGGATGAAGCCCTTCCCAAGCCGCCACCATCTCCAATGACGTGTCAATCCACCCAGCACCGGCACACAAGATAATTTCAGCTTTCCATCTTCATGGTGGATGTCTCCCTCTACCATGCTCCAGTCCTTGGCTGCCACTTAAATCATTATTCTTAACCATAGCCCATTATCCCTTCAAGCGATCTGTCCTACCTCAAACCCACTTACTTTCCCCAACAGTTTGAACTACGTCTTGACCTGCGTATGTTCTTCAATCATTGCGTTCCTAGAGTCTGTCCCTCAGTGTAATTCCAAGCATGCGTGACCACATCCCAAAAAAATGTCTTTAAACACCAATAATAAACAGAGCGGCGAAGACCATTGGCAAAAACATTTCCAGGCACAGTGTCCGAAAATATAAAGCATTAACGCATTCCAAGTACTGCCTCTTCAGACGTAACTCATTAAAATTGCCTTCAATATGAATAATAAAAAACGTACTGGTCATACGCGTAATATGCAGTCACATTACAATGATTAACACCGCCGATTAAAGTTACAAAGAAACCGGAGGTGCGAGTTGGGTTGGCTTGCTGGCTGGCAGCGCTGGCTACTCATCCAAGTTACAAGTATGATTTTTAAGGGTGCCTCACTCATTGGAAACATGAAAAAAAATCCAAGTCAGGTCAATTGGGGTGAGAACAGTGCAGCAACCATCGTCACGAATCAATAATTGACAGTGCGCAGCGTCTCAGAATGAGATGAAATCCATTTGTTGGGATGACTTTTGACACCCTGTACACAACAGGCTGCCTGCTCTATCAAAATTCATTTTGGCATCTTGGGTTGTATAAATCCCTATTTTAGTACCAAGCTAAGTAAGTACACTCAATCTTTTTGATGCCAAGGACGAGATTCAAAAGAAATTGCAATATCGGAATTTAAGAAATTTTAGGGCCCAAGATCAGATTTTATTTTATATTTTCACATTTGATTGTATTAAATATGTACAATGGTCATTGTTTATGCACCATCTGCCACCACTTTAAGAATTATTAATCGTTGCATTCAAATGTTTTAACATCAGGTTTCACAAGTAAAATAATGCTTTTTAACGTGAACATTTGTATACTTCTTAGTACTTTAATAACAAGTGACAACACGCCTCATTAAAATTATGTCACTTTTGGCAAAAAAAAAAAGCAGAGGAAGTGATGTAATATGAGTGACACCCACTTCCTATGCGTTGGGATGAATTTATTGTACTCATGCCTAATTTGTGGATTTTTAAAAATGATTAATATAAAAACATGGGAATACACTCCTAGACTGTTCAGGACCAACACGAAGGACTTATCAAGAATAAGATTCATCTTGGTTCTTTCGGTAAAGTCACGTAGAATGGAAATAATAAAATAATAAAAATAAAACATAAAATAAAACATAATAAAATAATTCTCACGACGTTTCGGCCACAACGCAAGCAGCCGTCCTCAGGTGGAGAACAGGTCTGTCGAGAAGACAGAGTCTGAATGGTCTCTGTCTTCTCGACAGACCTGTTCTTCACCTGAGGACGGCTGCTTGCGTTGTGGCCGAAACGTCGTGAGAATTATTTTATAACGTTTTATTTGTATTATTTTATTATTTCCATTCTACGTGACTTTACCGAAAGAACCAAGAAGATGAATCCCTGCAGTCACGAAAGCTTTAAATCGAAATTTAAGAATAAGATTGTCCCGATGCCACTGTGAGCCGTGCATGGGCTACCCACCTTTTTGGTGAGCCCTGTGAGAGGCTTGTTGCTGGCCAGGTCTGTGAACCAGTTATGAATGGCGGACTGCGAGCGGGCCGTCACCAGCCAGTAGTTGTCCTTTGTGTTCACTTGCGGTTTCTTCTTTCCCGTGTCCTGAAACGTGTTCAGCTTGAACTTCTCCGCGAGTATGTCGCTGAAGTATGCGCCAATCTGCACCACAGGCGGCAAGACCGGCAACAAAATAACCAAAAAAACAACACTCATTTTGACAAATGGTTACAATGTTTATGTCAAGTGGCTGCAATTGTAAGACTGAGTAATCATGCAAAATATGGATTTTTCTAGGCCCTAGTAGCACCCACAGTTACAACTGATAAGTATAGTCTTAGAATGAATATATGATATAATCAGCAAGAAAGTGTCAGATCTCAGAAGCTAAGCAAATTTGAGCCTGGGTAGAGCTTGCACAGGTAGCCACCGTGACCCACACGGAATGAGGCACTCATCCAGCAGCAGACTGACGGAAGCACTGTGCATATACACATACTGCTTGGGTGATCACCAGGCCATGCAGAGAAAGCCTTGCCTCACATAACCCTGTACCTACGAGAGGGTAGAGCTTATCCTTCCTCAAACTCGTTTAATCACCACTTGGTCATGCATAGGCTGGTGTTCATCTTCTTGGTTCTTTCGGTAAAGTAACGAAGAAGGGAAATAATAAAAATAAAACATAATAAAATAATTCTCACGACGTTTCGGCCACAACGCAAGCAGCCGTCCTCAGGTGAAGAACAGGTCTGTGGGAAAGACAGGCTGGTGTTCATCAATTATTGCCTTAAAATGTTCTACTCTTTTGTTTGTATTATATATTCGGCTTGCCCTTGTGGCAGGTCCTTGAACCGAGCTTGCGGTGTGCTCTCGTTGTCTGGGGGTAGATCACCGCGTGTGCTCCTGCCGTGCCTGCTGCGCGTGCCGTGCCTCGAGATCCTCCGGTTTTTCCCCTCCACATTTAGAAATGTGCTTTGAGATTGTTTGGATTACTTCGCTGCTAGACAATTCCACATGCCAAAGCAACTTTGTTGAGCTATCATTTGTGGCCAGGTCGCTTCTGAAACAATAAGTTAATACCTCAGTGGGCTTCACCGGGTAAGATAGAAAATGTTTAGTTTTTATTTGTATATTTTAAGTGAACTGTTGACCTTTCCGATACTTTATACTCCTATCGTGTTTTTGTATTGTTTGTGGCTGTAATGTTCTGCGGCCCCGAGTCCCAAGGATCATGGGGCAGCAGGCAAGTGGCAGAGCCCTGGGCACTCCGGCTCCAGGACCCACTACTTTCTACCGGCACATCCGAGCCAAGCCATATCTGGGGTATTAATTCTAGATTTGAAGCTTTCGTGACTGCAAGGATTCATATTCTTAGGTTTTTCTTTTCTTTTCGGTAAAGTCACGTAGGTAAAAAATAATAATAAAAGTAAAATAAAAATATAAATTAATTATTTTTTATTTTACTTTTAAAATTAAAAAGTAAAATAAAAGTAAAATAATATAAAAGTATTTTATCTATTTATTTTACTTTTATTATTATTTTTACCTATGTGACTTTACGGAAAAAAACAAACCTAAGAATATCTGGGGTCCTCATGGCATGGCTGGTTTCCCACTAGCTTTATGTCATGCCGAGCTGTGGCCAAACCCTTCACCCTCATCATTAGACCTCCTTTGCCAGTACCAAAATATAATAATAGGGGTTTTCCCCTTTTTTCTGGGAACAAAACTGAAACCTTTTTACAAGGATTCATGTCTGCATTAACCACAATACTTGCAGTCAAAATGCAAAAAAAACCACTCTGAAAAGGAGGTCTAATGATGTAGATGCTTACCCCGAGCCCTCATTACTTTGATAGTGCATTGTCTTTGAGCTGTACGCCTTTTGGCGTCATCTGGTCGAGCAACAATTGAGACGAGGCTCAAAAGAAAGCTGTCTCTGGTGTGGACCAATCAGCTTCAAGGACAATGCATATATTATCATAGTGTGTTTTTGTTTGCATTTTGACTGCAAGTATTGTGGTTAATGCAGACATGAATCCTTGTAAAAAGGTTTCAGTTTTGTTGCCAGAAAACAGGACCCTGCGGGGTGGGCTGGTAGGAACGAATAACCAAAGAATATAAACATAATGTATTATTACACTTGTTTAGCCAGGAAAGCCCCACTGAGTCTAAAGGTTTTTGTAGGGTCCTGCCAAGTGTTTGCAGTAGGGGGCGATGTTGCTACACCGAATCGGACGATACGAAGGGAGAGTGTGAGGCCTAGTTCTAGGCTTTAAGTCTCGCTGTAGGCATTAGGCCGCTGTGAGTTAATTTTTAATTTAAATATTTTAATTATTTATGTAAAAGCTTTAAATTTAAATGTTTCTATTTAAAAGCATCAGGGAATGTAACATTGTTAAACATTAACTCCCTTGCACACACGTGGGGGTATGATACGAAGGGAGAGTGATAGGCGTAGTTCGAGGCTTTAGGCCTAGCTGTAGGCTTTAGGGCGCTGTGAGTAAAATTTGAATTTAAAAGTTTTAATTCAAAGCTATCTCAGGGAATTATAAGGGAATGTTACACTTGTTTAGCCAGGAAAGCCTCATTAATTTAAATGTTTTAATTAAAAGCTATCTGAGGGAATTATAAGGGAATGTTACACTTGTTTAGCCAGGAAAGCATCACTGAGTCTAAAGGTTTTTGTGGGGTCATTAATTTTAGTGTTTTTTACCTACGTGACTTTACCGAAAAAACCTAAGAATATCATGCCAAGTGTTTGCAGTAGGGGGCGATGTTGCTACACGGTCGGACGGACGGTCGGACGGACGATATAATCTATTGTAGGCTGGTCCACTTCGTTCCTACCAGTAAAAGGGGGAAAACCCTATTATTAAACCTTCACCCGTTGGCTTTACAAGACAACTGAATGTGGTTTTGGGGGGCCACGCAGGGCCAGATATGCGGCTAATGAAGCATTTCATTGCATGTGTCGTCAGTCATGTGAACACGCCACTCTGTGCCTCTACGTGCATATCCACTTATTCACAGTGACACAGCAGAACGCACACATCGGCCATGGTCAATCCGCTGCTGGATGAAAGCCACCTTATCTCGCAATCGTGCGGTGTATTAACCCACACAGAACCTGCGCATGAGCTGAAGTCATCATCGCTCCATTATCCTCCCCTGTGAACGTCTTCTCAGACGCGTTTCCCATTTCTTGGCTGCAGCTCCCTCATCATTTTTGACCATCAGCCACCATCCCTTCTAAGCTTCGTGTCTTTAGATTTGAAGCTTTCGTGACTGCAAGGATTCATATTCTTGGGTTTTTTCGGTAAAGTCACGTAGGCACCTAGTTTACACAACAAAGGCTCATTCCTAATAGCGTACTTCAGCCGCACGGAACCTCACAAAAATAATATTCAGGGCCTACCTTGGCTCCTCCCACCCTCAACCAGTATATATATAAATACGGTTTTCTTGGAATTTCTCTCACTTGATACAGCTATCGTGCTGTGACTGTTCCACCTGAAGACGGAAGCTTGTTTGCCTCCGAAACGTCGTGATTTTTATTTTATTTTACATTTATTAATTTTAATTTTTTACCTACGTGACTTTACCGAAAAAACCTAAGAATATACTTCGTGTCTTTACCAATCCCACTTACTTTTATTAACAGTTACCAGATTAAACAGAGTAAATCCGAGTAAGAAAAATGCCTCTAACCTGCATAAGTTCTCCGATTCTTGCGTTCCTTTTCCTGTCTCAATGCAACTCCAGAAATCAATCTCTCCATGCCTCTTTGCGCACTTTCAAGTTTTAGGAATATGCCAATCAGTCACGGCAGTGGGTGCATTTTTATTGACCAAGGCTCTTAAGTGCACCATCACATTTGCAAAAACTGGAACGCCGATTGCAACAGCACAACAAAAGCCGTAAAACACACACACTTAGGGTATTGAACAAAATGCACCATGTTGTTGCTTAGGTGCGCACTGGCATGATGAGCTAAGTAATATATTACTGGCAAAGAGATGCAGCGTAGAACCAACAGCCAGAAGCCTATTTGCAACCAAGTGCAAGTACATGCAAGTCAAGTACAACACCGTGAAGGGGACTTTGCATTTAAATAGATACCTTAATGCTACAGCAGAGGCGAAGACAAGAACACGGACAAGATGTTCCGATTTGAATACCACAATATTTACAGGAAATGAGGCTGATCAGGCACTCCAAATCACTAGTCGGGTTGCACTGATTGCAGTTCACTTGTCTGCTTACGGAACTGCAACTACTGCCCGTGGCGTTCTGTTACATAATATCATTTAATAAACACTGTAGTAGACTCAAACAGTTGGCGATGCGGAAAGAATGATCAATCCACTGCTGAAGGGCTTCCGAAGCCCCCCCTACTATCTCTCACTATCCCGCGATGCGACAATCCACCATGGAGCTGAACACCGACTGATTTCAGCGCTCCATCTGACACGTTCCTTGCCTTGGCTGCCACACTCCATCGTTATTCTTGACCATCAATCGTCATCCCTCCTCGTCATCATGCGTCCCTGCCCAAGCCCACTTACTTTTCTCATCAATTGGAATCGTGTCATTAGCAAGCGCATCTTTCTTTTATAATCCGTGCGTTTCTCTCGCTGTCTCTCAATGTAAGTCCAAGCATCTGTCTCTCCAGGCCACTTTGGACACTTTTCAGTTTTTGTTCCAGTTTATATGGTTAATGTTCATGTTTTTTTACTGGTCATCATAGCTGGTAGCATCATGTTTTTATAGCATGCTTATCTTTTGTTATCCATTTGTTTGTAACAAAATACTTTCTCAGCCTAGTGCATGTTGGAAAGCGTTACAGAATGCATGCATTACTTTATAACTTGTTTTTGTCAATGATGGTGTTCATGAACTTTGTCAAAGCAGGAAGTATACTCATGAAAAAAGTGTTCTTCTTATCAAGTAATGCTCACTGTAACTGATGCTCATTAAGCCTTGCAGAAAGGACAAGTTCCGGGGCATCGTAAGGTACAGATGAAAGGTTTGTTGGCGTTACCTTGGCTGGTACAATCTGGTTGAGGAAACTCCTTCCGCTGCCATGCTCATCGCCGGAGAAGGCCAGCTGATTGCTGAAGCCCTGCTTCACATTCACGGCATTCAGCTCGTCCTGGAGGTAGAAAAAGGGGAAAACCAACGAGCAGACACTCATAAGTTAACGCAACGCTCGCAAAACTATATTCATCACCTATATCGTCCGTCTGTGGCCAGAAAAGGCACCACAGCTTTATTTCACACGTTCCCACGACCGCATGAACCCTACCCCACTTCAAAACGGCCCACAACCGAAAACTAATCCGTCACTGCGGCAAACATCTTAACAGCGCTAATTGCGCACTAGATGGGAATTTTTTTTTCACCTGACAACGCCGTTTCTAATTTTACCACACCCGGGTCACTGTAAGAGTTCTCTCTCGCAGCGGCACAAGTGACTGAGGTGCGTGTTACTGCGTGGCCCGCCAAAGGATTGAGAGAGTCATATTCAGCGCTGAGGAAGGAAAAGGTTTCCCCCCACCTCCCGCCTCCCACCACTACCCTTTGGTCATAACAATCACACCCTGGCAACAACTGGCCACAGTTTGCTTCACTCTAACCGTTACATTCACAGAAACCTCCGGCACATTATCGACACTATATGGACTCGCTGCCTTTTCTCTGTTATCAATTTGCTTGATTTCAACAAGAATTAAACAGCAGAAGAGTGCACAGCAGCAGCAGCAACACATACATTTTTTTTCTAGGATACTTTAAATCTGCCTTGGTGTCTGGAGCTTTATGCCACCATTAATGTACTTTCAGGCACATGGAAAACATTACATCACTGCCTTGTTCATATTAATGCTGCATGATTTGTGCTCCTGCAGTGCTCATTAACCGAGGTCTGTTGAGCACAAAGGGAATAGGGTGGTCGTCGGTGATGTGCATTCTCCATTCTGTATGAAGAGCCCAGAACCTCTTAAATGTGAATTCATGCGTTGTGTACAAGTTCTTGTTTGGGCAGTACAATATGACCAGTACAAATATTTACTGCAGTTTGATTTGGACAAAAAAGTTTATGTTCATAGCCTCTTCCTTGTTTGAATAAACTGTCCAAGCTGGGCTAAGATTAATGATGATGTTTGACTTCAGCTTCAAACTTTATTTCAATGTCAGACATTCGTGCAAATTTGGACTTGAGGTAATCCTCACTGTTACGTTTCCAATATTTGCATTCAACTTACAGGAACTAAAACTTCCTAAAGACAATGGCTACTGTTAGAGCATTCAGTTTCACCACTTAATGAGAGTTGGGTAGAGGGTCACGGGCAAAGCTAAACTTAATTTTCAAAGCGAGCCTCAGCTGGGCTGTCCAATAATTATTTAAGCAATTGATGACTCCCCCCAAATTATCGGTTAGACTATTTGGCTAAATCAGATAACAGTCGGGTAGCTAGGGAAAAAAGACTCGCTTATGTTTCCAAGTGTACCGCTGTACGGGAGGTAATGGGCGGTGCTTGGTGACATCATCAGTGTCGTCAGCTGTGCCACACTGGGCGTGGCTTATAGGAGGTTTCCCACCTTCAGAGGGAGGGGGGGGATGCTGCATTGGCCGTAATTTTTCAAGGGGGACCGAGTAATAGACCGCCAAATATGTAGTCGATTGCAATGATTAGTCGATTAGTCGTTTTAATCGACTCGTGGTCGATTTAATTGACGAATCGTCACACCTGTAAATTAGACTAATTCCAGTGTAGAATAGTGTGAAGAAGCAAATATACAGAGTATAAGGGCTCCTCCTTTGGTCAGCATGATGCACGTATGCACACACACAATGAGACACTCAAAGAACATTGCACATAGGAAAAAGACTGATTGCCTTAAGGTGCCAGGAAGGCAAACAAAGATCCCCCGTATAGCCTGTAGGGCAAGTGCTGTTAGCGAGCACCTATTAAGACACAACACGGTACACGAGGGAGCGGGTGGCCAACACCATGCTCAGCCGCCTTTGTCTCCCCAGTGGCGATGTTTACACACCGCACCAGGTACTCATTTGAGGCCAAGTCGACCTAGGGAAGGACCAGTACCGGTTCAAATAATCGTCAATGGTGTTTGCCGTGAGCGGGAATGGAACTCGGTTCGCCGGAAGGCACGCACACACACCACTCATCAGACGACAAAACACAAGATGTGCTCACCGTTTGGTTTTCCTCTTTTATGCCATTTCCAAAATACATTAATTTATTTTCTACCTACGTGACTTTACCGAAAGAACCAAAGAGTATGGATCCCTGCAGTCACGAAAACTTCAAATCTAGATAGCTCCTTGGATGTGCCACCACTCACAATAACAGAACCACCCCCTCCCCCCAGGGTCTGGTTTTTATAAAAAGAAGCTTTGCACAATGCCCATGGTACTTTATAAACTACGGTGTACAATCAAGTCCACGCGCTTTGCGATATTGTACGTGCAACGCTGCTGCCTACATCTGTATTGTGCATGTGCTGTGTTGCAGACATAGGCTAGAATTGTGCATTTATAGTTCAGGCAATACTTGTGCGCTGCGAATCTTGCTTGTGCACTCTTGTAAAAGGTAAAGGGTGCAGCCCTACAATGCACTTGATGCGACTTGGCCTACTCTTCTACGTTGGCCAGAACCCCTTGGAAGATGTTGGAGAACCCACACTTTAAAGCACCACTACAGGCGACCTGCCATCGACTAAAATTCATGACCGCACTCACAGCCCCGACTGTCAATCTGCAAATGAATGAGGGCCTCCTCCTGCTTCTCTTTCTGCCCACACCGTGTGGGTCTTGAAGGTTTATTTGACCATACTTCACCACGGTACAAGGGATTTTTGTTTCCTGCACTCCCTCTGCTTGCCCACAACAGAGCCGGACACACGCAGGAGCCGAACCCCTGTTTAACGCACGGCAGTCGCCTATCCAAACATCGTCCAGGCTCAAGCCTGGCCGTACACAAGCTGACTGCACCACAACACAATAGGCAAGTACTGTAAACACATTGGTGGTGGAGCTCGCAGTCGGAGTGCTTTGGCGGGCAAAGGGAGTTTGAACCACGGCCAGGGTTAAGGTCAGTGTCCGAGCGATATCTGAATGCGATGATGATGGTTGATCAATCTGCGCCGACCAGCGCAGTGAGGTATGGTCAAACACCATCCCCCCCCCCTTCCATGACCAAGACGGTGTGGTTTCAGGGCTTCAGCCAGCAGTTGGTCGATAAAGGACCGGGAGTGAGTGAGCAGATTGGGGCATATTAATACATGGGAAGAAATAAACTGTTGTAGCATACTTGGCAAAAGCCTTATCAGTGCCTCCCTTATCACAGACAAATTCCGACCTTATTGGTCACCCCATGCCCTTATAAATATCAACGTTCATCCTACAATTTCTCTGTACAAGAATACGGGAAAAACGTGTGGGTTGACAGGCATTTTGTAGCATTATCTTAATCCCATCGAACCCACCACGCCAGGAAACAAAACGAGGAGAGCAAAAAATAATAACGGACCATCTGTTCCCACCACAACGTGTTCTTGACTCACACAACAACAAAAGATCACCGTTAAGCCTACACGGGGCTGCTTCGTGGGAGAGCCGAAGCAAGGCTTGTTAGCGAGACACCTTATTGAGGCCGGGAAATAAAATAAAAACCCGACCGTGTGGGTTGTTGTGGATGGATGGCACCACGCCCGAGCCGGGTCGGCTCAAGCCCGGCTTACATGACAACAAAACACACGGGCCACAAAAGAGCCGGGCAGAAGGAAGGAGACGCATTTAGCGAAGGGGCTGACTGCGCTCAGCAAACCCCCATTGACTGTCAATTGACTAAGCCCCAGCAACAACCTGCGTGGTGCCATTCTTGCTCTCGCTCGCTCGACAGACAGCCAAGCAGCCAGCCATCCACCCAGTCAGCTACTCAGTCAGCCAGCTACTCAGTCAGCCAGCAACTCAGTCAGCCACCCAGCAACTCAGTCAGCCATCCAACTAGCCACCCAGCCAGCCACCAATCCAGCCAGCCATCCACCCACCTAGCCAGTAATCCACCCACCTAGCCATCTACCCACCCACCTAGCCAGCCACCCACCCACCTAGCCAGCCCCCCACCCACCTAGCCAGCCCCCCACCTAGCCAGCCAGCCACCTAGCCAGCCACCCACCCACCTAGCCAGCCACCCACCCACCTAGCCAGCCACCCACCCACCTAGCCACCCACCCATCCAACACCGACCGTGGACATGACTGACCCCCTTCGCCTCCTTTAAGTTGGCCTATTATTTTTGTTTCAGGATGTTGATTGTGGAAAGGTGACGACGATTTTCTGTATTTATCACGCTGGTGAGGACGATGATGAAGATTATTGCTATGGTAAAGATTGGTTTACAAGAGCTACGATTGTAAATAACGATATTTTGATTGATAATGCTAATGATGATTACTATTATGATTGTAATGTAAAATATAAAGACAGTGTATCATTGGAGTAAGAATTATGAGCTTGTTTTAACTATGACTAAATATGATTGCGATTGTAACAATGATGGTCGTGAGGATAATGGCATGGCAGATGTATTGGCGATGCTGAGTCTTATGACTAAGATGTCGATATTAACGAGTATCAATGATGATGATGAGGATGATGATGATGACGACGATTTCTATGGGAAATAAATCTACGATCGTGACGTATGCTATAATGCTGACGAATATGACAGACTTTCAATATACGTGCACACATTAACGATGGATTGAGGATTATAAGTGTATGAAGTGATGAGGGTGACGATACGAACAATGATGATGATGATGCCCGTGTTGGGTGCGATCGTAGCGAACAACCACCAGCGACAGGATGATGACGATGGCGACAATCATGGGAGTGGTGATTATGATGCCGATGGTGACAGCTGATAAAATCACGACAGCTGATGATGATGGCGCAGCTGTGGTTGCTTCACGATCATCATCGTTAACCATCAGCTGCTACTGATGATAACACAACTGCTGGAAGGAACGAGGATGCCGATACTTTGAATTAACTATGTTGCTGATGATGATACACCTGCTGCTATTGACGATGATTATACCGTTGCTTGTGCTGCTGCTGCTGCTGATTAAGATGGTGACCGGTGATACTTTTCATGACGGCGATAATAACGACGATACAGGTGCCACTGATGACGATACAACGACTAGTGTGCTCGCGATTATGATGTTGATGATGTTGATGATGATGTTACCGGCGCCTGTGAAAGTACTCTTGTAGACAATGATGGTGACCGTCCTGGTGACAACGGTGGCGATGCTGATACATCGTCCGCTGCTGCTGCTGATGATCCTACTGCTGCTGATGATCCTACTGCTGCTGATACTACTGCTATTGCTGCTGATGATGATACTGCTGCTGATCCTGCTGTTGATGATGATACTACTGCTGCTGCTGATACTACTGCTGATACTACTGCTGCTGATGATACTACTGCTGCTGATGATACTACTGCTGCTGCTGATACTACTGCTGCTGATGATGATACTACTGCTGCTGCTACTACTGCTGCTACTACTGCTGATGATGCTGCTACTGCTGATGCTGCTGATACTACTGCTGATGCTGCTATTGATGATACTACTGCTGCTGATACTGCTGCTACTACTGCTGATGATGCTGCTACTGCTGCTGATACTACTGCTGATGCTGCTATTGATGATACTACTGCTGCTGATACTACTGCTGCTGATACTACTGCTACTGATACTACTGCTGCTGATACTACTGCTGATACTACTGCTGCTGATACTGCTGCTGCTGCTGATGATACTGCTGCTGCTGCTACTACTGCTGATGATGATGATACTACTGCTGCTGATGATGATACTGCTGCTGCTGCTGAACAAGGCACCTCCTTTTGCTTGGGGTCCTGCGGGTAGACATCTGGGGGTCCCAGACGAGGCCTCTTGAGGGGCCTGTTCTCGTAGCTGAGCAGCGCCAGGGCGGCCATTTGCGTCTCCTCTCGTCTCCACGGCCGCTCGCTCGCTCGACGAGGAGGCGGAGGAGAGAGCCCTCCACCTCTTCTCTCGTCCTTCTTCTCGTCGCTACGTCTCTCACTCCCTCCTCCTCCTTCTCTGCGCGCACCTCCCGCAAGCCGGCGTCACTCAACCCCGAAGCTTTAACACTTCCGGGGGAAGAGCAGAGGAAGAGGTGGGAATCGATTCGCGAAGGAATCGTCGCGAATCGAGTCGTTTATTTAATTAAAGCAACCAACCTCCCGCTCTCCGTGCCGGTGATCGCGATACGGCTTTGTGGAATCGAAAGTGGTTTTTGTTGAGCGCAGGGAACTGTTGGATCGAATCGGTATGCTCCCCCCGTGACGTCACCACAACACTGGTTAACATTTAAACATGTGGTGACCCATAAAGCTTGCAACCCAAATCTAGAATGTGCCGTGTACTTTATTTAACCACGTGGGGTTCTATTGAGGTTTAATCAAATACTCCATTTGAGATATTTGAACAAATACTTTATTTAACCATTTGATGGTCCATTGCGATTTAATAAAATACATTTGAGATATTTGAACAAATACTTTACTTAACCATGTGATGGTCCATTGCGATTTAATAAAATACATTTTAGATATTTGAACAAATACTTTATTTAACCACGTGGGGTTCTATGGAGGTTTAATCAAATACTCAATTTGAGATATTTGAACAAATACTTTATTTAACCATTTGATGGTCCATTGCGATTTAATAAAATACATTTTAGATATTTGAACAAATACTTTATTTAACCATGTGAGGGTCCATTGAGATGTAATCAAATACTCCATTTGAGATATTTGAACAAATACTTTATTTAACCATTTGATGGTCCATTGATATTTAATAAAATACATTTTAGATATTTGAACAAATACTTTATTTAACCATGTGAGGGTCCATTGAGATTTAATCAAATACTCCATTTGAGATATTTGAACAAATACTTTATTTAACCATTTGATGGTCCATTGATATTTAATAAAATACATTTGAGATATTTGAACAAATACTTTATTTAATCATGTGAAGGTCCATTGAGATTAAATCAAATACTCCATTTGAGATATTTGAACAAATACTTTATTTAACCACGTGGGGTTCTATGGAGGTTTAATCAAATACTTCATTTGAGATATTTGAACACATACTTTATTTAACCATGTGATGGCCCATTGATATTTAATAAAATACATTTTAGATATTTGAACAAATACTTTATTTAACCATGTGAGGGTCCATTGCGATTTAATAAAATACATTTTAGATATTTGAACAAATACTTTATTTAACCATGTGAGGGTCCATTGCGATTTAATCAATTGCTTTATTTGAGATATTTGAACAAATACTTTATTTTATGTGAGGGTCCTTTGACATGTAATCAATTGCTTTGAGATATTTGAACACATACTTTATTTAATCACATGAGGGTCCATTGGCATTTAATCAAATACTGCACTTTATTATTATACCTCCTTTGTCAGTACCCAAATATAATAATAGGGGTTTTCCCCTTTTTTCTGGCAAAAAACTGAAACCTTTTTACAAGGATTCATGTCTGCATTAACCACAATACTTGCAGTCAAAATGCAAACAAAAAACACACTCTGATAAGGAGGTCTAATGATGTAGATGCTTACCCTGAGCCCTCATTACTTTGATAGTGCATTGTCTTTGAGCTGTACGCCTTTTGGCGTCATCTGGTCGAGCACCAATTGAGACGAGGCTCAAAAGAAATCTGTCTAGGGTGTGGACCAATCAGCTTCAAGGACAATGCATATATTATCAGAGTTATGTTTTTTGTTTGCATTTTGACTGCAAGTAGTGTGGTTAATGCAGACATGAATCCTTGTAAAAAAGGTGTCAGTTTTGTTGCCAGATAAAAGGGTAATAAACAATTATCATAACAATATAAGATAGATCTGAGGCAGTGACGTGCGTTGAGGTCAATGGCTGGGGAGGCACTGGCTCGTGTCAGAGCCAGATTCACACACTGAGGGGGCGTGTCCTCGCTGAGGGCGCGTGTCCTCACTGGGGGGCGTGGCCTCACGGAGGGGGCGTGTCCTCACAGAGGGGGCGTATCCTCGCTCAGGGGGCGTGGCCTCACGGAGGGGGCGTATCCTCACTGAAGGGGGCGTTATATTCTTAGGTTTTTTCGGTAAAGTCACGTAGGTAAAACATCAAAGTTAATGAAAATAAAATAAAAACAAAAATCACGACGTTTCGGAGGCAACACAAGTCTCCGTCATCAGGTGGGACCGTCACAGCCGAATTAGCTGCATCAAGTGAGGCAATGATTCAAGAAGTAATCCCTTATAAGCAAGTTGAAGGGGGGAGGAGAGGGGAGGGGGAGCTCATCAGAATGTGGTAGCCAATGAATGGAACGTATCGGGAGGGAGGGGGGCGGGGCTCAAAGACAGCACGGAGTGCTAAGTACAACGCATCGGGAGGGGGAGCGGGGCCAAAACAATGGACGACGGCTTGGACGCGGTTGCTACTGCACACGCCAACACAATGGACAGAGAGGGGGGAGGGGAGGTCTGATACACATGATAGACAAAAGAACGAAAATGCCCATGTTTATACCAATGCTGGCTGAACAATGAAGAGAGCACTGCCAAAAAATAACTGGGGATGTTAACACTCGGTAAAGTAAAGTAAAATAGTGCCTGTCAGATAAGATGGTCCAAAAAAGTGTAATTAAGTCTTTTTTGCGTGGTTGATAACATCTTTCCAATGATTACTAAGTTTGTACCCATCATCACGGTTGAAATTATGTCTGTGTTTGTATATTTGTATGGCTTCGTGTACAAACCTTTGATGGTAGCCGGGAGGTTTGCAGAGAACCTTGGTCTCGGAAAAGACAATTTCATGAGAGCCCACCGAGTTGTAGCAATGATCGGCAACGGCAGAAGAATCAGTTCTGCCGTGTTTCAGATCTGACTTGTGCTCGCGGACACGATCAGAAACATGACGTTTCGTTTCTCCAATGTAGCAATCACCACAACACATGTACATGTCTTAATTCACCGGTCAGGTGGTGTTTGTCAGAAATGCCATGGGCTCTGTGGTATAGCGTTTTGATGTGATTGCTACATTGGAGAAACGAAACGTCATGTTTCTGATCGTGTCCGCGAGCACAAGTCAGATCTGAAACACGGCAGAACTGATTCTTCTGCCGTTGCCGATCATTGCTACAACTCGGTGGGCTCTCATGAAATTGTCTTTTCCGAGACCAAGGTTCTCTGCAAACTTCCCGGCTACCATCAAAGGTTTGTACATGAAGCCATACAAATATACAAACACAGACATAATTTCAACCGTGATGATGGGTACAAACTTAGTAATCATTGGAAAGATGTTATCAACCACGCAAAAAAGACTTAATTACACTTTTTTGGACCATCTTATCTGACAGGCACTATTTTACTTTACTTTACCGAGTGTTAACATCCCCAGTTATTTTTTGGCAGTGCTCTCTTCATTGTTCAGCCAGCATTGGTATAAACATGGTCATTTTCGTTCTTTTGTCTATCATGTGTATCAGACCTCCCCTCCCCCCTCTCTGTCCATTGTGTTGGCGTGTGCAGTAGCAACCGCGTCCAAGCCGTCGTCCATTGTTTTGGCCCCGCTCCCCCTCCCGATGCGTTGTACTTAGCACTCCGTGCTGTCTTTGAGCCCCGCCCCCCTCCCTCCCGATACGTTCCATTCATTGGCTACCACATTCTGATGAGCTTCCCCCCCCCCCTCTCCTCCCCCCTTCAACTTGCTTATAAGGGATTACTTCTTGAATCATGGCCTCACTTAATGCATCTAATTCGGCTGTGACGGTCCCACCTGATGACGGAGACTTGTGTTGCCTCCGAAACGTCGTGATTTTTGTTTTTATTTTATTTTATTTTCATTAATTTTGATGTTTTACCTACGTGACTTTACCGAAAAAAACCTAAGAATATGATTCCTTGCAGTCACGAAAGCTTCAAATCTAGAATTAATGCCTTCTACAGGGAGGAATTCCACCTATCTGTTAGAGTTTTTAACAGACAACGAGACAAGAAGTCACAGCTTCTCGAGACGCTGGCCTTCCTCAAGAGATGCCGAGATAACAAGGTAATACCCATCGCTTTCACATTCACACCCGCTGCTGTGTCCTCACCGAACTCTAAACGGATCTTATTTAAAGCTAGCCTTTCACTAATCTCGGAGAGAATAAGGTTACTCCGATCTGAACTCGATAATTTAGACAAGACTCTCTTACAAACACATTTAATGTTAACACAAAAAATGTCACCTTCTGATTGGAACCACGTTGATAACATGACTTCTGCTTCTGCTGACTCAATGTCAGCCAAATGCAAAGCTAACCTGATTTCTAAATTCAACCTCCTATCTAAGAAGAAACCAGAGCCACACATCGCAAAGCTGGATGTTAACAAGACCGTGATTAATCAGAGTAACATCCCAATTTCTGACACTCTAAAAACGGTACTGGCCAAAGGACTAAATTTCGCCGTCACCCCTAAATATATACCAGTAGAGGATATGATTTCTCAGATTGATGTAGCCCTCAGAGGCATAGGACACATCCATGCGGATGTAGCAAGAGCTGAAATAGCTACTATTCTTAAGAATGCTAAGAAACCCACTAGTAACATCAGCAAAAACGAACGCTCTGAACTCGCGGACCTAAAAAAGAGAGATGATATAGTCATCCTCTCGGCAGACAAGGGCAATGCCACGGTCATCATGGATAAAGATTCATACAACAACAAAATCCTGGACCTTCTTAATGATGGGAGTTACTCCAAAATTAAAAACGATCCCACTAAAAGCCTAACGACGAAAACCAACAGTATCATCACGAGTTCGACTTCGCTAATCGAACCAAGCAAACGTCCCTCTCTAAAACCATCGGCGGCAAGACCTCCCAGACTCTATGGTCTTCCCAAAATCCATAAGGAAGGCACCCCGCTACGACCCATTGTGTCGACGATAAACTCTCCTACGTACAAACTAGCCCGTTTTCTATCAGATACTCTGCTCCCTTTCACAGGCAAGACCTCTTCGGCAGTACTCAACTCAACCCAATTAGTCTCTATGGTTAAGGACATGGTACTATCTCCTGATGACATCCTCGTCAGCTTTGATGTAATATCTTTGTTTACCAAAGTCCCAGTACCGGACACCCTAACAATAATTGAGGACTTAGTCCAACATGGATTGACTTCTGATGCACCTGCGCTGGTTAGGGATTGCCTCACCAACACCTATTTTACCTGGAATGGCACCTTCTACAACATGTTCATGGAAAAGTTTGAATCAGACGCCATCCAGACATCTACCCTGCGTCCTTCCCTGTGGAAGAGGTATGTGGATGACACTTTCGTCATCTGGCCACATGGCCTCCCAGCATTGAACCACTTCTTGGACCACATCAATTCTAGACACCCATCCATCAGATTCACCATGGAAGTGGAGAAAGACGGTAAACTACCATTCTTGGATATTCTGTTTGAGAGGAGGCCTGACGGATCCTTGGGACATTCTGTCTACAGGAAAGCCACCCACACAGATTCCTACTTGAAACCGGATTCCCACCACCACCCATCTCAAAAGAATTCTCTCATCAAAACGCTATACCACAGAGCCCATGGCATTTCTGACAAACACCACCTGACCGGTGAATTAAGACATGTACATCGGGCCCTCAGGATGAACGGATACTCTGACTGTACTATCCGCCAAGCTGTCTCTCCCACCACACAGAAACAGCCACTTGAAACTCCGACCAAAACCATTACGTTACCATACATAGCAGGCGTGACCAAAACGATCTCCAAAATTCTAAATAAACATAAGATCCAAGTCCGATTCAGTACAGTGCATAAAATCCGTGATCTGATTCCATCTGTGAAGGATGTCGTTCCTGACTTACAGTATCCTGGAGTCTACAAATTGAGTTGCATTTGTGGTGATTGCTACATTGGAGAAACGAAACGTCATGTTTCTGATCGTGTCCGCGAGCACAAGTCAGATCTGAAACACGGCAGAACTGATTCTTCTGCCGTTGCCGATCATTGCTACAACTCGGTGGGCTCTCATGAAATTGTCTTTTCCGAGACCAAGGTTCTCTGCAAACCTCCCGGCTACCATCAAAGGTTTGTACACGAAGCCATACAAATATACAAACACAGACATAATTTCAACCGTGATGATGGGTACAAACTTAGTAATCATTGGAAAGATGTTATCAACCACGCAAAAAAGACTTAATTACACTTTTTTGGACCATCTTATCTGACAGGCACTATTTTACTTTACTTTACCGAGTGTTAACATCCCCAGTTATTTTTTGGCAGTGCTCTCTTCATTGTTCAGCCAGCATTGGTATAAACATGGGCATTTTCGTTCTTTTGTCTATCATGTGTATCAGACCTCCCCTCCCCCCTCTCTGTCCATTGTGTTGGCGTGTGCAGCAGCAACCGCGTCCAAGCCGTCGTCCATTGTTTTGGCCCCGCTCCCCCCCCCTCCCCCTCCCGATGCGTTGTACTTAGCACTCCGTGCTGTCTTTGAGCCCCGCCCCCCTCCCTCCCGATACGTTCCATTCATTGGCTACCACATTCTGATGAGCTCCCCCCCCCTCTCCTCCCCCCTTCAACTTGCTTATAAGGGATTACTTCTTGAATTATTGCCTCACTTGATGCAGCTAATTCGGCTGTGACGGTCCCACCTGATGACGGAGACTTGTGTTGCCTCCGAAACGTCGTGATTTTTGTTTTATTTTATTTTCATTAATTTTGATGTTTTACCTACGTGACTTTACCGAAAAAACCTAAGAATATGATTCCTTGCAGTCACGAAAGCTTCAAATCTAGAATGAAGGGGCGTGTTAGACACGTCCCCCTCAGTGAGGCAGATGTGATAGCTGCCTCACCTGGTGCTTTTTCATTGCAGTTTCATGACGAGACCAGCGAGCCTAAATCTCTTTATACACGCACGTGAAATAAGTTACCTGGAGTATGGAAGGCGATGACATGAAATGAAGGGGTCTACAAAACATTACATTGGTGACATACTGAGATAGTAACAGGCACGCGCTTATTGCCCGCTCTCCATCCAGTTACTGAGGGGTTGCGCAATCAGAGGGGAGGCTGAGCTCGTCGCTGCCTCACCTCTCGTCTCTTCCTGCATTTGCAGCGGAGCTCCGCAAATTTGGCGATTTTAACTCTAAAAATGATTGGAATCGTACAAAAATAACATTTATAACACAGATCAGTGGAAAAAATCTTAAATTTTTTTTCTTTTTTTTTCGTCACAGCTATTTCCATTTGAGTATGACAGTTGAGGCTCTGCCTCCCCTGCCTCCCCTGACCACACGTCCCTGACCTGAGGTACAATTGTAAAGGAGAGCCGAAACAAGATTGCAGGGGGTTCGTCCTTTAAACCTTTTCTCCCATCCACACCTGTCCCCAGCCGTCCCAATCTCGTTCCCGCCAAAGGCCCCTTCTTCCCGCCCGTTCTCCCCTTGTATCTCCTCGATTACCCCTCCCACTAACCCTCCTATTGGTGGGAATCCTTCCCCTCACACCCCTACACAATTAAACCTTCATAGTCCAACACCCAACTTCCTCGCGACACTCCTGCCTTCCTTACAGAGGTCGCAAACGGGGTTTGATTCCTTACCCGTACCCTACCCAAAATGAGTGACAAACGGTTACTCACCAGTGACTCACGGCCTACCCGTACCCAACGGCACCAGGGTCGCAAACGGCTACCCGTACCCGTACCCGACCGGGTACGGGTAACCGGATATCGGGTAGGGTACGGGTATCGGGTACCCGGTTGCGACCTATGCTTCCTTATAATTCAGAAAAAGTTCGCGCTGTGATTGCCCCGCTTCAGTCGTTTGTTTTTGGACGGGATTGGTCGCGAAAGGTTCAAGTTCAAGTTCATTTATTAGGTATAGCCCTGTGAGCCATTCGGCTTTTGAATCGGGTGCAAACGCAACAAACAAAAAACAAAAACATGAACAAGAAAACATCTTAAAGTGACTAAGTGCAAATAGAAAATCCAAGAAAAGACAGCAAAATATTGCAGAAAAAGCGCCGTACACCAACACTGTGCAAAAATCCCAGTGGGATGCAAGTCAAACAACAACAACCACAGGACAACTTAGATTAAGGCCATCAGTCTAACTCTGTACTACAACAAACAAACATGGCCAAACCAAAAAACGTTTCGAAAATGACCAAAATAAAGCCATAAAAGCAATGAAACAGTGGTCATAGGAACTGTGACCGAATTTCCACAATAAACGACGTTAACAACATGTACTAGCAAACCCTGCGGCCACAGCTGGCTGCATGAGTTACTCCACAACAGCAGCAGGAGCATCAGTCGGAGTATCAACAGCCGAGAATTCCTCCTGTTCCATACACTTCGGTTCGTGACTGAGGTTGTTTAACATTGCAGCCGGGGCTCTCCGGCGAACGACACCAATATTTCCACGAGGGGGGTTGGTTTATGGTTCTTTGGGGCCGTCCATAAATGACGTCACGCGATTTTGGACGATTTTGGACAATTTTTGACAACCCCCCCCCCCTCGCCACACGGCGTCACAAAAAGTCAGACCCCCCCCCCTCAAATATGACGTCACAAAGCTCTGCCCCCCCGCAAATAAAACATGCCTCAAATGGCTTTAAACTGTTGTCATTGTAGTGCGTATTTAATGTGCGGCTGCACTCTGATGTTGTAGGAGAAAACATTTATGAAAACGTCTATTTAATTAAGTAGAACGTGATGTCTATATTGATTTAAAGTTGCGCATTTTGATGTGACGTCACATTTCTCAACCCCCCCCCCCCTCGTTACACATCTTCACAAATGTCTGACCCCCCCTCCAAGGTGCGTGACGTCATTTATGGACGGCCCCTTTCCGGGGTTCGGGGGAGGGAGTCTGCTTCTCAACCAGCGAGCGTCACTGGAATGAAGAGTGGTTTTTCACGGTGCCCCCCACCCCGGTGCAAGAAAATGCAATGGGGGGTGGCCCCTTGTACAATTGCACATTGCCAGCAGGTGGAGCGCCTCACCCAGTTTAACCCTGATCCAATCTCCTGAGTCGTGCACAGATGCCAACCAACGACCAGAGGTCGCAAACGGGGTTTGATTCCTTACCCATACCCGGCCGCACCAGGGTCGCAAACGGGTACCCGATACCCGTACCCTACCCGATACCCGGCTACCCGTACCCGGCCGGGTATCGTGTAGGGTATCGGGTACCCGATTGCGACCTCTGGGATGAAGCCACGTTGCAGGCGCGGGTGGGTTTATTCTAGGAACTTGAATTGTGAGAAGAGACAAGACGTTGAGAAATGAGTGACAAACAGTTACTCACCATCTTCTTGGTTCTTTCGGTAAAGTCACGTAGAATGGAAATAATAAAATAATAAAAATAAAACGTAATTAAATCATTCTCACGACGTTTCGGCCACAACGCAAGCAGCCGTCCTCAGGTGAAGAACAGGTCTGTCGGGAAGACAGAGTCTGAATGAAACACCACCAGGCTTGGAGCGTATATTTAAGCTGGGTTGGAGGGGGAAGAACGCCTTGACAAAATAACTTGCATATCAAGAGGAAGTTTGCATATTTATGGGAAATGCAGATATGGGATTAGTACTACTTGTGAAATGCGTGACTCACGGCTTACCCGTACCCGGCCGCACCAGGGTCGCAAACGGCTACCCGCACCCGGCCGGGTACGGGTAGCCTGGTATCGGGTAGGGTACGGGTATCGGGTACCCGATTGCGACCTCTGCGAACGACCACGATTTCACATTCAGTTGGTCAGGCCAGATGCAATTAGGCCACGCAACCTTCTGGATCACGGCAGCCTCCTCGTCTCGAAGCAATGTTACGTGGCGCCTTAAAGAAGGCGCTTTCACAAAGAATTAATGGACAACAACAAAGGGGACGTCCATAAATGACGTCACGCACCTGGGGGGGGGGGGGGTCAGATATTTGTGACGATGTGTGACGAGGCGGGGGGGTTTGAGAAATGTGACGTCACATCAAAGTGCGCAACTTTAAATAAAAACAGACAACACGTTCTACTTAATTAAATATACTTTTTAATATATGTTTTCTCTTACAACATCAGAGTGCAGCAGCGCCACATTAAATACGCACTACAATGACAATAGTTTAAAGCGATTTGAAGCATGTTTTTTTTTGGGGGGGGGGGGCAGAGCTTTGTAACGTCATATTTGAGGGGGGTCTGACTTTTTGTGACGTCGTGTGACTAGGGGGGGGGGGTCAAAAATCGTCCAAAATCGCGTGACGTCATTCATGGACGGCCCCTTAACCACAGTACGTTGCATATAATTAAAGAATAATTCGCGTCGTTGTGGAGAATATAACAAAATAGGTGTATCTGTCTCTCCGCATGAGAAAATATATGAAAGTTTTTTTGTTACACAACGCACGAATACCGTTTCAGTTTTATTTACGTGAATGAATGCTGCCGAAAAAACTACGCACCACAATATCACCATCGCAAATACTCTTAATTGCTGCTATCATTACAGAATATCCATTCCTGTCCGTATAGTATCGTTTAGACTGTGGAATGTTAAGACTACACAAGAGATACTAGTGCACAGGAGAGGTTCTGGATATGCACGATTATTCAATTATTCAATTGAGATTGAATAATCGTGACACTCACTGTTGTCTGCATGCACCATCAATTTCCTTTACCGCACATCTGCTTGCCGTGGAAGTTATTTTTTATTAGAAATGTATGACGCAACAATAGTTTTAAGACCTAGTGACACTCGATATTTTAATGAAATATGGCTTGGGAAGTCATTCAACTAGCAGTGGAGTTGAGTGGGCGCTGCGGTGGTGAGATGTTAACTCCCTCGTCTTGTATACAGGAGGTCGTGGGTTCAATCAGGAGGTCGTGGGTTCAATCCGCACCCTGACGCCTTGTACTCTTAGGTTAAAATAATAATAAAATAAAATAATAATTGAAAATAACTCAATTAAATCACGACGTTTCGGAGGCAACACAAGTCTCCGTCTTCAGGTGGGACCGTCACAGCTAAATTTACTGTAAATTAAATTTACTGTAAATTAAATTTACTGTAAATTTACAATTTAGCTGTGACGGTCCCACCTGAAGACGGAGACTTGTGTTGCCTCCGAAACGTCGTGATTTAATTGAGTTATTTTCAATTATTATTTTTATTTATTTTTATTATGTTTTTACCTACGTGACTTTACCGAAAACACCTACGAGTATGAATCCTTGCAGTCACGAAAGCTTCAAATCTAGAACTGACGCCTCTAATATTTAGAATTTGCCTATTCTTTCTTTCCGTGGTCGCGTGGATTTTCCCTCCGGGTCCTCCAGTGTTTCCATCCGAATTTAGAAACATCCGTTTAGAGTATTTGGCTGCTATGAATTCCCCCAATGATAAGCCACTTCGTTGAGCTATCATTTGTGATATCCAGCTCGCTTCTGAAACAAGAGCTTTATAACTCAGTAGGTTTTACCTGGTGAAATATAAGAAATATTTAAAAATACTGTTTTTTAAACACGCTTTAATGAAATGTACCGTACGAGTAATGGCAGAACTCCACGACTCCAGGAAGTGGCCCCGAGGCTTGCCATAACGTAAGGGAGCGTGGTGATTTACAGCCAACGTCAGTTGAGCGTGGACAATTAGACCGAAGCCGAAACATAACATATTCAAAATAATGTTGAAAAAATATATTTTTAATGATAGAATGTAGTCTTGTCATCAGAATGACATAAGTATACCAAGTTTGCAGTCGATACCACATTGGGAAGTGGGTTAAAATTGAGTTACAAGATTTGATGATACGACAACAACAGACAGAGTGAGTTAATAAAAAGCGTGTAATAAAATAATGTTGAAAAATATGTTTTATTTTATTTTTTATGATAGAATATAATATTGTCATCAGTATGACATAAGTATACCAAGTTTGCAGTCGATACCACATTGGGAAGTGGGTTAAAATTGAGTTACACGATTTGAGGATACGACAACAGACAGAGTGAGTTAAATAAAAGCGTGTAATAAAAACAAAGTCTAGTTTTAGTTTAGATTGCTTGTTAAATTCTGGAGAATCCTCGAAGGTGGTTGGCTCTAGAGAAAGCTGTCTCTGGTGTGGACCAATCAGTTTCAAAGACAATGCACACACTGTCATAGCATGTTTTTTGTTTCCATTTTCACCAGATGAATATGTGCTTAATGCAGACATGATTCCTTGCAAAGGTTTCAGTTTGGTGTTTTGACATCTTAACACAGCTGTTTTACTGCCAGAAAGGGGAAAAAAACACCCTATTATCACAACAAGGGATCACATTAAAACGATGTTATTTTCACTCAGCAAGAGCCCCGATACAAAGCACAAACCGTGACGACACGAGGAGGGGGACGGGGAACAGAAACTCTGCGGAGGGCAGCCCCAGGGGCTTAGTGCTCCTGGCTTTTAAGGAAGGGGAAGACATTGGGCTCACGGCCCCCACCCGGGTGGGAGCCGCGAGTGGGACACTTCATCACGGAGGCCTTCGCGACCGATATTATTCACAATTCACGTTTTTGGGTTACATCGCGTAAGTATGAATGTGTCAAAATTTAGATTTAAAGCTTTCGTGACTGCAGGGATTCATATTCATATGGGAAATAATAAAAATAATGAAAAATATGTTTTTATTATTTCCCTTCTACGTGACTTTACCGAAAGAACCAAGAATATTAATGTGTCGTTAACCCACCACCACCCGACACAGCCAACCAGTAATGTGACAAGCCTTACCAGTAAGTTCACAAACCTGAATGTGTCGTTACCCCACCACCATCTGACACAGCCAACGAGTAAGGCGATAACCCTTACTGATTGGCTGTGTCGGGTGGTGGTGGGTAAACGACACGTTCATGCTTACGCGATCTAACCCAAAAACCTTCATTGTGAATTATTACGGTAGTTTATATGGGGAGGGAAGGAATGGTTCGGGGGAAAGGATAACAAAAGTAAGGGAGTAAAGGGAACGGGGAAGAGGGGAGGAGGAACAAGTGATCAAATTTCGATTTAAAGCTTTCGTGACTGCAGGGATTCATCTTCTTGGTTCTTTCGGTAAAGTCACGTAGAAGGGAAATATTAAAATAATAAAAATAAAACATAATAAAATACAATTCTCACGACGTTTCGGCCACAACGCAAGCAGCCATGCCCCCATTTATGGACGGCCCCTAAGGGGGAAATGGGACAGAATAACGAAACAACCAAATCAAAAATTTCACCGTATAGCCTTAACAGACTGTTGAGGCAGGTGCTGTTAGCGAGCACCTATGAAGGCCAGAACGACACACGAGGGGGTGGGTGGCCAGCACCACGCCCGGCCACCTTTGTCTCCCGAGTGACGATGTTGTACACACCGCAACATGTACTCATTTGAGGCTGAGTCGACCTAGGGGAGGCCCATGACCGGATCAGATAATCGTCACCGGTGTTGGCCGTGAGCGGGAATCGAACTCGGGTGGCCGGGTTCGTAGCGCAGCGTAGCGCTACCGCTCCCCACAAAAGTAAGGGAATAAAGGGAACGGGGAAGAGGAACAAGTGATCATTTAAACCAGGGGTCCCCAACCCCCGGGCCACAGACCGGACCGGTCCGTGGCCTGTTAGGAACCGGGCCGCACAGTAGCAGGAGGTGAGAGCGGTGAGTCCGCGCTTGGCCCGTCCTCACTGTTTTATTATTGACCACTTCCATCCGCGCCTCTTTCCCGCACTGCAAACTTGTCTCAGTCACAGTTTTGGCACGTCCACAAGCTAACCCTAGGGTCCGTCCATAAATGACGTCACGCGATTTTGGACGATTTTTGATCCCCCCCCGCGTCACACGGCGTCACAAAAAGTCAGATCCCCCTCCCTCAAATATGACGTCACAAAGCTCTGCCCCTCCCCCCCCCAAAAAAAACATCCTTCAAATCGCTTTAAACTATTGTTATTGTAGTGCGTATTTAATGTGCCGCTGCACTCTGATGTTGTAGGAGAAAACATTTATTAAAACGTATATTTAATTAAGTAGAACGTGTTGTCTATATTTATTTAGAGTTGCGCATTTTGATGTGACGTCACATTTCTCAACCCCCTCCCCCTCGTCACACATCGTCACAAATGTCTGACTCCCCCCCCCCAACCCTAGGTGCGTAACGTCATTTATGAACGGACCCCCTAGCCAAAATGAGTAAAAAAACAAACGTCGCTGGGGAGCTTCTTTGAAAAAGGGGGAAAGACCCAATGATGACCTCCCCTCCCCCCCGGTCCCTGAAAAAATTGTCTTCCACGAAACCGGTCCCTGGTTCCAAAAAGGTTGGAAACCGCTGACTTTAAACATTGATCACTGGCACAAAGCTCCCTTTACATCCAGAGCTGCTCCTCGTTCGCGAGATCTGTGTTCAGCTGAGCCAGTGTCCACCTGATGCCACAGCAGAGGTCGCAAACGGGTTTTGATTCCGTACCCGTACCCGGCCGCACCAGGGTCGCAAACGGGTACCCGTACCCTACCCGATACCCGGCTACCCGTACCCGGCCGGGTATCGGGTACGGGTAGCCGATTGCGACCTCTGGGATGAAGCCATGTTGCAGGCGCGGGTGGGTTGATTCTAGGATCTTGAATTGTGAGAAGAGACAAGACGTTGGGAAATTAGTGACAAACGGTGACTCACCAGTGACTCACGGCTTACCCGTACCCGGCCGCACCAGGGTCGCAAACGGGTACCCGTACCCGGCCGGGTACGGGTAGCCGGGTATCGGGTAGGGTACGGGTATCGGGTACCCGGTTGCGACCTCTGTGCCACAGCGGCTCCCAAAGCCCTCTCGTCAACAGCTGCCGTGGCCACCCGTGCCATGAGGGCGGTTTGCTTCATTCCACTGGCAAACAGGGGCCGCATGCCGATCATTAAGGACTGCTTTGTGTGACGTTATTTCGTGAGTTCCACCATCTCGTATTCAACACAGTCCATTGTGGCTCATGAAAGATTGAGTTTTTTTTTTTTACCGAATTCGAAACAAAAATTACCCTTCTTGTTATTTTATTTGCTGATCCGTGCACTGGCAGAAGGGATTCGAGGGGGGGCGACGATTGTACTTAAATCCCCCCCCCCATCCCCGCATTCTTCACGGCCTAAAACGAGAGGTGGCTCCTTTGCTGTTCTCACCTGAGCGAGCCTGCGTTACTCACCTCCGTTCTCGCCGTTCAAGGCCCTCCTGCACTCATCTTCAAGCGGGGAGAGTTGTGAGTGATCCCCCTTCTTTGGACAGTTGGGGGAGTGGGGTAAAACAAATGGGGTGCAGGTGGTCCACTCTAGGGGGTGCCATGTTGGCGAGGTGTTATATGTCAAGGCGCTCTTCCCCCTCCAACCCAGCTTAAATATACGCTGCCAAGCGTGGTGGTGTTCATTCAGATGCTGTCTTTCCGACAGACCTGTTCTTCACCTGAGGACGGCTGCTTGCGTTGTGGCCGAAACGTCGTGAGAATTATTTTATTATGTTTTATTTGTATTATTTTATTATTTCCCTTCTACGTGACTTTACCGAAAGAACCATGAAGAGGTGTTATCTCTCTCGCCCGGTATACAGGAGGTCGTAGGTTCGATATTAGGTCCATTAGTGTGGTTATATTTTGAAGGGATCGCGGAGGAAACTCTTCCCATGGGCCGTTCTCAAACAAGAAATCCGACTGGATCGTTTTTCTCATGACATGACGCCAATATTACAATCCGGATTAAATAAATAAAAACCTTACAATTACAACATTACATTTTAATGTTTTAATCGGGGCGCAGTGGTGGCAAGATGCTAACTGCCTCACCTGGTATATAGGAGGTCGTGAGTTTGATTCCAACGTTGACGCCTGCTGTATATGTGGGGTTTGCGTGTCTCTATCCCTGTGGTCTCGTGAATTTTTCTCCGGGTCCGCCGTTTTTTCCTTCCACGTTTAGAAACATGTGTTAAGAGTATTTGTCAGCTCTAAATTTCCACGTGATAAGCCACTTAGTTTGGCTATAATGTGTGACCAGGTCGCTTCTGAAAAATATCTATACAGCTGAGTTGCGCCTTACCTGGAAAAATAAAGAAAACAGTTGCGTTTTTTGTACGCACTGCGGCAGTGCTTTTCACCAAATAACCCCGACTCCAAGCCAGCCTCGCAGCGTTTACAATAAACACCGCGTAAAACAAATTAAGCCCTGACCACCGGACCCTCATGCACTCGGGCGAGGGGGGCCCCCTCATTCCATCACTCGCACCAAGGGGCCCACCACCCAATGGCTTGGCGCCCCCCCCCCGTTAAATCACATACCAAAATGTAATTACATGACATGTAGGCTGTGTGTGGCGGGATATATAAACTTTTAGGTTGAGGTGTAGATTTGTGCAGTAGTTTCAGGCTGCCGCGCCCGCCGAAATAAGTTATAATGTAACGTTGTAAGCCTCATTTTGGCGCCCCTTTACCTTGGCGCCCGGGGACACATGTACCCCCCTGCCCCCCCCCCCCTAGCTACGCCTCTGCCACCACCCATTATTCCACTGCTAACGTGGACAAATCGTTTCGCATTTGTTTTTGATCGCGAACAAAAAAGGCGCAACAAAGATCGTGCCGTGGTGGAATGAGTGTGCTGATTCACCCATGCAAATCTTTCGGAAAGATACGTGACGTGACTTGATATTCAAATACCATGCCCCCGCGAAGTGCGTTTATCAAGCTTTTGAAACCCGAGCAAAAACTGGTTGACTTTGTTTCACGCACTATAGTGTGCACGCAGAATGCGTGATGACAGGTCAACACTTCTTCAAGCTGTCAGCGGATTGTTTTGTTGTGATGGTACAACTTGGATAAATATAGGGGGACCAATTCATAGGCACGCCCACTAACATAATAGAGAATGCGTTTCACAGCCGGTCTGACCTGGTAAAATACAAAATAGTTCATAGTTTAGTTTAGTATTGTATGTTGAACTTCTTTCGCACCGTACACAGCCAACCATGCTCAATGGAGGTGCGGGGGAAGGACAACAAACTATAGGTCTCTATGTGAGTCTATGGGTCTCTATGCGAGTCTATTGGTCTCTGCGTGAGTCTATGGGTCTCTGTGTGAGTCTATGGGTCTCTGCGTGAGTCTATGGGTCTCTATGCGAGTCTATTGGTCTCTGCGTGAGTCTATGGGTCTCTGTGTGAGTCTATGGGTCTCTGCGTGAGTCTATGGGTCTCTATGCGAGTCTATTGGTCTCTGCGTGAGTCTATGGGTCTCTGTGTGAGTCTATGGGTCTCTATGCGAGTCTATTGGTCTCTGCGTGAGTCTATGGGTCTCTGTGTGAGTCTATGTATGTGTGTATGTATGTTGAACTTTTCTTCTTGGTTCTTTCGGTAAAGTCACGTAGAAGGGAAGTAATACAATAATACAAATAAAACATAATAAAATAATTTTATTTTATTATGTTTTATTTTTATTTCGATTTAAAGCTTTCGTGACTGCAGGGATTCATCTTCTTGGTTCGTTCGGTAAAGTCACGTAGAAGGGAAGTAATAAAATAATAAAATCCCTGCAGTCACGAAAATAATAAAATCCCTGCAGTCACGAAAGCTTTAAATCGAAATTTATGTAGAACTTCTTTTGCACTGGACGTAGCCAATAGTGCTAACCAGTGCCGCCTCTGAGCGTGATCCCTGTTACGCGCCGGGCTTCCACGAGCTGTCAGTCTGAGACGAGCAAGCCGTGGCTGAGCCACTCAGTGCATCTGTTGGAAGCCCCCGAGCGGCTTAAGTTTGAGCCGCGTTAGATTGGCCAAGCCAGAGCCGAGCCGTGTTAGATTGAATGAGCCAGAGCCAAACCGCACTAGATTGGCCAATCCAGAGCGGAGTCACGTTAGGTTGGCCAAGCCAGAGTCAAGCCATGACTAATTCTAGATTTGAAGCTTTCGTGACTGCAAGGATTCATATTCTTAGGTTTTTTTTTCCGGTAAAGTCACGTAGGTAAAAATTTAAAATTAATAAAAGTAAAATAAAATAAAACTCACGACGTTTCGGAGGCAACACAAGCCTCCGTCTTCAGGTGGAACCGTCACAGCACGATTGCTGTATCAAGTACTTATTTTATTTTACTTTTATTAATTTACATTTTTTACCTACATGACTTTACCGAAAAAAACCTAAGAATATGAAGCCATGACTAGGTGTGCGGTTCTCTCATTGATGCACAAATTACGTATGAGATTTATATCGCATTGTTTTGTCAACTACAAAGACAAAAGCCAAAGATCCCCCGTATAGTCTTAACAGACTTGGGGCAAGTGCTGTTAGCGAGTAGCACCTATGAAAGCCAGAATGGCACACGGGGGGGTGGGTGGCCAGCACCACGCCCGGCCGCCTTTGTCTCCCTAGTGGCGATGTTTACACACTGCACCAGGTACCCATTTGAGGCTGAGTCGACCTAGGGGAGGCCCAGAACCTGTGCAGATAATCGTTACTGATGTTGGCCGCACTACGGGGTTCGTAGTGCGGCCCACTAACTGCTACTCTGCCGCTCCCCAACTTCACACACACAGTCTCTGATGTGACACACACAGTCTGATGTGACAGCACAAGGTCGAGATCCAGTGGGTAAGTGTCAAGCGAACGTTTAAGCTATGTGACTGTTCCACTAGGCCTCGGCAAGGTAAGGTAATTACCCTTTTTACCGGGTAAAAGGGTAAAGGTGTCGACATGCCAAGGGGTAAGGTAAAGGGTAGGGTAGAGGTAGCTTGGAAGAATTACCCGGTAGGGTAAAGGTAGCGCAAAGTATTACCCGGTAAATACGGTGCCTTGTTTACCAATAAAAGCTCCGTGGCGCAGTCCGTGGCCTACATTTAACAAGTAATATTAAAACAAACTTCATAAAAAAACACGCTTTTATAAAATGTACTAGTAATGGCAGAACTCCACGACTCCAGGAAGTGGCCCCAAAGCTTGCCACAACGTAAGGGACCGTGGGCAATTACAGCCAACGTCAGTTGAGTGTGGACAATTAGACCCAAGTCGAAACATAACGTATAATAAATAATGTTTAAAAATATAGATTTTTTTTATGATAGAATATAGTATTGTCATCAGTATGAAAAAGGTATACCAAGTTTGCAGTCGATACCACATTAGGAAGTGGGTAAAAATTTAGTTTCAAGATTTGAGGATACAGCAACAATAATAACGACAACAACGACAACAACAACAGACAGAGTGAGTTAACAGAAAGCGTGTAAAATTGGAATCATCGAGAGTATCCTATATGATTAAAGCGCTCTACCTAGCATCTACCGTTATAAACCTTGTTCATGTGTAGTAGTTCCCTAGTAATTACCCTGTAATCGGGTAATTTGTATGGGGTAAGGGTAAAAGGTAGGGTAAAGGTAAGCTCGTTGCTTTTTACCTTTTACCTTACCTGCTAAAGGGTAAAATGTAGGGGAGAGTGATTGTATTGTGGTAAGGTAAAAGGTAGGGTAAAGGTAGGCTCGTTGTTTTTACCTTTTAACTTTTACCTTACCTTGCCGAGGCCTATGTTCCACCTCGGTCAATTCTAGATTGATATCGGGTTGTTTTGTCAACTGCACACACACACAGTCTCTGATGTCACCCCACAAGGTGGAGATCCAGTGGGTAAGTGTCAAGGGAACGTGGGAGCTATGCGATTTTTACACCTCGGTCAATCCGAAATTACTCAATTGGGGATTACAAATAGCAACAACTAGTAGATGAATGCCCCAGAGTCACTCTTGATATATGTACTGTATGTTGGACTTCTTTCGCACCGTACGTAGCCAACCATGCTCATCGGAGGTGTGGAGAAAGAACAACAAAGTAAACACAAAAAGCAGTTCTAAACAAACGAGTTTAAAAACTACATTTCAAGTAATATGATGAGACCATCCTCGTTTCTCTCTCTCTCTTGAGTTCTCAAGACTCACCCGGACGGTGACTCCTTTGCACGACCTCTAAAATCAATGTGCAGCCATCAAGCTGGACACAAGCTCCATATTTCAGAAGTGTGACACGTGCAACAAGCTGATCAGTTTAAGTAACTAATATGTCAAGCAACATATAGCATCTGAATAACGTCGCAATATTGTGGCCGGTATCAGTGATGTGATACAATATAGACTGGTGAATTGACCGGTCTACCCTCATCTAGATTGCGAAACTTATTTCTTTTGAACTTCTTTTTTGTGTTTAGTGTTGTTGGCCTTTCCCGCACCTCGATTATCACGGTTTATTACGTACAGTGCGACAGAAATGCAATCTACATACATATGTAGTGACGTATATTGAGTCACTACGGCGTTTAGCGCAACTGTGCATGTTAGAGCCTCTCTATGGCATGGAAGGGGACTTTATGGGGCATGGTTGTGGTGACTGTCGGAGAGAGGGCAGTTGAGGACTTGACAGTTTTGTTGAACCAGAGAGGGCACGTGACCAGGACAGCGTAAGAATGTGGGCCAAAGGTGACCATACGGACATGTGACGTAAGGCCCAGAGTCTTCTAGTGAGTTCTATAAGGGGGCGTGGTCGAGGCGGAGCCAAGACACGCTGAGGGGCATAAAAGGGAGGTCCGATCGGGGCTGTCTGCTGAAATGGAACCCGTCGTGCTATTCATCTTCGATCATTGGTCCTCGGTCTTTACGCTCGGCATTGTGGGTCAGGCAGTGTGTTACTGACTGACCTGGTTATGTAGTTACCCCGTTGTGGTATAGTTAGCCCGTTGTTACGTTGATGTAGTTACCCCGTTGTGGTCTAATTAGCCCGTTGTTACATTGATGTAGTTACCCCGTTGTGGTCTTAGAATAAACGTGTTGCCTCCAAATGCAAGTGTGTGTCTCCGTGGAACCCACTACACATGTATATACAAACTATGAAAACTATAAATAGGTTTTACCCTTTATGGCAATAAAACAGGTGTTAAGATATTTTATTTTATTTTCTACCTTCGTGACTTTACCGAAAGAACCAAAGAATATGGATTCCTGCAGTCACGAAAGCTTCAAATCAAGGTGTTAAGATGTTCAAACACAAAATACAAACTTTTGTGTACTGATCGCTTTTGGCGTTATCTGGACGGACACTGGTGAGACTCGGCCAGCTGTTTCTGGTGTAGCCCAATGAGTTTCAAAGACAATGCATACATTACACTGGTCAACACACTTTTTCTGGCATAAGGTATTCCAACGGTTTTAAGGTAATTTTGGGGTGCTGATTCCAAATCTGGCATCAGTTTTTGTCTATTACATCAGGTTTTTGAGATATCAAATATTGCATTTTTAATAAAAACTGCAGAAGAAAAATATTAAATAAATGTGGATATCTACATAAAATGATATTATAACCACACCATCCTAAAAATACAGCACCATATTTTAACACTAACGCAGTCACTGACTCGCAACAACTTGCAATCATAAGTAACAGAGTTAATTTCGGGTAAAATCAATGAAAATGGGGTATGCCAATAGCATAAAATGAGATGTGATAGAGCAAATCTGAGATCAGATTTGGAATCAGCACCCTGAAATTAGTCTAAAACAGCTGCAAAAGTCCAGGCCAGAAAAAAATGTTTATTTTTGTTGACCAGTGTTATCAGAGCATGTTTGTATGTTCACTGCAAGTACGTGTGGTTAATGCAGACTTGGTTGGTTGTAAAAGGTATCTATTTGGTGTATGAACATCTTAACACCGGTTTTATCGCAATAAATGGTAAAACTTATGATTATTTTTCACATATATACAAACTACTGTATTGATAAATATAAAAAAATCAACACGCTCGTCAATAACGCTGCAGTTTTAAAAGGAAAAAAATAAACAATAGGTGACGTTTAAGGATTAAGGGTCATGTCCCAAAACCTCGCCTGTTATATCAGGCGAGTAGTTTCATTATTTATTTTCCCTTCTTAAGGCCACATTGTTATTGAAGGATTTTTTTTGTGGCCGTGCACTACTGACAATGAATGCAGTAGCATTGTCAAACACATTTTAAAATAAATGGTGAATATAAAAGGTTCAAAGATGCAAATATTCTATTCGTAAGACGTTCATGACATATCACACGTGGAGATGTGTGTATATATTCTTAGGTTTTTTCGGTAAAGTCACGTAGGTAAAACATTAACAATATTGTTATGTAGGCCAGGCTTAGTCACAAACCGTACCTCTCAATAACAAAGGCTCAGCCTCTTAAGCCTCGCCTTACCATATTAATAAATAGTGTGCCGTACTTGGCCCTTCCCCCTCTACAACCATTATATATACGGAGTGGTAGCTCTTGTAATCTCTCATTTACTTGATACAGCTGTCGTGGCTGTGACGGTTCCACCTGAAGACGGAAGCTTGTGTTGCCTCCGAAACGTCGTGATTTTTATTTTATTTTACTTTTATTAATTTTAATGTTTTACCTACGCGACTTTACCGAAAAAACCTAAGAATATGAATCCTTGCAGTCACGAAAGCTTCAAATCTAGAATGTGTGTATATGTTCTATATCGAAGTTTTGTTTAACCCCTCCAGCCACTAGAGGCCGTTAACATTTACGATGAGTTAAAAAATAAGATGTAAGTATCGAATCGTGACACCAGTTTGGAATAATTCGCCAAATCGCAAGAGTGGTAGGGGGGGAAATGAATCGTTCCGCGCTGACGCCTCGGGTACGTGTGAATGCATCACGTGGGGTTTGTGGTGTCGCAATCAGTTTAATTTGAGCTAATAAACTGAGACGCGGCTCATCATTACGTGGACATAGCAGCCAAATACTCTAAAAGCGTTTTGTTTCTAAATGTGGAGGGGAAAACCGGAGGCCCCGGAGAAAAAAAGAAATCCACGCAACAACAGGGAGAACGTGCAAACTCCAAATATACAGCAGGCGTCAGGGTCGGGATCGAACCCGCGACCTCCAGCATACCAGGCGAGGTCGTTAACATTTTGCCACCGTGGCACCCCAATTTGGTAAAAATAAAAAAAGGGAAATCTTTCCAAATTTTATCCGGATTGTGATATTGGCGTCATGTCGTGCGAAGAAAGATCCAGTCGGATCTCATGTTAGAGACCGGCCCATGGGAAGCGGATGTATTCAAAAGATATCAAGTCCACACAGTGGAGGGCAACGCTCTCTTTCACCTGCTCTTGTCACTGGGAGTAACACCCCCGATCGCTGGAGAGTCTAATCGATATTTGTACAAAAAAAATGCAAATTAAGCGCAGAACCACATTTTAAAAAATGTTATTTATTCACGATTCCGACGCATGCTACATTCTGTCATTAAACAAACCGTCCCAACGGCACAGGTCATGCGGCTCCTTATACACAGAAACTCGTTGGGTTTTTTTATTTTACGGGCTTGGCTGAACCGTTCTTAAAATAAATATACAAGGGGTGGGAACAGAGAAGGTGAGGCAATGGAGGGGGGTGGGGGTGCAGAACCAAATGTAATGTGATTCGTTTTTTTGTTGTGTGCAGCTAATGGTGTTCACTCTGAAGCCATCGACTCACTACACTTGAGAAACCCAGTTTAATCAACCGGTTTTCTAGCAGGATTCTATTACTCTTTAAACTATTCAACTATTTTGTATTTTACCAGGTAAGCTCTTTTTCAGAAGAGACCTGGCCACAAATGACAGCTCAGCACGTTGATTCTAAATGTGGACGGGAATACGAGAGGATCTGGAGAAAAATCCACACGACCACGGGGAGAACATGCAAATTCCAAATATACAGCAGGTGCCAGGGTCAGAGTGGAACTCACGACCTCCTGTGTACGAGGCGAGGGAGTTAACATCTCCAGCCTAGGATCTCAACGGTGCTGCGTCATGCCGGGCACCTGTGAAATAGAGCTTCGTAGCTCATCGGATTTGCTGCAGGATGAATCCAAATTTCTCGATTCCGATTCTGAGCTCGGCACTCTTTGATTTCTGAGCTACCTGGGCAGTGGGGGGGGGGGCACGTGCCCCCCTCCCCAATGATCCGATCGAAATCCCTAATTTCGATCGGATCATTGGGGTTTATTAGGAATTTATCGGCATTTTGCGACCCCCACTGCCACTGTGTTAGTATATTATTATGACGTGCCAGGGACTCTGTGAGATGATAGGACAATAGTCTGAGTCCATAATTGGCAATAAGTAACTGCAAAGCAGTTATAAGTGACTCACATAATTGTGCGCAGTTGCGTAAACAGGACACGACTTCCCTGAAGACATCAACACCTTCAGCGAGCGCGATGCCGATCACACAACGCGGTTCGAATTCGACCCTGGATCGATGGCTGCGCCATCGCCGCACACGCGTCGAATAAAAAGCAAGGGACAATTCCTTACTCACTAACAACTCCTCTATCATTTCTCATTGCTGGAGGGATTGCCCCCCCCCCCTGCCTGAAAATCGTGGCTCCGCCGTTGACCCGGGCCAACATTTTTCATGAGAGTTGACATTTTTCGGTAATTTTTTAGAGCTCAGGAGTAAATACAACAACAAATCCCATTTTTTGTTGTGCTCTTCATTCACGTACACCTATTGGCTCAGGCGAAAGAGCGTCGTATACAGCCAGCTCGCGGCAATCTTTTTAAACAAAACACAAACACCGGAACATTAGAATCGCTTTCCACTTCACATTCACGACATTTTCATTGGACATTACAACACAACGAACTGCGGCTTATTTCATTTTAGCTTTCCATATATTGTCCGCGTACACGCTTTTGTCTTGTGCAACACATTGAATAATTTGCAGCTTTTCGATTTGAAGCTTTCGTGACTGCAGGGATTCATCTTCTTGGTTCTTTCGGTAAAGTCACATAGAAGGGAAATAATAAAATAAAACATAATAAAATACAATTCTCACGACGTTTTGGCCACAATGCAAGCAGCCGTCCTCAGGTGAGGACGGCTGCTTGCTTGGGTCTCTGTGTGAGTCGATGGGTCTCTGTGTGAGTTTATGGGTCTCTGTGTGAATCTATGGGTCTCTGTGTTAGTCTATGGGTCTCTGTGTGAGTCTATGTATGTGTGTACATTGAACTTCGTTCACACCGTACGTAGCCAACCATGCTAATCGGAGGTGTGGGAAACGGACGTTAGCCGTGGGTGGGAATCGAACTCGGATTAACCGGGGTTACCAGCACAAGTGTACTCAGTACACTAAGGCCACTGTCCCAGAGTATATACTGATGGCAAAACAATCAATGGTGTTTGCCGATTGCAAACACGAGGTGTGCCCCACGAATGAAGGAGTTGGGGGGGGGGTACTTCCATTTAGAGTTCAACGTTTCAGAGCTCGGCTTTATACACATCGCCACTCGGGAGACAAAGGCGGTCGGGCGTGGTGCTGGCCACCCACCCCCTCGCGTGCCGTTCCAGCCTTCATAGGTGCTCGCGAACGGCAATTGCCCCAACAGTCTGTTAAGGCTACACGGGGGATCTTTGTGTTTGTCTTTGGTGTGCCTCCCTGGGTCGATTCAACCTTCAACAAGGTTCAGTCTACAAACATCGCCACTGGGGAGGCAACCGTGGCTGGGCGTAGTGCTGGCCACCAAACCCCTTCGTGTGCCGTAATGTGGCCATCATTGGCGCTACTCGCGAACTGCACTTGCCCCCGACAGTCTGTGAAGGCTATACGAGGAGGGCCCTTTGCCTTTGCGTCTCACACAAATGCGGAAAACTCTCACAAGTCGCTGGGCAATCTGGTTTCCTTGCGCATGCCAATCACTGAATATAGGGGATTGACCGATGATGTGAATGCAGGATGCCTTCCTAAAATGGCATTGTTAAATATTTACTTATATATAACAGAAGAGTTGCCCAACCGTGTAAAATTCCAACGACGAGTTCTATAAATAAGGTTGCACGTGACCTGCAACGTTGTCCGGTATGTTTACTGTCGGAGTAAGCCATGCGTTGGAAACATAAATAAGACGAATATCTAGAGAACATATATACATAACTGGCCTTTATCAAACCACTGCTGGATGACGACCTTCGCATGCCCAGGATCGATTCATACACCGCTCGCCACTCACATTATGCGTGTCTCGGAATGAAACTCCAGATTCGTAGTGCATAACACAGTGCCACCACCATCCCCCCTTCGAAGGTAAAAAATACATTCGTGATGTATTATTACTGTACAATTACTACTAATATTTGATTAGTAAATATATTCTAGGATTATGAGTGGATGTATCAATAATCGAGGTTCGCTGGTTACGATTTGCACTTGGCTACGTGCGCTGCGAAAGAAGTTCAGCATGTACACATACAGTCCGTTCTCCTGTAACGCCGCGTTGAATGTATTAGGGAACACGATTTTAATACAGGTAGGAAAAACAGCTCCACACTGTCTTCTTGGTTCTTTCGGTAAAGTCACGTAGAATGGAAATAATATTATTTTATTATTTCCATTCTACGTGACTTTACCGAAAGAACCAAGAAGATGAATCCCTGCAGTTACGAAAGCTTTAAATCGAAAGTTCCACACTGCCCACCAGGGATTATTTGTCTGTCTGTCGTGCATAGCCACGCCCTCGATTTGTATTTCATAAAGCGCCTCGGGCGGGCTCAGCACCACGTGACGCGCGGCCCCACGCAGCTTGCGTCGCGTGACACGGATCGCACGAATGCCCTGTCCAACCAAGTTCCTACCTGCCCACTCCGTAGGAACGTGTTAAACCTCGGACGCGACTTGAATACACCGCGATCGAGTGGACGGAACCACGTCGCGCGAGTAGGAACCAGAAGTTTTAACGGCGGCACAAGGCATTGGGATGCTGCTGGATGCTTCTAGACTCTACCCACGCGCCTCAGTCTATGTTCGGCATGCGTACGCATCTCACGCGTTATCGCGGACTCTGCTTTACCCCCGATATTATGTATGATTGATTAGAAGGCGATTTTTCCATAACGTGGTGTGTTTTTCAGGAACGCAACAACTACCGCGTTCTAGGAGAACAAACTGTGCACACGAGATGATAATTGTTTTTTTTACCATTTATCTGGCAACAAACCTGACACCTTTTATTACGAGGAGTCATGTTTGCATTGACCACAATACCTGCAGTCAGAATGCAAACAAAAAACACAACTCTGATAATGTATGCACTGTCCTTGAAATTGATTGTTCCACAACCGAGACAGCTTTCCTTAGAGCCTAGTCTCACATGGTGTTGGACCAGATGACGCCAAAAGGCGCACAACTCAAAGACAATGCACCATCAGAGTATGGGAGCTCGGGGTAAGCATTTACACCATTGGAACCTCCTCTGCCAGTAGCAAAAAAAACAATTATCATATTTTTCTACTGGCAAAGGAGGTTCCAATGGTGTGCACACAAGGTTATAGCAGTCACGATGGAGGAGCACATAGCTTCCAAGCTTTCCAGCATCGTCCACATTTTCGAAATTGCCGGCGTCTTTTGCTCGAACGACAGTCATATTTTCGAGCCACGCGAGGAGAGGCCCATTGCGACGAGACCGTGGTTCCAGGGGGACTTCAGAAGGGTCAAGAATTGTCAACGTAGCAAAGGCAGAGACGTCACCTAGAATCCTAGACCACTGCGCGCACACCACCGCTGCCGACTCAGACGCTTTGCCGAAGGTTAAAACGCCGTGGGGCCGTTGACCATTGTGAATTTGTCAGATCTAAAAAGATGATATCGGTACATTTGGATTTTGCAACGTTCTTATCGCGCAAGGAGATACAGAGCTCCTGCGGCGACAGTCACATACAATGATATATATTTGTTTAAATTAACAAGAACGGAGGCTTTCAGTCTGAATCGCACAACATGTTGGTGCTTCCAGCTGTTATTCCAAGACGTCTGTCTGGCCGGCGTGTGGAATAGAGAGGCCAAAGACCCTCTAGAGTAGTGGGTATGAACACAAATTAAGCATGGGCACGCAAGTTACAACTTACTTTGTTTCATCAAACCCTACGTATTTATTAACATTGTGCAAAAAAATTACGATTGAGAACCAAAGGGGTGCAAGGCTGCAGTTAATGTGAAGAACCACTGCACTAGAAGGGCCCTCTCTCCCTCTCACCGAGGCCCTCTTGATAGAAAGTGGCATTAGTAAGCAAATAAATGGCCATGCTGCACCTTTACACAATGTAACGTGGAACTTTAAAAAAACATAAAAATAAACATTAAACAAACATGTTTAAAAATATTAAAAAAACACAAAACATACTAATAAAGTAAAAACCATTAAAACATAAAAAAACACGATTTTTTTTTTACAAAAAACATAAATAAACACGGACATTTCTTTCAACAAAAGCCAAGGTAGGAGAACATGAGAACAATCGTTCGTGCCACACAGGAATGTTTTGAGTGAGTTTTGTGCTAAACAAATTAACGGACAAATTCTACTTACCCAAGTAAAAATGTACATACAGTACGTGTAACAGTACAGTATATTGTTTGGCCGTCTCTTGTGGAAGCGGACAAACTCTGACATCCAGAGTCTAACCATCACAGTCTGGAACGTTAAACTATTTGGCCGAGTGGCCAAATTCTTATTGTAATATCACCCCACTTATGCTGCGTGTGCGTGTTGCAGAGTCTGTATCTTGGCGGGGTCATGTAGCCCGCATGCCCAGCCACCGCATGCCTAAACAGCTTTTGTTCGGACGGATCGAGGGGGCTTAACGAGCGCGGCACGGGCTAGAGAAGAGATGGAGTGATGTGGTACAGGAGGATGTGGAGCTGAGTGGACTTGCCGATGACTGGTACCAGCGGTGTCAAGATCGGCCTCTGTGGAGGAGGCTCGTGAAGGACGCTACTGGGCAGTTGGAGGCAGTCGCCCTCCAACAACAACGGAGGGCGGAGGAGCGACGCTCACAACGACGAGCGGAGCGCCGGGTGGCTAAAACACAGCACGTTGGCACAGTAGGGGGCACAGGTTGTGCATCGGCCAGTCGTCTCAGTCAGTCGCCCTGTGGCATCTGGGTCTATCCCGTGACCTCCTGCCAGCGGGCGTTCGACACTTTACGTGGCCTCAACGTGCACCTAGCCTGGCACAAGCGTGACGTCACCGCCACTTAGTGGCGAATGGCGGTTGTTGTTGTTGTATCTTGACCGGGAATACAACTCGTAACGTCACTGTACCGTGGGAATTCATTTCCATACGCCGCGACGTTAAATCAGTTGTTGCTGGACCTTTATCGGTCCACATCGTGTCAATTGGTTCCGTTTGGATTTCTTTCGTCCTGCCAAAGGGAGGGAAATATATTTTTGGCGTTGCTCGAAATGGTCGCGAAAACTGTCCGTTTTCTCGCGTGATGGTTCCTACGCAACTTTTTGAGTTTCACAAAGTACACAATGGGGTTTAGGGCGCAGTTGAGGCTGACAAGGCCTCGCATCGACTTGTACGTTTTAACCAACGCGTCGGCCTCGCACGTCAAGCTGTTTCCGCCGGAGAAGAAGAAGACCAACTTGCCGATGTTGTACGGCAGGTGGCAGATGATGAATATCACGAGGACGACGATGATAGTGCGGATGGCGTTCACACGCTTGACGTCCTGCCGAACGCTGCCCGGCGACAAGGAGTTTCTCAAGGTGTGGATGATGAAGGAATAGAAGACCAAGGTGACAATGAAGGGAAACACGAATCCTGTGAAGATGACCGCGACGCTGTAGGGCTTGTCCTCCGACGAATTGTTCGGTTTGAAGTCCCAGCACTCCTCTTGTCGCGTGGTCAGCGTAACGCCGCTGAAATACAGCGTCGGCACCGACTCTGCGATCGTGACCACCCACACGAGCGCGCATATGCCGATGGCGACCTTTCTCCTCTGCCACCGCAGGGTAGACATCGGGTGGCAGATGCCCAGGTATCGGTACAGGCTTATGGCCGTGAGGAAGAGGACGCTGACGTTCAGGTTAAAGTAGAACATGAAGCGCACGAGGCGGCACATGAAGTCCTTGAAGACCCAATTGTCGTGAACCACGTAGCTGTGGATGAGGAAGATGAGCGACGTGGCGTACAGGAAGTCCGCTGCGGCCAGGTTCACCGTGAACAGCGAACTCGAGCTCAGCTTTTTCTTCTTCCTGCAAACGAGGCAGGAGAAGACGAAGCCGTTGAAGACGATGCCAAAGAAGGCGCTGACGGAGTAGGCGACCGGCAGGTAGATGAATTTGTAGCTCTCGTTCAGCGTGCAGTTGGAACCGTTCGCCATGCTTGCCACGTGCCCCCCCCCCCACCGACTTCTGGGGGCTCTGTGAAAAGAAAAAATAGAAAAGAAAGATTGCGAGCACAAAAAACAGAATCGGAATGTTTGTTTAGGCTGGGGGGAATCCGATGAGCTATAAAGCTATTTTTTAAAATGCACAGATGTCCAGGCAAGGGGCAAGGGGTCAGAACGTTTCAAGAACAAACAACACAAAAAACAAAAACACGATCGGAGTGCAGAGTTTAGGAAAGGCAAAACAGGTGAGTGCGTGAGTGCGCAAGTGACACGAGGCTTAAGGGGCTACATTCCAGGGCCTCAGATTTTCAGGACATCCCACACCAACCCCCTACAAAGTAAATAAATAAATATATATTCAGCTCTATAATGGTTGAAACACAATACTGCACAGCAGAATGACGAATCCTTCAGCGCAATTTGGTGCTTAAGGCTATCGAATCGCCATGCGTATACTGCGGGCCAACCTGCGAAACACCGAAATAGCCTTCGCCCAATTAAACTTTTGACGCGCGTTCTCGCACTTAAAACACGAAGTGAACTGATCCAAGGTGCATAACAACGGAGCGTTCAGCTTCGCCACGCATTCGATGTGGCTCTTGACACGGAACTGAATGAACTAATCTAAAAATCCCCTCCCCCCCCGAAAAAATAACAACCCTAGAGTAACCCCCCTCCATCAAATCTATACCAAAGCATGGTATGTGTAACATGATCGATATCAAACTGTTCAGAGTGATAGCATTTTTTATAGTGATTATCCTCGCAATAAAAACATTTGTGTTGTGCATGCCAACGGAGAGAGAAAAAAAAAACCCCATCGCAAGGAAATCCCCGGAGCTTCTAAAAGTTGTGACGCAAAAACGAACTCGGCGTCACAAATCGCATCCAAATAAGTAGCATAGCGGGCAGAATTTTATTTCCGATATGTGCGTCTTAAATGGTTCTCCCTTCGATTTAAAGGTTTCGTGACTGCAGGGATTCATCTTCTTGGTTCTTTCGGTAAAGTCACGTAGAAGGGAAATAATAAAATAATAATGAAATATAATAAAATACAGTTCTCAGCGTCATTCGGACGCTGTCTTTCCGACAGCCCTGTTCTTCACCTGAGGACGGCTGCTTGCGTTGTGGCCGAAACGTCGTGAGAATTGTATTTTATTATGTTTTATTTTTATTATTTTATTATTTCCCTTCTACGTGACTTTACCGAAAGAACCAAGAAGATGGTTCTTCTTTGGCAGTGTGTCGAGTTTGAGAAGGTCACGTACGGGCAAAATTAATCTAAGTAATGTTTTGCTCAAATGAGATTTCGCGGCGGTTGACAGCCCTGAACCGGTGGAAGAAATTCCACGGTCCTATGGCAGGCGCAAGTCCATCCACGGGACAACCACTGTTGGCTTTCTCGCACGGTGTTACTTATTTTATCGACACGGGAGGAGTGATGGCCTGAGTCAACTCCACAGGCAGCATTCGAACTCGCGACGTACAGATCGCCAGCCACTTGCGCTACCACTGAGACGCCTGTCCAACAAGATATTTGTGTAATAAAGTTTAACAACAACAACAAGACAGGTAAGTCATGAACAGCATTTTTGTCAATTCACTGCTGGATGAAGTCGTGTCGGTCATGGGGTGTTTTGACCATACTTCACCGGTCCACGAGGAGTGATAATCACTTGGCAACGGTGCGAGCCGTGGTCGGGAATTAAAAGTTAGTTAGTTCAAAGCGTAGTGTGCTATCCATAATAAAGGGTTATTTTCTGGCTTAGATCGTGTCAATATAAATGCGTCGCTAAAACCTGCCACCACCCGACACAGCCAATTTAGTAAGGGTTGTCACGTAAGGAAAACGTGCTAATTAGTTGCTAGTTCAGCACAGAGGTTGTGTGTTGGAGAGTAAACCCACGACATTTACAATTCGAGTTTGATGTTTCGCTGGTGATTACAATCAGCTCCGCAGCGTCCTCACCGCTGTGCCAACTGTTTCATCCCACCCATGGTTAGCGCACTGCAGTATTGACCCAGCGAAGCGAGTTTCAGTCGCACGCACGGCTAACATCCGTGGCGAGCGATTCCTGAACACGCTCGTTGAAGTATGGTCAAACAAATCTCCACGTGACCGCAGGCACCGCGTGGCGAAGGCTTTGTTCATCCAGAAGTAAATTGCCAGAGGGCGACGGTCGAACGAGATCAACATTTCCATTTCCAAACTTACTTCGCTCAGGACTACGATTATAATACATTCAGCTCGGTAGGAATATATGCAGTCAATTCAAGCTGTTGACACGATTCAGTGCCTTAAACAATTAAAGAGAAAAACAAACATTTAGATAATAATACATTCCAATTTTGTACTGTTTGGCCGTGTCGGGTGGTGGAGGGTTACAACACATTTATAAATAACGCGATCTGACCCAAAAACCTATGTTATGAATACATTCCATTTCGATTTAAAGCTTTCGTGACTGCAGGGATTGATCTTCTTGGTTCTTTCGGTAAAGTCACGTAGAAGGGAAATAATAAAATAATAAAAATAAAACATAATAAAATAATTCTCACGACGTTTCGGCCACAACGCTGTCTTCCCGACAGACCTGTTTTTCACCTGAGGACGGCTGCTTGCGTTGTGGCCGAAACGTCGTGAGAATTATTTTATTATGTTTTATTTGTATTATTTTATTATTTCCCTTCTACGTGACTTTACCGAAACAACCAAGAAGATACATTCCATTTGTTTACGAATCACGGAACGGCCACATGCATTAAAGATAATACCAAGAAAGATCAAATGATGATGACTTACTGGCTTGCCTGCCGCAGTAGATGCCCTTTGGTCTCGCGTCCCTCTCAAGCTCGCCCGCCGGCAATGGATCGAGGGTGAGGAGCTACACACGGATACACTTCGAATGCTTCGTCACTCCACGAGTGAAGCTGATGGTGTATCAACAAGAGGCAAGGGGGCCGGCCGCTAACGCGTCACAAAGTTCCTTGTGGACGACGAGCGTGTTGCAATGCTTAGTGGACACATTCCGATCACGATGAACGCTTACGCCGCTGAGATTATCTCCGTGCGATCACCGCGCCGCGAACACAAGGTCCCAAGATCGATGTTGACGTTCTCAGATTTCGGTGGCGGAGTGCGAATTAGTTCGGCAAAATAGATCGATCGGTACTGCGGTCGTGAGAATTTCACATCTCTCTTGAATCTCGCCGCGCGAGTATTAGAGAATTATGTTTCTAGGGGATAAATGACGTCACGCGATTTTGGACGATTTTTTACCCCCCCCCCTCGTCACACGGCGTCACAAAAAGTCAGACCCCCCCCTCAAATATGACGTCACAAAACTCTGCCCCCCCCCCCCAAAATAAAACATGCCTCAAATCGCTTTAAACTATTGTCATTGTAGTGCATATTTAATGTGGCGCTGCACTCTGATGTTGTAGGAGAAAACATTTATTAAAAAGTATCTTTAATTAAGTAGAACGTGTTGCCTATATTTATTTAAAGTTGCGCATTTTGATGTGACGTCACATTTCTCAAACACCCCCCCCTCGTCACACATCGTCACAAATGTATGACCCCCCCCCCTAGGTGCGTGACGTCATTTATGGACGGCCCCTTACGTACAACACTGAAGTCGTTTCTGCTCGATCGCTTTAGAAACGACGGTTTCCACCCAGCACCATTAAGAGGGATACATCCACAGCGAAGTCGATGGGCAGGTCACGTGTTTGGTGGGGTTCAAGTTCAAGTTCATTTATTAGGTGTAGCCCTGTGAGCCATTCGGCTCTTGAATCGGGTGCAACCGCAACAAACAAAAAACAAAAACATGAACAAGAAAACATCTTGAAGTGGATATGTGACTAAGTGCAAACAGAAAATCCAAGAAAAGACAGCAAAATATTGCATAAAAAGCACCGTACACCAACGCTGTGTGCAAAAATCCCAGTGGGATGCAAGTCAAACAACAACAACAACAACCACAAGACAACTTAAATTAAGGCCATCAGTCTAACTCGGTATTACAACAAACAAACATGACCACACCAAAAAAAACTTCCGAAGCCACTAAAATAAAGCCATGAAAGCAATGAAACAGTGATCATAGGAACTGTGACCGAATGGGGTGACGTGTTGGTGCCCCCACCTTGTTTGTTTCCAAGAACGTATCTGCCAGCATGGAAGAGTTGGTCCGTGTCCCTTCGAATATGAGGCCCTCTTGAGCTTCCTTTCATGGAGGCCATTCTGCCAGCAAGTGGCATGAGGAGTTTCAGGGATGCACCTGGTATACGGGAGGTCGTGGGTTCGATCCCGACCCTGACGCCTGCTGTGTATTTGGAGTTTGCGTGTCTCTCTCTCTCTTATCATCATTACGGTGGCTAAGAGATGTTAACTCCCTCGCCTGGTATACGGGAGGTCGTGGGTTCGATCCCGACTGTCACCTGCTGCATAATTGGAGTTTGCGTGTCTCTCTCTCTCTTATCATCATTACGGTGGCTAAAAGATGTTAACTATCTCGCCTGGTATACAGGAGGTCGTGGGTTCGAGCCCGACCCTGACACCTGCGATATATTTGGAGTTTGTGTGTCTCTCTCCCCGTGGTTACGTAGATTTTTCTCCGCGTCCTCCGGGTTTTTCTTCCACATTTAGAATGAACATGTACTTCGAGTGTTTGGCTGCTACAAATGTCCAAATGGCAAATGATAAGCCACTTCTTTGAGCTCTCATTCGTGGCCAGGTCGTTTGTGAAAAGAAAAAGAAGCGTTATACAGCTCAGGTAAAAAAACTGTTAAAAATAAATAGTTTACAAATGTGTTTTTGTTTCTTCTAACACGACGTGTTATTCTTAGGTGCTGTAGAAAGTGGATCAGCAAACACAAGACCCTTTCAATGCGAACGGGGACATTTTTTTTTTGCCAATGGGAATCCTTTATTTGAAACCAGGTGCAAGCCGTTAACAAACAAACAAAAATGTTGAAGATAACATTTCCAATAAAGAACGTTGGCTTTCAGGTCGCCAGAGCCTCTTCGATCGTTCACAGACACGTGCTGTGAACGCCTTCGTAAGATAAGCAAGGTTCACGTTTAAAATAAATCGTTGCAGAATCGTACCGCAAGCTTATCGCGACGTAAACGGCGTTTTTTGTAGCGTATAGCGAGTACTTTAATGTAATGCGGGCGAAAGCGACCTTCCGGATGTGACGTCACGAGGAGGCGGAGCCAGGTGACGTGGGTGAAAGGTAGGGGGTCCTTAAGCGGGTAAACCGGAAGGAGAAGGCAGTCGGGGTGTGAATGGAAAGGTGTGGGGCCACGCGGGCGTACGAGCCGAGGGGGCACCGTCAGAAGCGGGAGCCAACCCTGGAAACAGTAGGGAGCTACTGGGAGGTGTAAAGCTGCAGATAGAGATAGGCAGTAAGGCTGTGTGTGAGGAGCAGCGGGGTGGCTGCCAGGAGTCGCAGGAGCGACGAGAAGGCGAGACAGCACGAGGCCGTCAGAGCTGCAGCAGGAACAGCCAAGGGAGCTGTGTGAGAGTACAGCAGCGGAGCTGCTGTGGGGCTGCAAGAGCGACAAGAACAGCAGCGGGGCTGCTGATGTGGACTGGAGTGACATCGGAACCAGCACAGAGAGAATAAGAGAGACAGCCGTGTGGAGACGCAGTACGGACCGAATAAAGGACACTGAGCCAGATATCGTGGTCAAGTCTTTTATTACACTGGTGTCAGAAGTGAAACGGCATGTCTAAGCAAGTAAGGAAGAAAATTCCCCCGGCGCCAGCATCGGCTTCTTCGTCCGACGACGACGAATTCCCTCCGACCACGGATTTTGCTGGGGTGGTGGAGGAGAGCCCTGCTGAGGCGAGCACGGGGACGGGCGTGGAAGATGTCGGCGCGATGGCGGGTCCGTCAACAACATCGGACGCTGAGCAAAGATGGCAACAGGTGGCAGAACAACTGGAGACACTCAAGGACGTCCTGGCGCATCTGTGTCACCTCGTTACGCCAAGGACGACGATGGAACGAGAAGGTGCTCCACGGGCCGCCACGTTGCCTGCCCTGCCGCCGCCATTGGCCACGCGGCAAGAAGACGCCATCTTGCGCGCTCCGCGGCGCCAAACCGCCATCTTGGCCACGCCGTGGGCCGACGCCATTTTGAATTTGCCTCCAGAACAACCATCATTGGAAGACGGCGTAAAGAGGAGTCGGAGTCGCCACCTTACTACAGTTAAGGAATTCTCTATCGGGGGCGATTGGAGCGCTTTCGCCTGCCGATTTTTGGCGGCGGTTCGTTCAGCAAGATGGACCGATGCGGAGGCCTTGGAAGTGTTGCCGACTCTGCTGGACGACGAATCTGTTCGATTTTTCCGTTCCATAACGGCCGATAAGAAGAAGACTTTATGTGGAGTTTTTGAGGAAATGGCCGACGCCTATGAGCCACCTGACGACGCGCATCGCCGATTCGCTCAACGACAACGAGCACCCGAAGAATCGCCCGTGGCGTTCAGGGGTGCGGTGTTGGAGCTGGCCATGGCAGCATATCCTGACACGCCACAGGATCTGCTCGAGCCTCTCATATTGGGAAAAATGCTGGAGCTGTCTCGGGATCTGGGGATCCCCATGCCTGTGTGTGGGCATGAGAAGCTCACGTCCCGGGCGGCAGCAAAGTGTCTGGACGCGCAGTTTAATCTCCGTCGCTGGAAGCAAGTGGCGGCATGGACGGGTGGGCCCGTCAAGGAAGGAGGCGCGATGGGGTGGGACCCCACAAGGGCGATCTATGTGCCGGATGAGCGGGGTCCACAGGAGCTGACGGCTGCCTCCTCTCCATGGCCGGGACGCGGAAGGCCGGGGCCACGCGCTACGCCATCGGGACGGGGCCGCCGGGACGCAGGACCTGCGCTTCGGCGCAACGAGGCCGATTGCTTCCGCTGCGGCCGTAGGGGCCATTACGCCAAAGATTGCTGGGCCCGCTTCCCGGGTCCGCCGCAGCAGGAGCCCACAAAACCGGACAAGCCGACCAAGGAACCTCCGAAACAGGCATGTCGGCACGCACCAGACACTCGGCAAGGCTTTACACCTCACCCACCACCTGTGTTGCGCGATCCTATTGTTGTTGTTAAAGAAAGGCCATCGACGGGGCCTTGTCATTCAGTTACGCAGTGGCGCAAATTGGCACGGAGAGTTGTCGCGGCCGCTACGGGTTCGTCCACTGTACCGGGGTCCATACAAGGTGTGGACGTGCGCATTTTGGTCGACTCGGGAGCGTCTGCGACTATTATATCGGATGTCATTTTCCATCTGTTGGGCATTCCGCCGGGGGCTGTGCGTCCGGTTTATGGGTCTTGCGTCGCTGCAAACGGGGGTAGTATGGGGATTGTGGGCCAGGTGGATGCTAAGATATCTATAGGGGATGTGTCGGCTTCGGGCGTTGTGTTAATATCGAGATCTTTGGCGGTTCCTTGCTTACTAGGCACGGATTTTTTGGCTAAGATGCCCATTTTGATTAAAATCAATGAGAATTGTATTGAATTGCCGGGGGGCCGTCGAATCTCGTTTCTGCCGTCGCCCTGGGGGCGACCTGCTTCGGCCGTACAGGTGCAGGCGCTGTCCGTCGCATCTGTGGACATCCCACCTGGTTCACAGATGCTTATACCCTTGCGGTATCGGAAGCCCCTGCCCAATCGGCTAGGAGCATTAGGGGTCTTGTTGTCACCATCCGCCACGATAACAACGGGATTGGCGTTAGTTGGGGCACAGACCATCGTCCGGCCGGATCAATTACCGGTTTTACAGGTGCTTAATGCGGGGGTGGAAAACATCCGTGTTCCGGCCGGTACGGTTGTGGCACATGCCACTACGGCGTTTGCAACGCACGATTGTCCGCATCGCCGTGGAGTGGTCGCTGGTGTTTCCGAGCCAAGGGGTTCGGATAATCGTTGGATCGCTACCTTATGTGACGAAAATTCTTCCCTGTCCGTGGGGCAACGTGATGCGCTGCGTAAATTGTTGCTGACGTATTCGGATGTATTCAGCTCCGACGATTTGGATTTGGGACGCACATCGTTGCTTTCCCATCACATTGAGACGGGCGACGCTGCCCCTATTCGGTTAAATTCGCATCGGATGAGTCCAGCGGAGCGAGAACACGTTCGGGGGGCGGTGGAAGACATGTTGGCTGCGGACATTATATCGCCATCTAACAGCCCATGGGGCGCTCCTGTGGTCTTGGTTAAGAAAAAGGATGGCAACTTGAGATTTTGTGTCGATTTCCGGAAATTGAATAAGATATCGGTGGCAGATGCGTACCCCCTGCCGCGTATGGACGACTCCCTTGACGCATTGTCGGGGGCTAAGTTCTTTTCCACACTGGACCTCTCTTCGGGATTTTGGCAGCTGCCCCTTGACGAGTCCTCACGGGAGAAAACCGCATTCCGTACGCCGCAGGGGTTATTTCAATTCAACTGCCTCCCGATGGGATTAAATGCGGCCCCTGCTACGTTTCAAAGATTGATGGAGCTCGTTTTGACGGGGTTGCAGTGGGAGACGTGTCTTATATATTTGGACGATATTATTGTGTTCAGCCGCACATTTGAGGAACATTTAACGCGGCTGGAGACAGTGTTCACGAGGATGCGCTCTGCCAATTTGAAATTCAAACCAAAGAAATGCCACCTACTGCAACGGTCCGTCCGTTATTTGGGGCACATTGTGAGTGCCGAGGGGGTGTCCACGGATCCGGAAAAGACGGCGTGTGTCCGGGATTGGCCGACTCCGGCCTCTGTGGGGGATGTTCGACGGTTTTTGGGATTTGCCTCGTATTACCGAAGATTTGTGCCGGGGTTTGCGACGATTGCGAGGCCCTTGCATCTCCTTACGGGTAAAGGACGGAAATTTGTTTGGGGAGAGCCGGAAGAGGCGGCCTTTCGGAGTCTGCGCGATCTATTGGCTACGGCCCCGACATTGGATTATCCCGATTTTGATCGGCCTTTCATTCTCGATACGGACGCGAGTGACACAGGTATTGGGGCGGTATTATCACAGTCTAAAGGGGGCGTAGAGCGCGTCGTGGCGTATGGTAGCCGAGTCTTGTCGCCTGCGGAAACACGCTACTGTGTCACTCGTAGAGAACTTTTGGCGGTTGTTTTTTTCCTACGGCAATTTCGACCGTACCTTTACGGTCGTTCTTTTATTGTGCGTACGGATCATGCGGCCTTGCAATATGCACTTAAAATGGACCAGCCATCGGGACAGTGGGCACGTTGGTTGGACACGCTGCAGGAGTTTTCCTTCCAAATTCAACATCGGAAGGGAGTGCGCCATGCGAACGCTGACGCACTTTCCAGATTACCAGGGCGCGCCCCTTGTAAATGTGCGTCGGGGACGCATAGGTGTTCGCCGATTCTCAACCCCCCTCAGCCGCTCACGTTGGCCGTCGGGAAGTCGGATACTCCGATGGAACCGGGACCGACTGATGGGGTTTTGAATCTGCCGCGGTCTGTCTGGATTCGGGAGCAGATGATGGACGAGTCATTGTTGTCCATGCGGAAGCGGTCTATGAGGGACAAGGGGAGTCCGAGTTCGGCTGTGGGGCCGCGAACCGCTCTCCGAGATGGTCTGCTTATGTGGCAAGAAAGGTTCCAGGAAAGCTGGCGTGTGGTGGTACCAACGTCCTTGCGATTTGAGTTGATTAGAACTCTCCATTGTGACACACTATTGCATTTAGGGGTGCAGAAGACCTTGTTGACGTTACAACGTCATTATTTTTGGCACGGCATGGCGACAGATGTCGTAGGGCACGTGCGCGCGTGCCCTGAATGCGCCCGGCGTAAGCTGCCTAAACATCCTTACGTGCCGCCTCTCCAGTCGATTCAGGTGTCTCGAGTCAATGAATTGGTGGCACTGGACATATTGGGACCCTTCCCACCATCGGCGAGGGGAAATAAATATTTGCTGGTAGGGGTCGAGTATCTCTCCCGTTGGCCGATGGCCTGGCCGTTGCCCGATCAGTCGGCTGCGGCCATCACCGACGCCTTTTTGTTTGGGTACATTATGGACAAGGGGGCGCCGGAGAGACTCCTCACGGACCAGGGCCGAAATTTCTCTTCTAAATTATTGGCTGAAGTGTGCGCAGGCCTTGGGACTAAGAAGATACGGACATCTCCATACCATCCGCAGACGGATGGTATGGTTGAGCGGCTGAACAGGACATTGTCTGCCATGCTTTGCCATACTGTGAGTGAACAGCAATCGGATTGGGATCTGCACATCCCCGGGGTGCTTTCGGCGTACAGGATGACGCCCCATGCGGCTACAGGGTATTCGCCGTTTTACCTTATGTATGGTCGGGAAAACGTGCCTCCGGTGGATGTGCAATTGGGTACTGGGGTGAAGGGACCTCGTAAACCACTCCCTGAATACATTCAGGACACGGTTCGCCGGGTTACGGAGGCGCGGGAAAACGCCCGCGTGGCTACGGCCAAAGCCCAGGCCCGGAACGAGCGGTATGCTCGGCGGTCTGAGGGGGAGTGCCCCTGGAAGGTGGGAGACCTGGCCTGGCTCCATTGCCCGCAGGTGCGGCCGGGGACCTCTCCTAAATTGCACAAACCTTGGCATGGTCCTGTGCGCCTCATTGAGGTTCCCAATCCACAGTCGGCGCGCGTTCAGTTTGGTTCTCGCCGTTGGTTTGTTCATACGTCGCGGTTGAAACCATATGTTGCTCCCCTACGTGATGCGTCATCTCCCAATGTTGCCTTGCCGGGGTCTGTTGCTGCTGACTCTGACTCTTCCCCGCCTGCGTCCATTGATCTTGCTAGAGCGCCTGTCGTACCTGTTCCAGACAGGCCGACCGTGACACCGCGGGGGAGGAGTGGGCCTGCTCGGAGGGCGCCTGCCAAGGCTGCGGGACCTTCAAGCCCGGCGACCCTTCCGACCCCGCTGCAGGCGCATTCGCCGAATATGACCAAGACTGATTCGTCAGGGACACGAGATGTCGGTGGACTTCCAATCGCAGCAGGGGAATTACCCCCTGTCATTTCTCGTGTTCCATCGCGTCCCCGTTCTACAAGTGGGCCGCCGACCGTCCGGGACGGGCCGGCGACCCGCACTCGTTCCAAATCGCTTACGTTTCGTTGATTGTATGTTGTTATTGTTCTTGTTCTTGCCGTCGTATTTATCGCATGCTTTCGTACGTTCGTCGATGTTACTTGTGTGTTGTTCTTGTTGTTATATTGCATGCTTAGTGTCCTTTAAGGGGGAAGGTCGGTTCACCGCATTACGCTTTGGTGTTGTTCAGCCGAGGTCGGCTGGGTTTTTTCTATGGGGGAGGGTGGTGTAATGCGGGCGAAAGCGACCTTCCGGATGTGACGTCACGAGGAGGCGGAGCCAGGTGACGTGGGTGAAAGGTAGGGGGTCCTTAAGCGGGTAAACCGGAAGGAGAAGGCAGTCGGGGTGTGAATGGAAAGGTGTGGGGCCACGCGGGCGTACGAGCCGAGGGGGCACCGTCAGAAGCGGGAGCCAACCCTGGGAACAGTAGGGAGCTACTGGGAGGTGTAAAGCTGCAGATAGAGATAGGCAGTAAGGCTGTGTGTGAGGAGCAGCGGGGTGGCTGCCAGGAGTCGCAGGAGCGACGAGAAGGCGAGACAGCACGAGGCCGTCAGAGCTGCAGCAGGAACAGCCAAGGGAGCTGTGTGAGAGTACAGCAGCGGAGCTGCTGTGGGGCTGCAAGAGCGACAAGAACAGCAGCGGGGCTGCTGATGTGGACTGGAGTGACATCGGAACCAGCACAGAGAGAATAAGAGAGACAGCCGTGTGGGGACGCAGTACGGACCGAATAAAGGACACTGAGCCAGTTATCGTGGTCAAGTCTTTTATTACATTAAGATAAACACACTAAAATTCAGATAAACGTAACTGACGATTGTCAGTGCGGCATACAGTCAAATGTTAATAACAGCACCTTTCGTAGCTGACCGTCACATGTCCCCCCTGACCTATTAGCCACCAACACCCACCCAGTGTCCTGTTTGTGCAAGGTGTGACCGTCGTTTTTGTATACATACAGGAACAAAAACACTCCACCACCACCCCAGCTCATACTCTTTGGCTGAATTCAATAGGCCGAATCCATTCCTAAACTTTAGACCACTTTTAAATACCTGAACCTTAGACCAGTCTTAGACACCTGGACCTTAGACCAGTCTTAGACACCTGAACCTTAGACCAGCCTTCAACACCTGAACCTTAGACCAGCCTTAAATACCTGAACCTTAGACCAGTCTTAGACACCTGAACCTTAGACCAACCTTAGAAACCTGAACCTTAGACCAGCCTTAGACACCTGAACCTTAGACCAGTCTTAGACACCTGAACCTTAGACCAGCCTTCAACACCTGAACCTTAGACCAGCCTTAAATACCTGAACCTTAGACCAGTCTTAGACACCTGAACCTTAGACAAACCTTAGACACCTGAACCTTAGACCAGCCTTAAATACCTGAACCTTAGACCAGCCTTAGACACCTGAACCTTAGACCAGCCTTCAACACCTGAACCTTAGACCAGCCTTAAATACCTGAACCTTAGACCAGTCTTAGACACCTGAACCTTAGACCAACCTTAGACACCTGAACCTTAGACCAGCCTTAGACACCTGAACCTTAGACAAACCTTAGACACCTGTACCTTAGACCAGCCTTAGACACCTGAACCTTAGACCAGCCTTAGAAACCTGAACCTTAGACCAGCCTTAGACACCTGAACCTTAGACCAGCCTTAAACACCTGAACCCAGAACGGCGATGACCGGCCAACCCCCATAAAAGAAAATCCCTTCCTGCCCTCCTCCCGCGGCCTGCTCTGATGAGTCCGTTGTGCCTACCGATACCGCCGATGCCTCCTGGTGCTACCGGCACGGAACTCAATAATGTTGCAATGTATGATGTGGTGAGGGAGGGTGCAGAATTGAAAAAATAACATTTTACTTATAAATGAAGAAACTAACAAACAAAAAACTCCACCACACATTCGTCCTTAACACCGTGTGGCCTTAAAATGAACACATATATAAAGATATATAAAAAGGCGACGTTTTGGGCAACGGCCCTTCTTCACAGCACAAATCAGGGCCATTGAAGAATTTCCATTGGCACCAAAGTCGCTTATTTTTTGTAAAAAAAAATTCTCTTTTTAAGGCCAAAGTGTTTTTAACAGACGTGTTGAGCCTGTGTGTCTGTGCTGTGATTGTGCACCGCTGCCGATGTAGCGGGTACATCGCAACGTGATTTGTCAACGTCTACAGACGTTAGCGTAGACGACCTTTTCACATTCGCCTATACACAGGGGCTTGGAAACCCGCGGCTCTCTTAAAGGAGCTGCTTCGTGACGTCATTTATTAAGGACCCCCCCCCCCCTCCACCGTCTCGTATTCACCACTTGCTTGCACCTTTTGAAATATTGAGTTTTTTGTTTACTTAATTCGAAAAAAAAAAAATTCTTGTTATTGTGGTTGCCGGACCCTGGCCTATACGGTACCACAGTTTCTAGTGAATCGGAGATGCAAGTTTTGACTTAAAACTTTCGTGACTGCGGGAATTCATATTATTTGGTTCTTTCGATAAAGTCACCTAGATAGAAAAATAATAACAAAAAAGAAAGTGAATAAAAAAACCCACTAATGTAGACTGTAGCCTGGTTCTTAATCGGAGTGAGTGTACTGACAGTCTATAATGTAGACTGTAGCCTGGTTCTTAATCGGAGTGAGTGTACTGGCAGTCTATAATGTAGACTGTAGCCTGGTTCTTAATCGGAGTGAGTGTACTGGCAATCTATAATGTAGACTGTAGCCTGGTTATTGATAACCATTGCTACAGTCTACATTATAGACTGCCAGTACACTCACCAAACTGAATAGCCAGGCTAGACTGCCAGTACACTCACCCAGCTTAATAACCAGGCTACAGTCTACATTATAGACTGCCAGTACACTCACCCAGCTTAATAACCAGGCTACAGTCTACATTATAGACTGTCAGTACACTCACCCAGCTTAATAACCAGGCTACAGTCTACATTATAGACTACCAGTACACTCACCCTGATAACCAGGCTACAGTCTACATTATAGACTGCCAGTACACTCACTCCGATTAAGAACCAGGCTACAGTCTACATTATAGACTGCCAGTACACTCACCAAACGTAATAACCAGGTTACAGTCTACATTATAGACTGCCAGTACGCTCACTCCGATTAAGAACCAGGCTACAGTCGACATTATAGACTGCCAGTACACTCACCAAACTGAATAACCAGGCTACAGTCTACATTATATACTGCCAGTACACTCACTCGATTAAGAACCAGGCTACAGTCTACATTATAGACTGCCAGTACACTCACTGCTGCTTAATAACCAGGCTACAGTCTACATTATAGACTGCCAGTACATTCACTCTGATTAAGAACCAGGCTACAGTCTACATTATAGACTGCCAGTACACTCACTCCGATTAAGAACCAGGCTACAGTCTACATTATAGACTGCCAGTACACTCACCCAGCTTAATAACTAGGCTACAGTCTACATTATAGACTGCCAGTACACTCACTCCGATTAAGAACCAGGCTACAGTCTACATTATAGACTGCCAGTACACTCACCCAGCTTAATAACCAGGCTACAGTCTACATTATAGACTGCCAGTACACTCACTCCGATTAAGAACCAGGCTACAGTCTACATTATAGACTGCCAGTACACTCACCCAGCTTAATACCCAGGCTACAGTCTACATTATAGACTGCCAGTACACTCACTCCGATTAAGAACCAGGCTACAGTCTACATTATAGACTGCCAGTACACTCACCCAGCTTAATAACAGGCTACAGTCTACATTATAGACTGGCAGTACACTCACCCAGCTTAATAACCAGGCTACAGTCTACATTATAGACTGCCAGTACACTCACTCCGATTAAGAACCAGGCTACAGTCTACATTATAGACTGCCAGTACCCTCACCCAGCTTAATAACCAGTCTACAGTCTACATTATAGACTACCAGTACACTCACCAAACTTAATAACCAGGCTTCAGACTACATTAGTGTTATTTTTTTTAATTCACTTTATTTTTTATTATTTCTCTATCTACGTGACTTTACCGAAATAAACAAAGAATACGGATATCGGATCACTGTCAAATTACTGAATAGTGCACAACTTAAAAGAACACAAATTAAATACCGTGTACATATCTTAAACTCTGACCAAAGTGAATGCATAAGAGTGCCACAGCTGTGAGAGTTTAATGTGTTTAATGTTTTATGTACATCGTCGTTGTTCATGCAAATTGCATCTTTCACAATCGCTGGGGAAACTACAGATTGTCTGGAAGGCCGCCAGGCGGTGAGCTGGCGTGACCAACACTTGCCCCCAGCTCTGCAGTCCTCTATAAATGATGATGTTTTCAGCCAATTAATGTGTCTATACGCGTACGGAATGAGCGCATTGTCATAACATCAAGAAAACAATGTGTCCCCTAAAAAAATGCGATCTGATAAACCGTATTCTTAGGTTTTTTCGGTAAAGTCACGTAGGTAAAAAATTTTAATTAATAAAAAGTAAAATAAAAATAAAATAAAAATCACGACGTTTCGGAGGCAACACAAGCTTCAGGTGGAACCGTCACAGCACGATAGCTGTATCACTTGATATGAATCCTTGCAGTCACGAAAGCTTCAAATCTAGAACTGATAAACCGTGTTCCACACATTATGGGTTTTTTTTGGGGTGTTAAATCTGTAAGGAATTGAACAGAAACGTGTATACATTTGAAAAGTAATGAAGCCCAGGAGTGGAAGGGGGCGCAAAGCAACAGCGTTGAATCGCTGCCGGCTGAGTCTCCACGCTGTGTCAGCTGGAATGTCACCTGCCAGCGCAGATTCAGTCTTAGGGCCGCGCGGCAGTGCGGTGACCCTCGTTTTGTTTAGGGGGCCGTCCATAAATGACGTCACGCGATTTTGGACGATTTTTGACCCCTCCCCCCCTCGTCACACGGCGTCACAAAAAGTCAGACCCCCCCCCCCTCAAATATGACGTCACAAAGCTCTGCCCCCCCCCCCCCAATTTTTTTTAAAACATGCTTCAAATCGCTTTAAACTATTGTCATTGTAGTGCGTATTTAATGTGGCGCTGCACTCTGATGTTGTAGGAGAAAACATTTATTAAAAAGTCTATTTAAATAAGTAGAACGTGTTGTGTATATTTATTTAAAGTTGCGCATTTTGATGTGACGCCACATTTCTCAAACCTCCTCCCCCCCCTCGTCACACATCGTCACAAATGTCTGACCCCCTCCCCCTCTAGGTGCGTGACGTCATTTATGGACGGCCCCTTACTATTTTAAACAAAAAACTCGTTAACACACGAAATGCTCAAGACAGTGAATCGCTATCAGCCCTACCATTAAACAAGTGGTGGACCTAACAAAACATTCATCTCCGAGTCATTGACTGCGCGGCAGATAAGCGGCGCTATCGTTTTCATAAGTGCACGTTTCATTTTCAGATAAAAGTGCGCTTCAGCATCACAGAACGTACAGCTGCAACGATGATGAGATGTGTGGCTGGACCTTGCTCGTACGATACAACAAAGCACGCAACAAAAACTAATCAACAAAAAGTTAAAAAGCTATTATAAAGTAATGGGAAACTGATATCTCTATAATGAAATTGTCGTGAAATATGATATTGTAACAATCCTTTCACCGCCCCGTATCTTATCACGAAAATTATGGCACCACTGAAACTCTGGTTGAGAGCGTGTCTGGGTATTTCCGACCATCCAGGCCTCGTGACTAAACATCTCTGAGTGAA